>NC_143588.1:31262051-31572189 GCF_048544385.1 Mastigoproctus giganteus | reverse complement strand
GCACATAGCAGAGCAGTTCACCCATATTGCAAGACATCCAGTCGCACTGTCTCTGACTCAAGGGTCGCATATCTGAAGTCATATCTCTAAGCATAAAGATTCCACAAACCTGGCGAAATAGAGACCGATCATCTGTCTCTCAACAATGTACAAGATTCTGACTAGCTGCATAAGTAAGAAGATATTATACCACTTGGAGAGCCAGAACATCATGATCGAGCAGCAGAAAGGATGTAAGCAGTTATGCAAGGAGCATTTGACCATTGAAGCAGCAGTTATGGAGCAAGCGTGAGAGAAGTACTGCAATCTGTACACGGCCTACATCGATTACCGCAAGGCTTTCGACTCCTCTCTCCATAGCTGGCTAATACAGACCCTTAAGATCTACAATATGAACGCGACACTCTTCCTAGAAGCAACCAAAATAAATTACCGGTCTCCTATCTTTTAGCCAGCATGCAATCCAGTGTAGGACTTACAGTAACCCTAGCTTCGTTTAGTTTATATAATATCCGACTGAGGTATCGTATCAAAAGCTTTAATAAAGTCCAGATACGCACAACACCAACCCAATAACTGGGAGTCACATTTTGCCCGTAACACGTCCCGTATCCTCTTCGCACGAACTCCACAACGTGATGTTGTAGGGTGCCCTGTGGTAGTGCTACCCAGGCGTTTCACAGTGTGTAAGTAATGCCTGCACATTATCAGGTGGATGGTCGTAGCATTGAATATCCTTTTACAGTAGGTCCGAAACATACTCATTTGGGTTGAAATCGAGTGAGCTGTGCGGCCAAGAGAGAATGGAAAATTCATTATCATGTTTCAGAAACCAGTTAGCCACACTGCAGACCTTGTGGCATAGCGTGCTGTCTTGTTGATAGAAGCCGGAGTTGTCTGGTACACTCTCATCAAGGGATATATTTGGTCGGGGACGATAGAAAGGTAGGCGATTCCATCAAGCTGTTGATTCACGATGATAAGACGACCCAGCGAATGCCACGAAAAGAGCTCCCCAAACCATAACACCACTTCCTCCAGCCTGCCGAACACCAACAGTGCATCCAAGTGCTATGGCTTCATGTTGCTTTCTCCAAATGCGGATACGCCCATGATGCGCATGACAGATTTGGAAGCGGGATTCATCAGACCAGGGGACAGCTTTCCACATATCGGTCCACCAGTGTTGGCGTGATGTGCCCAAACAGTTTCTTGTGTCTCGTAGTTATCGTGGGTACCCGTGGCGCCATCGAATGCCATAAAAAAAAAACAAAAAAAACCTATTATATTAGGGTCACCTGAAAAGCGTCCAATGCCATAACCTGGAAGAGCTAATATCCGTCGCACAGTCCATATGGACATTGTTCTTGCTGTTCCTACCTTAGCTCGGCCACTATGCTACGTCGCTGCTGCGTTACAAGACGAGGCACGCAACGCTCTCCAAGGGTCGGCTACACGTGCTGTCCCTGTGTGACCTTTGGCTCATTATTCGACCGCTGTTAGACTTCCGATTTGTGGTGTCACTGTAGATTCGTGATACAACAAAACGGAGCTATTAACCATGTAGGCTGTTGTAGAGATACTGGCACCTGCACGTCTTGCTCCCACAAAAAAAAAAAAAAAAAAATTATTATTTTAGGGTTGCCCGTAATTAAATACATTAACCCGTATTTGTGTCTATAAATTGCGTATGTTCTATGATCGATTTGCCTGTTTTGCTGGACGAAAAAACCCCAGTTACTGGGGAGAAAAACCTTGCTATCTACGCCTGAGACCGACTAACTCAGCCACGGAGCGAAAAAAGCCCATTAAAGTTCCTCGCGTCATCGACAGGATTCGAACCCAGGCCAATTGTGCTACCCGCGCAGACCGTCTTGCTCCCACAATCATTCCAAGTTCGAAGTAGGAAAGATTTCGATGGGGACGCTAATTTCGACATTTTTTTCTCGCAGACACTCAAAAACTGATCGCCACGTGTGTGCAAACTATAACCTTATATCAGGCGTTCACGGCTTCGAGCTTTCACCAGCATTATCCATACCAGTCAATATCTATACAGGTGGGTGTTACTAATACAAAGCCAACTAGATGTATAATGTCAAAATTGTTACTTGCATCCAACTGCTTAGTGACTACATCATAGCAATTTACTAGATTGGTCAAGAGTGACCTTCCCTTAATGAACCCATATTGGATTCTATTCAAGATATCATTCTTGTGGAGGTGGCCCTGAATGACATTCTTAACTATAAATTCCATGATGTTCCCTACCACAGAAGCCAAACTGATTGGCCTATATTTACCTACTTCCTTCTCAGCACCACCTTTGTGGGTTGGAGAGACATTAGCACTTCTCCAGTACAAGGGAATCTTCACGGAGTCCAATGACGCTCTCATTAACAATCATCACTGTTTAATACACTCATATGCACTCTTTTTAATTATAACGGACATATACCATCTTCTCCTGGAGCCTTACCCTCGTTTAATCTCAGTACCTTTTCTAAAAAAATGCTTTTCTGAGCTCATTATATGACTTATTGTCCAGCAGACTGATTCCTTGACATGCCCCTCCTTATCTGCCCTTAACTAACTTGCTTTCGACTGTAAACTTACTTTCGAACTTTGTGCCAAACACGAACAAAAGCCTTTGAAATGTCAACAACAACTGTTCCATTTTCACCAACGTTTTCATTCAATTTGTCCATAGATGGGTAGTATAAGCCAGTATATCACCAGTGGATTGATATTGACGGCATCCATGTTGGCGATCATTGATTGGATGGTAGATTTCCAGATAGTTTAGGAGTTAACGGATTTCTTTATTACTTTAGAAAGAGTAGAAGTAAATGCAATGGGACGATAATTGCATGGGAGGGATTTGTCACCCTTTTTTAGGTACTGGCTGGATATAAGCGATTTCCAAGTAGAAGTAAAACGCGAATGGAATAAGAAAGTGTAAAAAGGCGACACAGAACAGGAGTAAGCTCAGGAGCACAGGTTTTGAGAACAGGTGAAGAAATACCATCAGTACGTGGAGCTTTCTTGACATCAAGATTGTTAAAAATTCTTGTGACATCCTTTTGCCGGGAGACCAGAGGACCCATTGAGTGGAGTGTAGTGGGAATGGTGGAAGGTGGTTTACCATTATAAACCACCTTTCACCATTACCAAGATCCACCATTCCATCACCAAGATCGTCAATATATAAGTTAGAAAAAAGTAGGATGCAGGCAGGTATGCCAGCATCCTACTTTTTTTTAGCTGAAATGTAATACCAAACAACGAGGCTGAGAAATGGCGAAATTGGGATTCTTTCAGAAAAATGTAATTAGGGCTTGGCAGTCTGTTAGTGGAAATAAACATTATCGAGATTGGAACTAAGACCACGTATATTTATAAAATGAATAAGGAAGAGTCTGGGAGGTTTAGATCTTTTCACAGATAAGTTTGTTCTATTAGTTTATTATTCGTGATATGGAAAGAAAAGATGGGGAGGATATGTTGTATGAAGTAATGAAGAGCATATCACAGCATATCATACAATATAACAACAGAATTAATAATTTGAACTTAATTAATATAAAGCTCAAAATATTAATTTTGAAGTATATGAATTCATTTTTTTTATGATGAAGGAATCAAGTAATTGAAACACAGATCGGTATTAATTTATTGTTCACTTTTATGAAGTAATTCTCTGTTTTCTATTGGGATTCAAAGAATTGCGCTTAACCACTTTTGACACTCTTTAACAGGTTGTCAAACATGTTAAACAAGTTTCTCTTATTTCACATAAACTCGACAATCATTCCACCCTCAATCTCCTCACGTTTTAGCTCTTCCTTATGATGCGAATGTTTATCAGTGAAATATATTTTTAGCCTTCCTTAAACTCATGCCACAAGTTAAAAGTGAACGGCATTCATATAGGTTATGGGATAATTGGCATAGTCAAAAGTCTCTGCATCATTTCTCAAAACGAACAAACAATTACACAGAAAATATATTTTTCTTTCTATCATTATCCTCGCTAAAGACAGCTTTCCACTTTTGCTGTAATAATTGGCTGCAGTTGGAATCGGTGAGATTCCAACTGCAACAAATTCCAAATAACACAGACATTTGAGGATAAACTGCTTGTTACAAGATACAATTCAACAATTCCAAAGGTTCAAAAGGAAGTTCCAAAGGTTTAAGAGATCAAGAGGAGCTGAAATTTGTGTCCTATCACAGTCTTAAATAAAATGTTCAAGAAAGCAGGAAAAATAACGTACAATAGTGACAATCTATATGTAAAATTCAAGGGATTACCCAAGGATTGGTTCCACTTCAGAAAACTGATGGAACCTACAGTTAAACTCTTCCAGGAATTTTAAAACGTGTGAAAGGTGCAGCGGTAATATTTCATCAGTCACACTTTCAATAATACTTTTTAAATAAAAATAAATTTCCGTTTATTTTCGAGACAACCCATGCTGGAAGCCATTACATAATTAATTGTAACTGCCTACATAAAGAAAGAAACACAGCCAGATTTTCGGCCCACACCATAAGCAGTACAATAATTTGAAGGGTACAGGTTCGAACGAGCAATTTCTTTGTGGCCGCGCACGCGTGATTATTACCAAAACCTATAGATTACAGTGTGGGGTGGGGTCTATGGATTTATAATACAAACAGATATGAAATTAGGCATGCTGTATAAACAAGCAACTAGGAAGACAAAGTGTCCTGTCTATGATTTATAAGATCTTTGAAAGTAGAAAGATGTCATTGTCCTTGTGTATAAGACTGAGAATGTCAGTTAAATAATAATTCAGTTGAGCAGTGGCAACCAAAGAGGTATTTCACAATGCACAACTTGTCGTACCTTGTCACAAATCGCAGACAACAACCAAAAGTAGTTCCATTCCTGTCACCAAAAAAAGATAATGTTATAGGGGGCTCAGGAACATCAACACTGGATAGAAGAGAATTGGAAAAACGATGCCTGGTCTAGTGATTGCCGGTTCCGGCTGTTTCACGCTGGTATTTCTGTAGTACACATTGGTCTATTTGATATTAGTGGAGCAATCAGGTCATGCGGAAATTGCTTATGACCAGAAGCATCCTTCATAGCAGCCGTGGCCTCTCAAGTCACAGATCTCAATCCAGCTGAACATCTATTGGAATGAGGAGGAACGAGTACCCTCGTAAGTAGCATAGTAGAATTGCTGTTCTGGCCACACCGGTTGGAGAAGACTTGAGGAATTTTTATGGGTCTTTTTCACAACATGCTGAGTTAGTCGGTCTCAGGAGAGGATAGCATAGATTTTTCTTTGGAAACTGGTTCTTCGTCCAGCAAACAGCAAATCGATCACAGACCACACGCAATTTACAGACATATTATATACGAAGCAATATGGCCTGAGTTGCTGATGCGCCTAAAACCCCATAACAACAACAACGACATCAACCATCCCTTAATCCATCCCAGTGACTTGTCCTTAATGCCACACTGGTCCGGTTTGTTCAGAAGTATAAACTTCTATTACTGAACTCTAATTGGACGATGTCAAAATTATTCTTTACATCCAATTATTTTGAGAAATTCTCATATGCTCACTGGCCAAAAAATTAGAAACCTTTATTCTATATTCAATCTATAGATAAAAGAACCACCAGGAGGCAATGATCACTTGATGTAACGACCATCGAAGATAAAGGGAAGGGTTTTTGATTTCGTAAAGGTAGTCTCAAAGAGTTTTTAAAATCTATTCAGTCAAACCAACTGATGATGTTACCAACGGTAAATTCAAAATGGGAAGCATTCATGGATGCTTCCCATTTTGAATTTGCAATAGTAGAAGCTACTAGGATGCAATAGTAGAGGCTACTAGGCTTTTCATATCAACTAAATACTGTTCAAGGCTTAGTCCTAAATGGAGGTCTGATGAACCGAAAAGACTCGTGGCAGAGAATAAAAATACACGAGATGCTTATAAATTATCATGTGATGCACCGTCCCGCAGTAGATATAAACTAGTCTGCAACCAACTCAGAAAGGAGGTTGGACAAATTAAGGCAGATTACGAGAAGTCTTTTGCAAATGATTCGAAGAAAAACAGCAAAGATTGCTTTACACTAGAAGAAAAGAAATGAATCACAGTTGTCCACTTGATATAAAAGGTATTACACTTGATGATCTGCTCAGGTTGCTGACAAAGTATTTGGCATCTACATTCACACATGAGGAATCCTTTAGGGAAGGGTGATACTAGAAGTTCATCAAAGTCTAACGGGGAGCTAAATGATTTTGTGATAAATAACTGAGAGGAATGTAGAAGAGAAATTGTTGAAGTTAAACATTAAAAAAAAGGCACCTGGGGTGGATGGAATCTATTCAGTTACATTGAGGAAGACAGCAAAGGAGGTAATCAAACCATTAGCTATAATTATGAGGGCATCTTTGGGTTTAGGGGAGGTCCCTGTGGACTGGAAATGTGCAAATGTATTTGTAATTCACATGGGTTCCTCAAAAGGTGACAAGAGTAATTACACACCTGTTAGCTTGACTTCTGTTCCAGGGACAATAACGGTTAAAGAAGTAATGCTGGACCATGTAGAGAGGAATGCAGTTATACTGCAGTCGCATCATGGATTTGTGAAGGGACAGTCTTGTCTGACCAATTTGGATGCAATAACCAAGGAACTGGATACAAAAAAAAATAATTTTGTTATCATATACAGTATAATTGGATTTCGGGAAAGCTTTTGATATTGCTGCACCCAAAAGACTGCTATACAAATCAGAGCAGTGTGGCATTAAGGGAAAGTTACTGCTATGCATAAAAGGATGGTCTAATGGGAGATGACAAAGTGTGGTTATCAACTGCCTCTTTTCTTCGTTTACTAATGTTATTAGCGGAGTTTCCCTAGGGTTCAGTTAATTAATGATGTTGATGAAGGTATATCACGTTTAATGTTCCAGTTTGCATACAGGTACTTAAACAAAATCTAGAGGAAATTAGGCAAATTGGCTGATAAATTGCAGTTGAAGTTTAATACAGTATTAACAAATGTTGGGTATTTTGATCAAGGAAGCAGTAGACAAACTATTAGATGGGATATACACACGTAAAATGGGAAGTTTCTGTTTTTGCTGATGCTGTATAAGTTTGCATTCTTCCATCATTTGTCACTACTGATACCAATACTAATATTAATATACACTGCCCTACCATTAATATATAAGAACACCCCTCCATAGATGGGGAAACAGGTCCTATGCATGCAACACGTGACAGGACCTGGGCTTCGAACAGACAATTGCAAAAGTGGGCATGTAAGATGACTGTTCAGCAGAATTAACAGACTTCCAACGTGGAATGATTGCAGGATGCCACATGAGCAAGAGTTCTGTACGAGACATCGCAGTCACTCTGGGGATCCCTAGGTCAACGGTTAGTGACGTCATATGCAAATGGCAGAGGAATGGGACTGAACTGCCAAAAAACGGCCTTGTAAACCTCGAAAACTAACAGAACGGGACAAGAGAATTCTGCGATGAACTGTGCACCAAATCGTAATTTGCCATTGTCTCAAGTCACACAAACCCTCTGTGAGAGTATTGGGACTAATGTCAGCACTAGTACAATACGAAGGACACTCCATGATATGGATTACAATGGTCGTGCAGCTGTTCACAAGCCATTGATCACCTCAACAAATGCCAGACGCCGATTAACATGGTGTAAAGAGCGCGAATCCTGGACTGTAGAGCAGTGGAAAACAGTTCTATGGACAGACGAGTCGAGGTTTGCCCTTTACCAGTCTGATGGCCGAACTGGGTGTGGCGAATGCCAGGGGAACAGTTCTTTCCTGGTTGTATCCTCCCTACAATGAAGTTGGGTGGAGGCAGTGTCATAGTATGGGATTCCTTTCATGGTTTCGGTCAGGCCCATTAGTCATTATCGACAAAACCATGAATGCTGTGCGATACCAGGACAACCTGGACGATTATGCACTTCCAACATTATGGCAATACTTCAGGGAAGGCCCATACCTGTATCAGCAAGACAACGCGCCATGCCATACTGTTCGGGTCGTAACAGAGTGGTTTGAGGACATAGGTGCGGAAAAGTTGGATTGGCCAGCCCAGACTGCTGATCTGAACCCTATCGAGCATCTTTGGGATGTATTGGATCGTCGGGTACGTGCACATCGAGATCGCCCAAAGAACAAGGCCGGACTGGTGGCTGCGTTAAAGGCCGAGTGGAGGAACATATCACCTGACGTTTATAAAAAGCTTTTTGAGAGTATGCCGCGAAGATTGAAGGACGTCATAAAAGCAAAAGGTTTCAGCACAAAATATTAAATGCCACAATAAAAGCTCTTTTTTTATCTAAAATCAGGTGTCCGGATATTAATGGTAGGACACTGTATACTTGGACTACCTTTCGCCCGAATTACAGCCTGTACACTTTGTGGCATCTAGTCTTCACACGACTAGTAGAATCCATGGCACAACATGTTATGGATTCCTTAGTCGTCAAATGGATTCTAGCTTTAAATCTGACCATTCTTCCATCATGATATTTTTAACTGCTTCTTATTGTGAGCGGTAGAGAACTGCGAAAGATTCAAATCTGAAGAATTAGTCAACCAGGTTAGATATTGGAAATCCTGGGAGTGTTCCTCGAACTATTCAGATACAATTTTACGGGGTGGATAGTTGCGTTGTAGTCTTGAAAGAATTCATCGAAATCCGTGTAAAAATGAAGCACAGCACTGTGAAGTTGTTCAGATAAGACTGAAAGATATTCACAGGAAGTAACACGACCCTCTAATGATATGAGCGGATCCAGTCCGTATAAACAGAACGTATCCTATACCATGATACCCCACCTCCAGTCGTTTTAGTGATGGACACGAAGCAGTCTGGATGCATGGCTTCATGAGGTTCACTCCTCACTTTTACCGTACTAATGATGCTAAAAGTGTGAATCAAGCCTCATCAGAGCACGTGATCTTTTTCTCTACTTCCAAAATTCAGTTTTGACTTTGGCGGCACCACTCCAGTCGAATCTTTTGATTTGTTACAGAACGAAATAGCTTTTCTTACAGCCACACGACTACCAGATTCCAGAGTCTTTAAATCTGTCAGCGTACTTCGGTTGGAAGTGGATCTTCCTTTGAAAAAATTGAATTTTTCAGTCATTTGCTGCAAATTGGACCTTTTGTTCCAACGCACACAATTCGCTTTAAATTTGTACGGTCTCGTTCGTGCAGTGTGGAGTTCTTGCTGCATTTCTTCCTTTTAGAACTTCATTCTCCTTTCGCCTTCCACTCAATGAACCTTTGAGAAGGTTGCTTTCGACACACCAGTGATTTCCTTTGTTTGTTCATTTATGGCCCCTACTAAACGTGCTCCAAAAATAACACCATTCTAAAAGATCACCATTCTAAACGATCACTTGTCTTTCCCATGACCGGATCCACTAAGAAACCACAGGAAAGTGTAGAGTATTTATCTGATACCAAAGATCATACAACTTACATTCGCGTATCGTGCGTTTAATTATCTCTTGACAACAATTATTATTTATTCAGTTTTTAACCCCTGTGCAGCGCATGCGCTAAATATGACTAATATTAGCATAAAATGTATCGATTAAATACATACAGACATTATATACGTTAGCTCATCTACAATGGCATTAAAGTTAATTAAATTTCAATGATTTCTTCCGAAATATTTCCTTTTTTTTACTAATGTACTTTTTTTTTACTAACAGCAGTTTAATAAAAAGTAATTTATTTTCCTTTCACATTAAATGATCGCCGATTAAGTGTAATCAGTCACCTGACTTCAAACCAAACTTATTTAATGGTTCAAACGTGCCTCTTTCATATTTCTCCACAACCAACGAGCATTTTCACCTTGATATTGTTTAAGGAAGTAAATTGTAGGCGGCGTTAATGGTGTGTTTGATTTTGATATACGACGCCATTACTGACTCGCCCTACTTTACAAAACACTCGAAAATAGCCCAACTGAGATAATATCGAAAAAGCGTTACCCTGTGTTCTCAGGAGATGGCTGCTCTTGCATTCTTTAATGTCCTTATTTTATTCCATCCGAAAACCTGCAGCCCACCCCTAATATATTACATAACCACACCTTCTGTTAACAATAGAGGATTGAAATTTGCTGCGGGCTACTGATTTTTATGTTTTCTCAACGTGAAAGAGTAGAAAGGGGAGGAAAAAATCAACAGTGGAAGGAAGAAGCCCTTTTTACCATAAACATTTAAAGCAGCCAACAATGATCGCGTGCTTAAACATGACCCAGATATCTTGTGAGAAGAAAGAAATTACCGCTATATCTGATTTGAGTTTGGACATCGAGGAATGCTTATTGTCCGTGTGTGTGTTATGCGAACGTACGTGCGATTATATAAGATCATTATCCTTTGATCGCCAGTATAATCTTCGTTTGTTTTTCTCCATCCCTGTTGCGATGACTGCATAATAGATTTTATGGACACTGATATATAATAAAGAGTTCTTCTTCTTCTATATACATGCGCCTCATTAGATGACAAGCATTTACATCAGGTTTGTTTACATTACACAAAGTAAAAAAAAGGTTTTGTTTATATTTAACTGTTTCTTACGTGAATTTTATGTGCCGAATGGTGTCATTTGGGTTTTAGGCTCGGTAATATGTATGCACAGTGCGTCTATTCTCTTTATCACGTCCCTACCGTCTGTCCGTCCGTTTGCATATAATAACTTTACTCTCATTGGATAGATTTTCATGAAATTTTACATTTGGACCTTTTAGAAAGCTTTATTCAGCCCTTCCAATTATCATAAAAATCGGACCAATAGAAATTCGACAATAATTATTTTTTTGCCCATTCACGCATACTCGACTCCCATTGGATGGATTTTTGTAACTTTAATATTTTGAGGCCTTTAAAAATACTTATCTAAATTTCGTTAAAATCAGATAATTATTATTTATTTATTTCATATATGTCACATAGGCTTTCTAGATACTATATATTGTAACTGAAGCACTGGATATAAATTCTTCTGTACATTGGGAAAATATGTGTTCAGGAAGATTGTAAAATTGCCAAAGAATTTCTTGAAACTCTATGAATGTGCTAAACCCCCAGTGGAATGCGATCTGTCTTTAGTCTGAGTCTTATGGAATGTCAAAGCCAGGCTACTGTAAAGTCCCCAGAATTCACTGAGACAAAAAATTAAACTTTCATCGGTAATTTGATTTAATGTTTGAGTTACGATTTTCTTCCTTGAAGGTTTCAATTTCAGTTCTGCAAAAGGCTTTCTTTAAACACAGTCTCCTCTTTTCCGTCATCTCCGGCTTAAAATCTCTCTAAGGTGAGTGGTCCTCTAAGCACCTCAGATCATAACTGGGTGATGGTTTTTCTGTAATCAAACCTATCCCTCATGGGCATTCTCAGCCTCGTATTGTTTGGCATTACAAGAATGCAAACTGGGACGATCTGCAAGAGTTCTATTCTTCTTTTCCTTGGTTGGATTTTAAATCTTCGGATGTCAACGTTTGCTCAGTCGTGTCAGTGAAACTATTCTTGTAATGATGAAATCCTTTATTGCACACTCCACCTTTAAAATCTCGTCCTTTATCTAAACCTTGGTTTTCCAATAAATGTGCTAAGGCTGTTCAAGATAAGAATGTTGCATATCACAATTGGCTTGCATCCCAACCTTCAGGTTCATTTTCTGCCTACACTAAATCTCGCAACAATTGTAAAGCAGTTATTAATCAGTCCAAACTAGATTTTGAAAAGTCTAAAAGTAGAAAACTTGCTTCTTGTCAAAACCGTAGTCGAACATTCTAGTCTCTTGCCTATTGCAACATTTGCCTGTCTATACTCCCACCTCTGTTAAAACCTAATGGTTCTATTGCCACCTCAGCTAAAGATAAGCCTATTTACTCACACCTACTTTTCTTCTAACTCTTTGTATTGACGATTTTGGTAAACCACTCCCTACCATTCCCAGTACACTGCCCTCAATGCCTCCTACGGTGTTCCGCCAAAAGAATGTCAGAAGAATTTTGAACCGTCTTGATGCCAAGAAAGCTCCAGGGTCTGATGGTATTTTCGCACTTGTTCTGTGTCGCCTGTTTACATTTTCTTCTTCCGCTGGTGTTTTCCTTCTGCTTGGAAATTTGCACATATCCAGCCAGTTCCTAAAAAGGGTGACAAATCCCTCCCATCCAATTATCTTCTCACTAATCTCACTTCTATTCTTTTTAAGCATTGGAGAAAAACAGCAACCGCCAACTCTTAAACTATCTAGAAACCTTCCATCTGATCAATGATTGCCAATGTGGATACTGTTAGTGTTGATCCATTGGTGACATACCGGCTTATGTTACTCATGAATAGTTAAGTTCAATGGAAATGTTTAGTGAAACTGAAGCAGTTGCTCTTGGAATTTCAAAGGCTTTTTATCGTATTTGGCATAACGGTCTTCTAAATAAGCTTCCATCTTATGGTTTGCCAACTGTTATTTGTAATTGGGCATCCAGCTTTCTCTCTAGCCACTCACCGCGGTTGATGGTAGATGGAGCGCTGTTCTCTAACTTCTCTAAGAATTCTGGTGTTCCCCAAGATTCAGTTCTTTCTCCCACTTTTTTCCTTTTGTATATTAATGACCTTCTTCCATTAACCGAAAATCTTATCCTTTGCTGATTATCACACATTGCATTCCACCTTCCAGTTTTAGAATTCTTGCCCTGCCGAAAAAACTTCAACTTCTCGAATATCTACCATCAGTTCCTTAAATGTTGGTCTCCAATGGGGTAAATACGCTGCTCGACAAAATTAATGGAAGAAAATGTTTTTGATGAATATTTTATTGTGAAAATTTTCATATAATAGGCATCCTGGCATGCAAATTGCGAGTATCCAACAGAAATTGGATACTCGCATAATGGCCTTACAGAGCCGCACATTATGCAAATTATTCATGCCTATAAAAACACGAGTTGCGAGCACATCACTTCATTCCTGTTTTTTGGCTCGCTCAGTGGGAGAGCCACATCTCCAGTTCTCAGGATGGCAAGTCATCGTCCTCTAGATAATTCTTTGAGACGGGAAGCCGTTGGACGATTGAAGCTGGCCAGTCGCTGAGGTACGTTGGCTTAATATGTCACGCAGTTTGTCTCGACGCAATGGAAGCAGTTTCAGGAGACAGGAACCATTAGAAGAAGAGCTGGCCAATGTCGCCTGAGGGCTAAGTAAACCGGAATAGACCGCTATCTGGCTCTAATAGCAAGACAGAACCATACGATATCCTGCCATCAACTGTCTCTTCAGGTTGCTGCTCCCAGAGGTGAAAATATATTTTAACTGGACTGTGTTAATAAGGATCAATTCAAGTGGACTCTACGCAAGGAAGCCGATGGTTTGTATCCCATTAACCCCAACCCACCACAGAGCTCGTCGAAACTGGTGCCATGAACATGTGATTTGCAGCCCTGATAAGTCCATTCTCTGATGAGTCCCGTTTAAGCCTACAAACAGATTCTATACGTTATTTCATCTGGATACGACGAGGACTGTGGTACCATCCCTCAAACATCAGGGAAAGGGACTCTTACTGTGGAGCCAGTGTTCTCGTGTGGGGCGGAATAATGATAAACGGCCGCACCCCTCTTCGTGTTTTTGATAGGAATACCGCAACTGCGCATAGGTACTGAGAACAGATCCTCGAACTCAATGTGCGACTTTTTATGGGTGCGACTGCCATGATCAGCACGATCACCGGACTTAATTCCGATCGAACGTGTGTGTGGGACGCCCTTGGGCGTCGCATTGCAACACGTCGACAGCCAATTCCTCGGTCACTTAGCTTCGATGACAAACACATTTCTAGACAAGGTCACATATCTCTATTGGGGATTACGCTGACTTCTAATCTCTCTTGGCATAAGCACATGACAAATTGCTCTCTCTATATCTAAAAAACTGGGTTTTCTCTTTCGCTCTCAATATTATTTTTCTTCTAAACAGCTACTCACAAATCTCAAATCTGTCCTACAATGAAATATTGTTCCCATATCTGGAGTTGTACCCCTAAACTGCCAGACTCCAACAAACGAAGGTAGTCATGGTAATTAGTGACCCATCTCTTAATAATAATACGCATGTTTGTTTTCGTCTCAGAGAGTCAGGGTTTTTCCGTTCAACAAACTGGCAAATCGACCGTGGAACACATGCAGTTTACAGGTATGAGTATACGGGCACCTTGCTTTGGCAACGACTTTTATGCGCGTTTTAGATTTTTATCTTTTATTTTTTCTGTTTCTGAGATTAATAGAAATGTAAAGTAAAGACTAATTACATCCTTGCCAATTAATTGATTAACTTATAACATATAAAAGGAATTGTTTTCGCCTCACTGCAAACACCTCCAAACCTAATCACTTCACCTTTTGTAATACTTTGTAATCAACAGCGAGCGAAATGCAACACTTATTTCAGTCTTTCTGATTTAATACATTAAACAATCATAGTATACTGTCACCACTTTCGTAATGCAGTTTACTTATTTCTTCCTGAATTTTAATAACAACTAACATATATATGACACGTATATTTAGCCTTCTGTTTAATAATTGATGTTTTTTGCATTTAGTAAACTGATAATAAAAATGGAAGAAAAGCAACGACTTTTATGTTCAGAACGAGAACATTTCTTTTCTGCACATTCGCCATATTACCCATTCATTTCAAATGTAATACAGGTTATATGGATAGCCATATATCGATATTGCATTTTTCTTATCGCTTCTACTTGTCTTGATCAGTATTCGTCCGATGTTGCGCGGAAATGGAAGAGCAACGAGTGAACATTATATTTTGTTTAAAAGTGCCACAGAGACACAAAATACGTTGTACGTATGTTTTAATTTATCGTAAAATTCCCCACAAACTTTGTGGTCATCTGATAGTTCCATTCCTCTCCAGATCATCTTGAACTGCTTCTTTAATTGTTGACTCCATTATTTTCCCTCTACTAGAAGTCAACTTGTATAACTGCTCTCTTTGAACCATCCTTGTGAATAGGAGAATAATCTCTAACCTGGAGACCTCTGGAATCTAAGGATGCTGTCACTATTATGTTTAAAGATTTGCTTACCTTTTTGTTTATCTTAGATGCAATTGGATAGATTCCATCAGAGGTTTTTCCTCCCGAAAACGCGAACTAACTCGTGTAATTCCAAGGTCATTTTCAGATAGTAACGTGGAAATCCACTCTTTGAAACAAAAACCACGCCCCCAAACCCCTCGAGCATTACTAGAGTGACCCAGCTATCCCTCATACTATCTTCTAAGGTTCTGATTGCGACGTGTATGGTTTGTACGGCAGTAATCAAAGTATTATTACCTCCGGCACGGGTACGTGTGACCCGATCACGTTGTTCGCCAAACAGACAGTCTGCCGTAGCGTCTACCAGCCGAAATAAGAAATGGGGGGTCGTAAAATCTGAAAGGTTGTCTTGGCAGACTGTTGGAGCATCCGCATTAAGTCGGGCAGATGCTGGAATGAAACTCTTGATTTGCAAAAACTTTTAAGAAACAACGTGGACTGGGAGATCGAATATGTTTTTGCAAGGTTTATGTTTCACATTTCTAAAAGCATTTCGTACTCCATCTTGGAATAACAGAGTGGTGGATATTCTGGAAGAGGCGAGAAATAAACGGAGTCATAAAATTTACGAACGTCATAAAGTGCTCGTAAGATCTTTTACGGTCTCGCCCACGTGATATTTAATGCGGGTGAATGAAACGCAGAAAGAAGCACATCGGAAACCCTGTCTTGTGAAATAAAGTTTATTTATCTCGTAGTTTGACACTTCATTATTAGTTGCATAATTTCCTTTTTGCTTTATCATGAATCACTGGATATTTCAAGTACGTGGCACTAGGTGTCAGGAGTGTTACAGTCAGTAAATTACAGGAACAAGTTTATGCAACCAACGAATAATAAAAATATTATTTTTACTTTTCTTCTCACTGCCAGTAATTGTTAAAAACTAAACTGTAGAAAGCTATTTTATTTGTTGAAAAATTAAATGAAAATATCAAAATGGCCTACGTAAAACTTTGCTAGTCTTGACCAGATAACTCTACCACGAGGTTAAATATGAAACCCACCCCCATTCACCTTATAGGCTTAGAAATCTTATTAATATCTAACTTCCTAATTACTACCTGATGTCTGACCTTATAAAACGCCTTGCTGACCTCTAGGAAGATCTGGAAAGTATCTTCAAGAGTTAATAACTACATTTTGATGTCAAAGAAAGTATTTTAGAAATAAAATTTAGAATTCCTGTGTATATAGTTCGGAAAAAAAAGT
Source organism: Mastigoproctus giganteus (assembly GCF_048544385.1). NCBI lineage: Eukaryota > Metazoa > Arthropoda > Arachnida > Uropygi > Thelyphonidae > Mastigoproctus > Mastigoproctus giganteus. Next base: position 31,555,776 of record NC_143588.1, on the reverse strand, counting down.
GAAAGAGTACGCGCAATTTACAGACAGGTTGGATAAACTTCGTCGGGCGTGCGGTCAATTTAAAGTGAAAATTCGATGCCTAAGTCGCTGACATATAAATCTATCTAAAACAGCCAAATATAAAATTTTCATAAAATTCGATTCACTGTGATCGAATTGTTACATGCTTACGGACGGACAGACAATAGGCATAATACGATTTACATAATACGAACGTGCCTGAAAATTAAAAAAAGTCCCAAATTATATAATTGGATACGATTATATGACTTTTTCCTTATTTTTAACCCTAGAATAAATACATTTAAATTTTTTTTGCATATATTTTGAAATGTCCTATATATTGTTACTCTTCATTACGGTCATATTGAGCTGCGTGTGATTAAGTCAGTACAAAACGCACTCACAAGCCAATTTGCATGTTTTGTTCACTTAAAAGCCGGAAATAAAATAATGGGGAAAAAGCCTACCCCCCTCCGCCTGAGAGTGTCTAACTGCAGCTCCGATTGAAGAATTTCAGTCTCTGATGGGATTCGAACCCAGACCTCTCCAAACAGCGACAAATGGCAAAACCACGAAGGTCTAACAGGGGATTCGTGTATATCACAGCTCGTGTCTCGATTTCGACGCTATACGTCTGCTGACTCTACTCTTCAGCAGATGATTTCTATATCATTTTCCATAGGATTGATGTTTTCCTTGATATCCAAAAATTCTACGCAGATTTCCTCGCGCGTGTAGTGCCAGCTTCTCATGCACGAAACACTGGGGGAGGGGCTTTACAGTCATGAAGAATACGCATATTTTTTTCCGGCGTGTTGCGCTTTATAATCAGTAATCTTGTCTGTACACCGGAAACTGATGATGCGCCCAATTTCTTTTGGTAAATAATGACTGCGTTGCCCTATTATGTTGCTTACCTCCTAACCTATCTCTCGAGGCTTCAACTTCTCCCGTTTTTCCTCATTTGTTACCGAACTCCGATCGCTGTGACTGCGGGCAATAGACCGACATAACACCAGATGACGAACGTGTTGTCCGTATCGCTCGCTACATCCTGCAAAGTCAAACGTGTGCCGTAAGCCAGACGATACACTGCCTCCGAACCTAACCGCATCTCATCCCTCACTCATCGGCGACGCATGCGCATATGCTGCGCGCTCATCGCGCGGGGCAACGGTCGAACAGTCACGCCAGTGTGACTTCCATTTTGACTGAATGTACCGCACGCTCTTAGAGCGTGCCGCGAGTTTGCCGCTTTTGTGGACGCTCACGTGTTTGTGAATCGTTTGGAAACTGAAAATGTGAAGTGCAAGTTGGAACTGCGCACGATCGACAAAGAGTGGAAAATGACCTACACCGGGTTCTTTTTCAAAAGGGACGCAGCTCAACGTAAGTAAACAAATTTACTTCGAAACCCAACTTCAGTAAGCGTTTTTGTACTTAAGATGAGACGAAGGATTTTTAGAGGGGTGGTTGAGGAGTTCTAGTTTTCCGATGCTGATACACCAGCGGAAAGATTGATAATTGTAATCTGCCAACGAGCGTATTTTTATTCTTGCGTTGTTATTGTATAATTGGATACAAAAAAGAATCAGGTAAGTCGATTTTGTATGCGATTTTTTTCTACGAAAGTTGTGCCAGTAAAGCAGTTGGCCAATGCTTATGGCGAATAGTATTCGATGCAGGACGCGTGAGCCATGTGCGAAGATGTAATTGCACGCAATCTCTCTCCCTGCGTGATCATTCCTGCGCCAACAGGTATCGCAAATTCCTTAACTTCAAGGGTCCTCAGCGCAACTCCACCTAGTTAGAATATTTCGTAAATTAAGTTTCTTAAAAACGTAAATAAAGTCCCACGATCTATGTTCCTAGAGCTCGAAATATGCAACCCAATTCTGATTAGATGCGGGAATATTTCAAATTTTATGTATATAAAAATACGCCGAACTGCGCTAAATAAGGTCAGAGCGTTCTTCGGCATTATCTTAGATCTTAAGGACGCCTCATTGCTTCAGTTGCCTTGGTTTCCACAAAAACAGCTCAACCTACAAGTTCTCGATCACTTCGATATCAACGCAAACTTTTATACATAATCTTGATCATTTTAACAGTTGTTATTTGCGATTTATCCTTCAGTTAATAGCCAAATATTCAATTATTCTTAATTATCAGTGTGTCTTTATAATTTTGAAAATTTTGTATATTTTTTCTGTTTTTCTTTCGACGCGTTTTACTTTTTACGTAGGCTTATAAAGCTCACAAAATGTCCTTCGCCAAGTTTTAAACAATGAAGAATTATAGATGGCGCTCATCGTATATCTCCTAAATAAAAATAAATAAATGTAATTTTTTCAAACTTTAATTTGCGCTGATCATATGAAGCCATCTGGTACATCGATAAGGGAACGGTTCTTTGTAGAAATCTAACGCTACCCTCCCCTACCTGTGGGGAAGTTCTATTATGTAGGTCATAGACGTATGGCTAGAAGCCGGCCACTTGTTTGATACCAAATTATTCCAGGTTGTCGGATTCACTTGAGAAGGGTGGCCCAATGACACAGTATCGCATTAAAGCGTACATTAAGGGGTTTAAAGTTGTTGTGGATAACCACAAAGTACAAAAGGGCACGGTAGTAAATATTTAATGACGCTACAATGATTACTTTTATATAAGAATGTTTCCATTATCTGTTAAAAGAAACTTTATATGCTCTACCCTCCCTTTTTAGCCTTCCACGAATCAATAACTGTGATTTAAACAATTATGTTCCTTAAAGATCGTTTTTACCAGAAAATTAACTTATTATTTCTTAATTTACGGCCATATCCCCTATTTTGTGCACCTGCAAAAGAAAAAGAAGAATACCCTCCATTATTTATTTTATGCAAACCTTTCAGAGATTTAAATTGCTCGATCAGGTCCCTTACTCCACTTTGCGTGTAGAAACAGATTAATAAAATTGTATACAATTAGCTAGAATTCTTCGAGGACTGCGACCCCTCGTGATCAACGGCCGATTAATGATCGTAAAGTGAAACAGGCTGGATACGAATCAGAAAAACGGAGTGAACGATCAAAATGGCAGTGACACATTCTAATGGTCAGTAACCCTCATCTTCTCAATCGCAGGTTGAGAAATAAAAGCTCATAATGCTTCAACGGATGGCTTTTACAGTTAAGGCAAAGCCAAACTTTGATCCATGAAAGATCCTTTGATGTTTTCATTTCTAACATCGATGGTCGCTGGACAGTCCACCTTTTTTAGATTTAAAGTCCATCTTAATAGATTTAAAGACAGATATTTGATGTCATCGTAGTAATCTTCGATGCGGATGGATAATCTCGCATGCTTTGCTACTACCACTTCTGAATAATTGAGAATTATCGAGAAACATTAAAAACTGTGTTGAGCTCTTTTGTGTTCCAAGTTGAATGATATGTGTTAGCATAACAGCTTCGTATTGAACTGGAAATCCATAAGCGTGACACTGTATAATAACTGGACGACAATGTCCATCCTAGTTTTATTATGGCCTGATTGAAATAAGATCCCCGAGGAGAATAACCTTTTCAATCTATGTTAATGATTGTAAGAAACGTGACAGGGTATAAAGGATGGTTAATGCGCATAGTTCCTTCTGTGAAGACAAAGAATAAAAATGCATTGTTAGGCATTTTTGCGCACCTCCCCTATAACCTCCGAGAAAAACATTAAGAGAATTTAAAATTCGTACAAAGCTACAGTTAGTTTTTTTCTCGACTGATGTTTAACGTTTGCATGAAGAGCTTCGTAAAATGGAAAAAAATATGGAACCGAAAAAAATGTCTATTTTGTTTGGTTCCCTTGGGTTAAAAGTTTCGAAAAACCTTTCTAAAAGAGCAAAACGTAAAATTTATTAAAATCCAACCACTAGGCGTCGAGTTGTTACATGCGGACGGACGGACGGGCATAGTGAGGACAATATGACACTTTATGCGTACTACGGTACGAGTATATGTGGTAACGCGCCTAATTAATGTATTTTAATATATTTTATTTACTTATTTATTAACTACACTGCAGAAAAGTTTCCTTCCAAATAATCGAATACATACGAAAAATTAAACACCTGACTCATTCTTTTTTAAGTGGAAAATGAAGCAAAAGTAAGGGACCATAAAAAAAATACTAATTATTTTGCGGCATTAACAAAAACAGTAATTAAAGGAATGTATCCGATGGCGCGGAAATCATAAAAAGTAGTTTTTCAGAGGTTTTTCATCCCCGGAAACTTAGCAACAGACATGTTCACCCAGGACTAATTATTACGAAGGAAACCAGAGGATGACGATAACTTCTCTAGTAGGAAAACAGGTTGTAGCTTAATTGTTTCTTGCAGTGGCTTTATTAGCCATGCGCAAAAATTAGTTATTTTTAGAACATACAAAAATGGCTAATTTCCGGATAAATGGAGGCTCATTAGTAAAATGAAGCCAATCTTCAGAAATAAATCTGGTCTCTTTACAATGTTTTTCGTCTGCAAACAAACAAACCAGCCTCGGAACACACAAATTTACAAAAACAACAAAGTAAATAAAATAGCTTTAGATTTTTGCGAGTACAGTAGATCTTAGATGACGCAGACCACATCGATAGTCATGGTCCTTACTAACATCTGTTGGAAAGAGACCAACATGGAATCGTAGCCATTTTATTTATTTATTTATTTATTATTATTTTTTTTTTTTGTAGCTATACAGAAGCGAACAAAAGACGCTCTTTGACATTGTGATGGTGAAATGCCTTTCATCGCATCTGGGGAACCCAACCGGTTATAAGTCTGCTTCGCTGTTTGCTAGACTTCCTTTGGCAGGGGCTTTGCTCGGTCAGTCTGTGTTTGCAGAGGGCGTGCTTTGTTAATCTGTACGCGCCTTCGGCTAGCGCGATAGCCCTCTGCCGTACCACGAAGTCCCGTATCTTACACCTTGACACAAGACGGAACTAAAGGCGATGCGTTGTGCTCGCGATGAACTTGAAAACCAAACGCAAGATGGAATTTTCTTCTTAACGAGGAGTAGACACAACCGAGTCAACAGAACATCCCTTAAAAGACTGAGCAAAGTCTGTTATCAATATTTTTATGTTTGTTCTAAATTATCTTGTTTTATTAATATACGAGGGCCGGTCAACAACTATTTACCCTCACCTAGAAATATTTGAGTTAGGGATTTGTAACTCGGTTGACAGTTTCATCCTTCCAGAGCTAAACATTTTCCTCGTCTGTGGATAAGCTCTTTCAGATCTCTTGAATAGAACTTACTTTGAGCAGGAAACCACGCTTCCACTTCATTGAGGACATCTTCAGCAGTCTGAAATACCGTAATGGTTTCTTCGTTTTTGGAAGTCTGAATTTGCAAGCTACACCTGATTGCAAAGTCCACTATGAGAGCTACCTTATAAGTAGGACCACTGTCGGCTGGAAAGCGGACAAATTTCTTAATTTTCAAGGCAAAGAAGCCCGATATGAATCCCATTGGATAGCTTCCCACGTCTCTTCAACATTATAACCTCTTTTAACTTTCCCAGGAGGTTTCTGTAGTATCCCCCCCAACCAGTGATGCTGTTGCCTTTTGAGAGGTAATTTATAAGGACGACACCTTTTAAGACCCGGAAGAATGACAACGTGACCTTGGCAACAATTGAACCTTGGTGTTTTGGGGAATAAAAACGTTTTTGGGAATACCAAAACACTGCCGCCACCTGGTTGGACCAGAACATCCGAGTGATTTCTCTCGGCAGCTTGTCGCCGTACCCTCCATCTACTGTCCACATGGCATTGCATGGGTCCTCGTGGGTAGCACAGTTGGTAGAATCTCGTCCTCCCCACGCCGGGTGGAAAAGGCCTGAGTTCGAGTCCCGTCAATGACGTGAGAAATTTTTATAGGTCTTTTTCACAACGTGGCTGAGTTAGTCGGTCTCAGGCGAGGGTAGCATAGTTTTTTTCTCCCGGAAACTTGGGTTTTTCGTCCAGCAAACAGAAAATCGACCACAGAACACACGCAATTTACAGACAATATATCGGAGCAATATGGCCTTAGTTCCTGATGCTCTTAAAACACAACAACAACAACATAGCAGGAAATGTGATTAATCGGAAAAGGACACTTTTTTGCAATTGTCAATGGTCCAAGAATGCCGTTCAGATGCAAACTTTAGGTGCGGTTAGCGATGCGGTTAGCAAACTTTAGGTGCGGGCTCCTATATGAAGGGGGTTCGTTGGATTATGGGCTTGGAAACACCAGTATTCGTCCCCTGGTTAAAGTCAGCAGCTCCATCGTTTTCCATCTATCGCTCTCACAAGTCGGGACAGCCTACGTTCACCACGACCATCGGTGAGGTATGGGGCTGCCATTAGCCCCGCGACTGCTGCTCTGTCCAAGATCACTCCACTCTTGGCACAACTTAACGCCATCACTCCATGAATGGCTCACAAGATTCGCAGTTTCCGTAATACTGCCACCCTTCACTGTGTTTAATGAAAGTTAGATGTTTGAACCTAACACAACGAGCTTTTAATAATTTCCAATTAGGTTATTAAGCTGGAGAGTTGAAAATGAAGTATTCGTGTTAACAACGAATGTAATTACTTTGGAAGGTTGGAAGGTTATATGCACTGCAATTGGTGTTTAGCAATAGTATTTGACAACGATTTTTTGCAGTTGTTTTTTACCCGCTTTCATCAGAACTCATTAAGTCACCTGACCTTCACAATGACAAAGGATACGGTGTAAGATTTTGATCATTGCACTCTGTAATAAAAGAAAGAAAGAAATTGGACTGGTTCTAAGGTACATTATATCAATTTTCGTACGTTTGTTTTTTCTTTGGTCAATCGAAATCTGCGTCACATCCGTAATAATTAATACATCATTAGTTCCAAGTAATTGGAAGTTATTTTTTCAAGGTCCTGATGCGTGTTCAGGAAATCGCCATTGTGGAGTCACCAATCTGAGTGCATCAGGGCCCGAACTATGCGCCGTTGAGTATGGATTGTTGCGAAAGTGTCCATGAGATATCTTTATAACTGTAAGAAATCGGATAAGAAGCTTCGGGTTTTCATCTTTAAGAAAATGGCAGAATTCCAGAATAAAATTAAATATAAGTTTTATATTCCTACGTGAATTTTACCTATATTTCTTTTCCTAAGACTAATTTTATTTTCTTTTTGAAATACAAACTTTTTAGGACTTAATAAACTCAAACCGTTCGCTGAAGGGAGTTGCATCTGCCTATTTAAGTCCTAAGTGTCTCGCCAACAAATTGAACCCCGCTAGAAAGAAAAAAAGTGCACGTGTGTGATGCAAAGTAGTACACACGTGTGGGTGCTGTTTTAATGACCTTAGTAATGCTATGTCAACAGTCCAAGTTCCCGCATCTCCTCAAGTCACGCTTTTTAACGATCCTGCATCTTGCGAAATCAGAATTCCTCTGGGTCTTTGTTTTGTGACAAACTGAGAATATTCCGCGGTCTGCTGTACTTATTGTCCTCATTGCGGATTCGTATTTTTCATAAGCTGTTTATTCCTGATAAACAACGCAATTAAGACCATGAGGTGTCAGCATTTCGAGCCCATTAATTATTGTTAGTACTGTATTGGTATATGGTGCAAGAGTACCCTACGCTTTTTCTGCACCAGCCAAAAAAACAAATAAACAATAATTTATTTAAAAAATAATAATAATAAAAACTTTTTGTCCGACCGTTCCAAATCGGTTTCTTTTTATGTGCCGTTTTAATTCGACCCCATCAAGTGTTTTGGGGATGCTATTCCCCAAATATAAGACTTTGTATTTTGCTTCATTGAAACATGACATTTTGACCATCCTTGAATTCTAAGTCGCTCTGCAGAAGCTCTGTTTGGTAATGATTATTAACTAGGCTACCAATCCTAACATCATCTGCAAATTTTGACATCACGTCCTCTATCCCTTCATCGATGTCTTCTAAGAAAATCAAAATCGACAATCGTCCCAAGCACCGATCCTTGGGGACCCCACTTTTTGAATTTGCCGAACCTGAAGAATAACCACTAATCACATCTCTCTACCTCCTGCCTTGCAGCTGTCCTATAGTCCATCTAAGGACTTTTCCTGTGATTCCAATGTGTTCCAGCTTATACATAACCTCTCACGCAGGACTGAGTCAAATGTTTGCCGAAATGCGGGCAAGTAACCAATGTGTCCTGAAGCCAGCTCATGAGTGATCCTGTTAAAATAACTAACCAGATTGATTAAATATGATTTCCCCCTTACATAATCATGCGCTGTTTCTTTCAGAATTACAATTCTATCTAAATGATCCTGAATTCCACCCTTCACCATTGGCTTCATGATTTTCCCTACTACTGAAGTCAGACTAATCGGGTTATAGTTACTAACTTCGCTCTTAGAACATTTTTTTTTATATTAGCGATATATTAGCACTTCTCCAATCCAGCGGATTTTCTCCCTAGTCCAGTGATGCCCTGTGATTTAATGTTAATGGCTTAATGCATTCTATTGCGGTATGTTATGTGTGATGTCCACGTGTGTGATGTAGAGTAGTGCACACGTGTGGGTGCTGTTTTAATGACCTTAGTAATGCTATGTCAACAGTCCAAGTTCCCTCATCTCCTCAAGTCACGCTTTTTAACGATCCTGCATTTTGAGAAATCAGAATTCCTCTGCCATGAACTGCAGGGGCCTTGCTTGCCTTTTGGGTTGAAAGTTTTTGTAAAAAACAATCTTCTGAAATTACAAAATATCTAATTTCATGCCTTTTTGCTTTACTCGCACAATTTCTTCTCACCAAGAGTCTTTCTTCTATAAACATTGTTGAAAAGTAGCTGTTCAGTTCATCTGCAACATCAGCTAGATTATCTAAGACTTTCTAGCACCCATTACAAAAGATTTGTTCTGTCAAATGTGATTGGTTTTCTCTTCTTTCTATTCATATGTATGAAAAATCTTCGTGTCTCCGCTGTTTGCTGTCTTAGCCGAATTTCTCATAATATGCGTTTGCCAGCCTATCCTATGGTATGATTATTCTTTATGATTATTCATTATCATTACGATATCATTACGGTATTATTGTGATTATCATTATTTAATTTTGGACATTGATTGTGTTATAATTGGTGAGGTGTGACTGATCCATAGTTACTCTTGGCTTAAGGGTTCGTGTACTGTCATCCCCTATGATAAGGATTGCGGATGATGATCAGATCTAGAATATTCTTGACTTTTGCACTTACCCAACGTACTGATGTACACTGAGTGGACAGAAATCATGGGATACCAACCTAGTAACAGGTAGATCCACCTTTCGCCAGGATAAGGGCAGTCACACGACGAGGCATAGAGTCCACTAGTTCACGAAAGCGTTCCACAGGTATTTCCATCTACGCTTGCTGCGCTGCTGTCCATATTTCCATCGCATTCCTGGGTGGAGGATCCAAAGCTCGAACAGTCCTTTCCACAACATCCCAAAGATGCCCCACAGGGATCATGTCCAGTAAACGGGGAAGCCATTCCATGGTGGTAAAATCTGCGGAATGCTCTTCGAACCATGTTCTAGTCACCACGGCTCATTGTCCTGCTGGAAGAGTCCATTGCCCTGTGGGTGCACGATGACCATGAAGGGCTGCAGATGATCTGCAAGGATGGACACGTAACCTGGACCGTTCAGAGATGCGTCTAGACGTACCAGAGGTCCCAACGTGTGCCAGTTGAATATGCCCCAGACCATTACCGACCGTCCACCTGCCTGAACAGTTCCTTGCGTTAGCCCAGAAACCAGGTCCCGTGAATTCTGCCCTTTAAGTGTAAAAGACAATGTCTTTACGTCATTAATTGATTTAAAAATTTTGCAGCCATAGTGCGATTCCTTCCCAGTTACTAAAATCAATAAGGGATAGATTGAAATCTCCTATAAACAAGGCACCCGTACTTACTCGCCCATTCTGTCTGCATGTAACTGATGTCGTCATACTCTTCACGATCTTATGTTATGTAGCATACTAACAGTTTCATTTTATTTTTGCTGTCTTCCCCACACCTGGTAGAGTAGCTTAATCAGCTGAATTATGTGGATTGGGAAACCCATATTAGTCATCGTTTCCCATAGTTTCTCGTGTTGAGCACAATCAAATGCTTTTGCATAATCTATAAAACACAAAGCGACTGGAACATTGAATTCTTTGCATTTTTCAATAATCAGTCATAGACTTAAGATCTGATCTCTGATTCCTCTACCCCTTCTGAAACCTGCTTGCTCTTCTGGCATTTCTTCTTCAAGTTTTCTTGAGATTCTGTTCAATGTGATTTTAAGAAGAATCATGCTATCGTGAGAAATTAGGCTAATAGTCCTGTAATTTGAGCAAAATTTCAGATTTTTTTTGGTAAGGAGATGGAAATTGACTTCTTCCTTCATACCTGTAGCTTTAATCAATTCCGCTGGGATTTCATCAATTCCAGGTGACTTGCCACACATTACTTCTCTGATGGCTTTTTCGACTTCTTCCCTCAGTGGTACTGGTTCGTGATCACACTCTTGAAAAGGGGGTTGCAGATCATTAGTGCCAGCAAGTGCTCGGAAGAGCTGCTCACAGTATTCTTTCCACCTTCCTTTGATTGTGTTCTCCTGTTAAAATTTCCCCTTTGGAGTCCTTAATTACATTAAGTTTGGGTCGGAACTTTTGTCTTAAGGGCTTAATTACATCATACATCTTCTTAGTGTTGTTTCGTTTGTTGTGGTATTCGATTTCTTTACACTTTCGATTGATATAATCCTGTTTGTCCTGGCTTAAATGACTTTGCTTATTCCTGATACTCTTCGTTTCCTTGTACACCATGGGCTTTTGCAGTTCTTCTCTGTTCAACAAATTTAAAAGTGGCTTCTGTAATCCAAGACTTCCTGATGTTTGATCTTTCTCTAATGTGTCTATTTGCTGAATCCTTAATAATGCTTTTTGTATTTTCCCACATTTTCTCAGGCAGCTTATCGTCATCTAGTTCTAATAGAGCTTGAAAACGATTGCCTGCTTCAAGCATATAATCATTTGGAATATTTTCTACATCCAATCGTCTAGTGAGGATCCAATCGTCTAGGAACTGTGAGAACGAACATGGGAACGAACATTGTTGGTGGCCACCAACTGACTGGAAGAAGAAGAGCCCCACACCTGTCTGGAACTTTCTATCTAATCAATGATTACCAATAGGAATTCCATCAGCGTCAATCTACTGGATTGTATTGCCCATCTATGGACAAATTGAATGGAAAAGTTTAGCGAAGTTCAACCAGTCACTTTTGACATTTATAAGGCTTTAGATCATGTTTGGAATAAAGGTCTTCTAAACAAGCTTATTTTCCGATTGTTTTTTGCAATTGGTGATGGGTAGATGGCTCTCTGTCTTCTAACTTCTCCACTAATGCTGTTGTTCCCCAAGGTTCAGTTCTTTCTCCCACTCTTTTCCTCTTGTATTTTAATGACTTCCTTCCATTGACTGTATGTGCCTCCTTGACCTCTCTCAGATTTCTGGATTCCATTCAAAAGAGGGAAGTTAGGTTAATTAATGACCCATCGCTTACAAAATCTCTCCCCTCTCTGATTACACAAGATTTGATCTGTCAGATCTGATTGGTTTTTCTCTTTTTTCTTTTCATATGCATGAAAAAACTTCTTGTTCGCGTTATTTGTTGTCATAGCCGAATTTCTCATAATCTGCGTTTGCCAGCCTAACCTTTTCTGTAGTACTATTACAGATAAATTTGTTGCTACAAATTGATTTGGGTTATAAGCTATCATAATCTTTTTTCCTGAAATTAAAATCCATTCGTTTTCCTTTTACAACCGCTACCCTTCTCCTCATCATCTACCTTTGAACTTCTTGATCATAATGACCAAGCGTCCAGCCAGTCAACATCCATTTACTGTTCAGCTTCAAGCTAATAGAACAACCATTTATTCTTCCTCATTTATTGCCCTTGTGGACAGCACAATTGGTATAATCACCGTCCTCCCCGCATCGGGTGGAGAAGAGCTGAGTCGGAATCCTGTCAGTGACACGAGGAATTTTTATGGGACTTTTTGGAGTTAGTTGATCTTAGGCGACGCAGTATGGATTTTACTCCCGGAAACTGTGATTTTTCATCCATCTACAGAAGACACACACAATTTACAGGCATTTTATATAAAGAGCAATATGGCCTAAGTTGCTGATGCGTCTAAAACCCAACAACAACCTCATTTATCCCTTCAACTTCAGCTTTCTGGTACAATCTTTCTTCACATGTATTTCTTGAATTACAATCTACAGAAATTGAAGTCTAATGTCTTCTGTCTTCCCAACTTTCGCCCTTAGTTCTGTAGGTTCTAATACCTTTCGTGTTTATCCTATCAATCCTTCCTAAATATATTGTACATTCCATAGCAAAATTAATCGACTTTTATTTCTAAGTGGCACTAAGTTTCCGTTAACCTTATTATGCCTTTATTTATTTATTTTTTTAATAAATAAATAAAATTAAATTAAGTTAGAAACTGGGACATTTGGGTCATCGGAAACTCGGGCTTCCAATCTAGAAAAGGAATAAATCGACCATGCATTACCCGAAATTTGCAGATAGAATGTACAACGCCTCATGTCCTTGTTTGTATGATTAACTAGAACTGCAAAGAATCAGGTCCAGGACATCGATATTAGGTAATTCCAACGGCCCATGCTCGTGAATGGAAGACAAGAAATCCAAGGATTTTCTGTATTTTCGTGGTCAGTTTTTCCAAGACTCTTTGCTCGCGACTTTTTCAGGAACTTGTCCTAATAATATCAGTCGATTTAAGGTCATAATCGTCTTTTAAGACTTACCTCTCCGATATCTCCGCAGGTATCGTCTTTAAACTGGATGCATTGAGTACATTTGACCCTGTCACACAGACCTAATGCTGCGGGCATCCTCCGGACTGCAATTAGCGAGCTACTTTTGGGAGAAGAACTGGTTGTGTTAATGAAGACGACCCAGAGTTATTAAGGCTACCGGGGTGAGCTCGTTTGTAAGTTCTGGGGAGCCTATGTAAGCAGCTGCGTTTGCCAACGAAATATCGTATTAAACATCGAGACATGTTTGCCGAATCACGGCATTATCACGCGCCATTAGGCTTCACTTCCCAGCATCAACGTAACGATGGGCTACAGGCCATGTAAACTAGATCGAAGGGGAGACGAAATAGGATTATTCAGGACAAATGATGCAAGGAAGCGGAATTTTAGTGCATAGAGAAAAAATAATATGAAACTATTCCCATTCCCACCAGATAACCATCCATTTATGCTTTGAATTTAGCCACCCTCCTCATCTGTCACGTTTGGGAGGCAGTTTATCTCAGTGTTTGGCTGAAAATAAAGGATAGTCCCACGGAAACTAGAGCTGTCATAAATGCTTCTTTATGGTTATTAGTTTTCCTGTAAATAAAGGTTGTTTGTAGATACGCAGTCATTAATTGCAGTGCAGAGCATGAATATGTAATAACTACATCTTCAAGGTCAAGTTGGTTGTGTGGAAGGTCAGACATCACATCACTTAACCAGCCCATGCTGGGATCCATTCAGAAACCATACTTTCAAGATGGTCTTTGAAGCGCATTAACTCCATGATGTGATGTTCCTCACCGAACTACAAGAAAGCTTCTTTTTAAAACCAAAGTTGTCCAACTTTAAACCAATTTTCTCATTCTGAAAAACTGCCATTAAGATTTATCGCTTAAAATATTAGAATAAAAAAGGTGTCTTGATACGTTAGCATTTAATAATTAAAAAAAATTTAATAAAATATAAAAACTGAAAATGCGCCAGAAAATACAACTTAAACTTGATTATTTAAATATTTTTATAAAAATTATCTTAAAAAGCTGTTTCATTGTGAAGTATTTTTGACACATTAAAATTTTTTTATATATATTTACCGTTCAATTTTAGTATTAGTAATGGCCGTATGGTGCGAGGAAGCCTAAAGCGTATGCTGCATTAGCTTAAAAAAAATAATAGAAATAAAAAAGAAAAAATGAGTAAAATAATAATAATAATAATAAATAAAATAAAATAAATAAATAATAAAAGCAAATGAAATAGTCAACCCGTGCGTTTCCCTCCTCTCGTAGGTTACTATCCAGCTGACCTTTGAATTTCCCCAAACTGTCAGCCTCTACCACCCATGTTGGTAATCCATTACGATAATTTATAACTCGCTGGCTAAAATAAAACTTCCTGCAATCCAGTCTAAACATCTCCCCCCGGAACTTGAAATTATGGCCCCTAATTCTAGAATCATTTATAACCATGAAAATTTCGTCCTTTTCATTTTACTGATGCCTTTCAGAGCCTTAAACACCTCAATCAAATCTCCTCTAAGGTGTCTAGTTTCCAAACTCTGCAACCCACATATTCGAAGTCTTTCCTCATATGGACGCCCTTTTGCCGATGTCACCAGGCGAGTTACCCGTCTTTGGACCCATTCAAGAAGCTCGATGTCTTTCTTTAGGTGCGGTCTCCATACTTGAACACAGAATTCCAAATATGGTCTAACAATAGCCTTATACAATGGGATTATCACGTCCTTATCTCTACTAGCAATTGTTCAATAAATCATTGACAAGACACCATGGACCTTCCTTTGCAACTTGTCCACGATTCTTGGAGAACTTAATGTCTGACCCTACCGTAACACTCAAGTCCCTTTTCTCCACTACTGACTTTAGTCCAGTAAGTGTATCCAGTAAGTGTACTCCACCAAGTGTATAAATTATTTTGGGGTTACTGTTCCTTAGTTATAAGACCTTGAACTTTCTGGATTAAAGCATAGCTGATATTTTTCTGATAGTCCCTGAAGTCCATCTGGGTCACTCTGAAGAAGCTCTGCTTGGCGGCGATCTTTAACTACTCTACCAATCCTTACATTATCTGCAAATTTAGACATCACGCCCTCTATCCCTTCATAGATGTCATTTATAAAAATAAAAAACAGCAGTGGTTCTAATACTGATCCTTGGGGAACCCCACTTCTTACATCAACCCAATCTGAGGAATAATCATTTATCACAACCCTCTGCCTCCTGCCCTGAAGGGATCCTGCTATCCATCTAAGGATTTTCCGTGATTCCAACTTATAAAGTAACCGCTCATGTGGGACTGAATCAAATGCTTTGTTGAAATCCAAATAAACAATGTCGAAATTATTTCCAAAGTCCAGCTCTTGAGTGACCTTGTCAAAATAGCTAACCAGATTAGTTAAAAACGATTTTCCCTTTACAAAAACCATGCTGAGTATCTTTCAGAATTCCACTTCTATCTAAGTGATCCTGAATTCCACCCTTGATCATTGTCTCCATGATTTTCCCTACTACTGAAGTTAGACTAACCGGCCAGTAATTTCCCACTTCACTCTTAGAACCGCCCTTTTCGGGAAATGCGAACGAAGGTCGTTTCAAATGACAGAGTAGAAGGGATAATGAAAGAAAACAGTATGGAGTTGAACCGGAATAGATGTTGGTTAGCTGATATACGTGTTCGGTCTGGTTTTTGAAGAAAGAAAAAAAAAAAAAAATGACAGATGCCAGTTCAGTGTTACTGCTTAAAATCAACGGAATGCGTGAACATAAGAGATGTGTGACATATCTCTTATGACACTGCCTGACCGCTTCGGAATGGTTCTAGTAATTTTTTTAAGACGTATATTTGGCCAAGTCGATATCCTGTATACAGTCGAATGGAACTGGAAAAGTGGAAGAGGAAGTGTGGTCACGCCGACCTTGATGGGGTGATTTCAATGCACGAAGCAAATGCCGAGACAATAAAACCGACGTGATAGTAAACTGCATGACTTCATCGGCTGGTTTTATCTTATCAGGAGAAGCATTCTACGCAGATTAGCAGGCGCTGTTTCTACGAGATTCCTAACACGGAGGCTGATACACATCGCGGATCGTGAACGCTACACATCATTCATTCTGGAACGTGCTATGAACAAAATATAAATTAGTTTAATTGTTCTTTGAAAATTCCCGAAGCAACTCAGGCCATGGGGAATCAATATCGTGTGTATTCTGTGGTTTTAATAAATTTTCCGGTTATACTCGACGGCCAAGGTCAGAAGAATTCAAAAGATAAAGAATACAGGGACATCGCCGTATTTAGTAGTCACGTTAACTTGAACCACGGTTACCCAAACGCGTGTACTTCATAACTCGCACTTAACCACTCGGCTTTAGGATTTCCTCTCCACAAAAACAGACAAACCGACCTAATGCAGAGCTGGAGTCAGCTTGTATCTTAGATCTTTAGAAAATTTAACAAATATAATTAGTTTATTAATAAAAAAAAGCAAGTTTGAATGTTTCTCTATTGATTCAGTTGAACATTATTAGTTTGAAATATAAAATACGACATCCTTTGATTAGCCCTGACATTTCAATGCTGAAAACGTGACGAGTGTGGAATATCAAAACTCTTGATAATCTAAGATAACATTTAGCTCTATTTGTTTTGACGGGACTGTCTCTGCAGGGGGGACTGTGGCCCTCTGACAACTTTAGGGAAGTTAAGCGTGTCGTTATACGAATGACCAGTCGACCCCATTATGTATCATTTATCTATCGTATGAGAGGTTGCAGGTGCTGCGATTTCCCTGTAGTGAGGGGTCAGCATTACGGACAGCAAAATCTGATCCTTTGGGGTTTGTGACCTGACCATTTGTGTGTCCCCATATACTTCAGTTAAACAGCATTTTCGTTTTGAGGAAAGTGGTGCAATATCGGGGCAACTCGTTGTGAAGGAAGTGGTGAAACCAGCGAGTTTTGTTGAAAACGTTTCCAATGTATCTCATCCAACAAACCTAATTTTGTGATTTTATTTTATTTTGAATATTTAGGATGCCTTGGTACGCAAGGTAGCAGTCACACCTTGTCAAATATAACCCTAAATTGTACGAATGTAATTAATATTACATCTTAAAATGGAAGCCTGTAATAATCTGATACTTTAAAATACCTCCATCTATGCTGCATTCGAGATGGAATTTATAATGCCAGGTGGGCAACCTGATAAAGTTGTTTTTGTATGGTGAGGAAATAAATCCATCTACGAATCTAACTGGTTTATTGCCCCAAGTGAATCTTTGTCCAAAAACAGTCGTGACACGAATGAGTTATTGTAGGATCACAGCTGGACTATTCTTTTATCTCAATTCTTAACAAGTTATTTTAAGAAGGGAAAAAACCCTGCTGATAAGGGATTGAGTGGAGAATAATTACTTCTTTACATTCATCTAATGCATTGTCCAGAAGGTGGATATCAGATGAAAGGTATATCAATGTTAGGAATGGCTTCCGTAGTCATCCAAAAAATAAATTAGCATGTTTGCCTCTTGGCTAATAGGAAAAGGTTTGGGCTGAAAAGCTGAAAGAGTAAAAATAAAATTGTGTTATTGCCGAAGGTTCCAGCACGTAGTTTGCGATGGAGAACATCCAGTACTTCCAGTTCATTTGGATTAAAAGAAAAAAGAGACTACTCGCCCAAAGGAATCGAAAACGATGATTTAGTTGTGTTAGGGGAAGCTGAATTTTAATCTAATTCTGTAGTGACGGAAGTTCATCGTACTGCGTTATGTTACCAACAGGAAATCAATGTTCTTGCCAGATCTCCATGGCCTAGGGGTTTCATCATTCCTTTGGCAAAGGTCCACGATCGAATATTTAAGCCAGACGGAATTATGGGTTTGGAATTATGATGTAAAATTCATTTCACAGCCAACCATAACTGACTACCACTAATAATGACATTATAAAACAACTAAACTTAAATTTGACTAAACTCCAACAACTGTCCAATTTTCATTAAAGGAGCCATCCTTTAAAAACAATAAAAGAGGTGTCTAATAAATTTACGTTTAGTGATTTTCACATGCGATAAAATAGCTAATATCTTTAATAAGCTAAATTTAAACTTAATTCTTCTTATTATTAATTTATTTATAAAAACAATCTCAATCGATTGTTTCATAAGGAAATTTTGTATTTCGTAAAACTTTTTACTTGGTTTAAAGTTCTCGCAGGAGTACCCAAGATATGGTATACGTAAAGTACATCGCTGCCAGTATTATCCAATTACAAAAATAAATAAAGAAATTAAAAAAAGAATTTGGTGGTACAACAAAATTTTAATTTTTTAACAGTAGTACTGAAGTTAAAACTTGCGAGACATCCACTTGTATATTTGTTAAACCCATAAAAAATTATGAGTGCCAAAGAAAATAAATTCTTCCTTTTTGGAAAATCTCTAATTTATATAAGAAAGCAAACTGTAAAACACTATACAGTGAAATCCTTTTAAGTTTTTTTGAAAGAAGAAAACAAATTTAATTTATAAAATGGGAAAACACCTTAAGAGCGTGAAACTGTTTTTGCACCAGATTGAATTTTAAGCCTTATCAGAAAACTCTCGTGACAGTACATCAGTTTGCATTTAATTCGAAGCCTTGATCATAATTATAAATTGTAATTACAGTGATATATATCTGTAACTACACGAGTTGTAATTATAATTAAAATACAACTGGTAATACATTGACTTTTTGATGTAGTTCAATACCCGGGCAACTCGCTGTGAAGTAGGTGGTTTTCTATAGGCAATAATGATTTATTCGAAATAGTCCAGCACCGAGGCAACTCGTTGGGAAGATGGAGAGCGTGCTTTATGAGAGAAAAATGGAATAGTTTGTAAAACTACTGTAGGAAAATAACCAACGTCCTATTTCATAGGCAGGCAGGTATCTGAAACCAGTCGTGGAACCCAAGAGATAATAGTGTTTGGGGTGTGAGGTAAGGATTTCTTGAGAAGTAATCAAAATAAGGTAATTAGGCAGTGGATAAAAAATAGTCGAAATTGAGTGATTCGAAAAGTAAGGACAGGCGAAGTTAAAATTCGCCCTGGAATGTTCTAGAGGGAATTGAACTCGGGTCCTTTCACTTTGTAGGTGACACCACACCACCTGGACCCTAGTAATCATATTTGCTATTTTTGGTTCTCGCTGAAATGTGCTCGATTCCAGAGCTTTCTTTCTCTAATTCCTTCCTTTATTCCTCTGACCCACTCTGGTTAATGGGCGGGAAATGTTATTGTGCACCTAGAAATGGTCTATAGAAGCTGAACGTGTTGATTAATAGCCCCAGTAATGACAACTTTTTACTTCCTTGCCAGTTGCAATAAATAGCAACCGGGCACCAACGCCTTACAGAGGAATTTCAGGAGGAAACAACCACAAAAATGCAGAAAGTAGTCAAAATTACCAGTTTCTGCATCTTTTGATTCTACTAAGGAAAACGAAATAACGTAATTCCTTTGAGCTTGTATTCTATATTGCGAAGAAAGGCATAATAAAATAATTATTTAAAGATATGGCTGACGTCGGAAAAGGTTGGATTTTAAAGTGGAAAAATCTATTTCTATATTAGATTAGATTTTTTCCCTTTTTTTTAGATTATCTTACGTTGCGGAAGAAATAATAATAAAAAATAAATAAAATAAAGGAATTTGACTGTGGCGATAATAAAATACTTAAACTAACCGCTTCTCTGAAAAGAAAGAAAAAAATCATTTCAATGGCCTTATTACTATATCTGAGCTCGAAGAAGTTGTTGATTAATTTTTTTCATTTTTCGGAAAATTTCAGAAGATACTGAGTTAGTCGATCACAGCCCGACTGTGATCGACAACCATCTGCGGCAATATTAACTTTCCTCCTCAACTGGACCACTTGAAACAGTCACTGCTATTACAGATGAAAGCACGAATGCCAATAATGGCCCCATAAGAGGCAGCAATAATTTGGACCTTTGAACCTAAAACGCAATAATAAATAATAATAATAATAATCCACTTCCAGTCCCAGATTTTAAGATCTCTCCAAATGTGTTATAGCAGCATCCATAATCCTGTGGTCCATACTCAAATCCTGCGAAGTCCAACTAGCAGTCAACGCGCTAATAAAATGGATAGCCACAGTTACACAACACGAAGCCTTCAAAACTCACAATCACACGTCCCATTCTAGAGCATGGTGGACAGCCATCTTAACAAGCATCTTTGATTAAAATAGCAATTCAATAAGAATTGTAAACAAATGTGGCAACATCTGCTTCTGAAAAGTGTGCTGTGACAAATAGAAACAATCTTATTCTAATAAATAAAATTAAAATGCAAACTCTAATGTGCTCTCATTAGCCATTTACCTCGGTGGCCACATGACTGTACGTATTTTTAGCATCTTTACAATTATATATCAAAGATTTGTAATTTAGCTTTGTGTGTAATTTTAATCCCATCTTAATTTAAATGATTTATTAATTTTATAATCTTCTGTTAATTATTTCGTAATCTATTATTTTATTGCTATTTTTCACTTAATTTGTAATCCCCTGACAGGCTTATGATAGGCTTTTGAAAGACCATCTAATTTACATAAGTGATCGGTATGCAATAAAGACATATTCGTACTCTCCCAAAATTGATTATCTTGGTTTACAAGATTGTACGACCAATAATAATTGCGCTGCCATCATGCAGTTCTCATTAAGTGGTAAATATGCGAAACAAAAAGCATAGAAATATAGAAGAAACATTTTTAATATAAAAGAAATCCATATCTATAAAGTTTATGTCAAAAATAAAAATTTGTGTTTGTTATTTTTATTTTATAAATGTAAATATTTGGACACCTTTTTTTCTACAAAAGAGCCCTATTTAATTAATTTAGAAAACCCAATAGAAAGTTCACGACTCCTTTAGGACTTGGTCTGAGATTTTAAATGCTGTGAGACCCCTGTAGTTACCTTTACGAAAGCCTTTCCCTTTACCCCTGATGGTAGTTAAATCTAAGTAAATCCCACATCAGTACAATGTGATCACTGCCACCTAGTGGTTCCTTTATCTGCAGATTCTTAACCCACGAATAATCACTGCTAATAATCAAATGAAGAATATTACTCCCTCCGGTTGTATTTCGAACATGCTGCTGTAGAAAACAACGGATTGCAAATAATCTATGATCGGTTTGTCCATTTTAACAGATGAACCATACAAGTTTTCTGCCATGGTTTGAAAACAGAAAAAGAAAGAAAAAAATGTTAAACTTCCTTTGGAGTTTTAGGACAGCAGTGCTAGCCACGAGGGGTTCTAAACATGGAGAGTTCTGTGTACATTTTGACGCCCACATATTTTCCATCAGAACGTAAGTGGAGTGGACAGTTGCATGCAAGACCATAATACCTCGAACAGACAGCTGTTTACAAAACACATAGATGGTATCTACATTACCACAAACTAATTTTGGTTGGAGAAACCAAACTTCCCGAACACTATGTATGTTTTTTTTACATGTAGTAATCTGCGTACGCAATGCTTGCTTGATCCGTAAACTCGAGCGTGGAGTGCCTTTGCTATGGTGCGCCCAGTCAGATGTAAATGATGCCACTTCCAATAAGAGCCGTCTCCAGTAGTAGCTTTGAAATATCGATGTTATCCTACTGCCTGACAGCCGGCAGGGGAATGAGCCATTGAGGAAACAAATATGGGTTACTTTTCGAGTGTGGCGGGCATTTAGTGACTGCATAGTGGGGAGGGAGAGAAAGAAACATTAGCGGCTGGCGTATTATTGCCTTTCCAGCGCAAAGGGTGTCAGTAGGACGGTTGGCCACTTGGTTATGATCACGCTGCACGTGCCGAACTCTAACCATGGTTTTGCCGGACAAACGGAAGGTAGCGAAGAGGGAAAGACGCTTAATCGGTCCCCGCTCGCACACTTGGAGGTCAGTGCAGCGCCGCCGCTCGGTCAGCAACGCCGAGCGATATAGCGGCGTTGATGACCTGCAGCCGGTGGAAATGTGCGGTCCGTTACGATGCGCTGACACCGATTGGAAGAGATAACGAAGATTCGACACTCCAGGCGCGTTCTACTTAGCTGGGTAAGCTGAGCACCGTTGTGGGCAGACGGGGGGGGGGAAGCCTTGCCGTCTTTCTCTTTGACTTCTTTTTTATCAGTCGCGTGTCGAGTGATTGGAATGATTAATAAGCGACCCCAGGAAAGCTGGATGAAAGAGAAACAGAAGGAAATAGAAGGGAGTAAACACGTGGATTCTATTAATTTTGCCGCTTCCTTTGATTACGATTTCTTAATGCTTTTACCCGCAGAAATTACAGTAATAGAGAACATAATGTACTCTTTTATAAATCAAAATATCCATTCCTTACTGATGGGACTATAAAAATTTGTGCAACAGAGAAATCCATTAAGTTTACGCGTCAATGCATCGTAACTACTCTAACAAACGAAAGAAGATGGCGGATTTCGGAAGAAGCATCCGTCTGCGCATGAGCATTGTCGAGTTTCCGTTATTTCGAAGTTTGATCTTCGTGGAATTAAAAACCGGACGTAAATCTTTCTACCGAGTTCAGATTTCGTGGTGCACGTGGTGGTTCCGCTTGGCAGTCTGTTTAAAATGCTAATTTTATCACTGTTGAGCGACAACAAAGCACGTTTCAGTTACGTTTAATTTTTTTGATACCGGATGTGGTTTCATTCCAAAGTCCTGCACCCGTGGAATCATCAGTTTGAAATTAGCAGTTGTTCCATATTTCCTTTACGCTCAGAAATGCCATTTTAAGTGCGGTGGGGTGTTCGAAAATCTCTGAGAGTGTGATTCGGAATCAGAACTGTCCAGAGCGATAAGAATGGTTTTCTTTTCGATATATTGGCCTTCGCTTTCAATTGATTGCTGGACCGTAAACCCAATTCATGACTTGTGTTACTTAATAATGGACGTCGAAAAATCTTTGTCCTGTTGCTGACGTCTTTGCTGTTACTGAGAACTTCGTGTTTACCCACTGATGATGACCTTTGGAAGCCATGAAGAGAACATGGAGGAAACTGATATGCTTATGCTGTCAAAACGTATAAAGATGTAGCCAGAATCAAAGTAGAAGACCTCTCAAACATTGTTCTCCGATCACATACCCGACAAAATCACGAAGGGGTGAACTGGGTGTGGTAAGAGGGAGTTCCGGCCTAGACAAGTACTGTACGTAAGATATTAGAGCAGCAAAGTAGCGGGCACAAAGTAGCGGGAGTGCTGTGGCTCAGAGCAGAACCGAAGAGGTCGATTCTCCAACACATCACAGCCTAACAAAATGTGCAACTTGCGAAATGTTTGCAGATCTCTCTAAAAAGGACATTATCCAGCCAAGGAGATATTTAAGTGTGCTAGGTGCAGAGAGTGTGAAGAAATTAAGCGCCAGCGTATTTAGTGATAGGTATTTGATAGAGTTTGAAGAGTAGAGTAGATGTCCTCGAAGGAATTAAAACGGGGCCCGTCAAGCTCTCCGCTGCCCAACTCAACGCCAGAGCTTACAGTGTGCATTGGGCAACACAGCGGGAATCTCCAAGGCAGAATGCGCTGGTCCCAAAGGAGATGATTATTTTAGATGACTCTATTATTATCATCTGTTTATTCCAGTAAAGGGAACCACCCCGGGACGGCAAAGTGCCAGGAGGGTGCTAAGTACATATCAGGTACGAGATACTACGTGCAGTGGGTTACATATACTGAACACGTAGTCTCATCCCGAAATATTAGATACAAATTTCATGTTTAATATATACAGTATTTACACATTAATGATTCTGTATATACATTATACAAATCATATATTTACAATTCACTAATAATTCCATTATATATTTACACAACTGTTAGGGAACGTATATTTTTCTTTTCAACAGCTTACCAAATTATTATTATTTTATCATTAAAGCAGAAAGTTTCACTTTTATTCACAATTCCTTGGTATGTTGTCACCTTTGCAGCCGATTCATATTTCGGTAAGAATCCTGGAAGATCTCTTTCTGGTATGTTGCATCTTCACACAGTTTTTCGGCATCTCTGTGCACAGAGTTAAATATTTTTGCTGCATTTGATGGGAAGAATCTTTGCAGGCTATCAAGATTATTCAGGATTGGACGCAGTGGATGATTTACTCCTCCGCAACGTCTAGCAGTGGTTTGATTAGAATATTATCCAGGGCTGGAGCATCCACTCTGCCTGTGAGCAGTTGTGCGAGAGTGTGTATGTTCCTGTTAATTGTCCGCTGCATCCAGGGTGTGATGTTAAGGTTTGAGTAGAGAATGGCCCTTGAGGTAGTAAAAGAGTGGCCAGCAACTCTGTTAAGCCATCGCAAGAACCAATACTCGATCCCAAGGACGGACTTATAATGTGAATCTGGAGCTGAAGACCAGATTTGAGCGTACATTGCAATTGGCAGGACACACATTAAAATGTACTTGGTCGCTAGCTGAGGATCTCTAATTCCTACCAGTTCATCTGGTAGGAATTAGAGATCTGGCAAATACCTTCTGCTGATTCATGGTCTTTGGAAGTGATGAAGAATTTTACATCGTCAGCATATGTTATAAAATTGCAATACCGTGCAAGAAACGGCTCCAGAGCGGCCGCGAAGAGGGTAGCCGAAAGAACTCCCTCCTGTGGCACTCCTCGCGAGATGGTAAAGCAAGATTGTAGCTTTTGGTGCTTGACGGTAAGTTTTCTTTGTTTTAGCAGGCTGCTTATTATAGTTAACAAATTTCCTCTTACATTAAAATAATTCCTTAAAATTGCAACGAGCGCTGGAATTCAGACGTTGTCGTAGGCTGTGGAGATATCCAAAAAATTAATATCAATTTGTTTTTTTCTCATTTAGGGCTTTTTGCACGCGAAAAAGGGTTTCCAGTAAGTTTGTTATCGTTGATCTCCCCGAAATGACTGAGTGCAAATGTGGTGGTCTATGGCTGAAGCAGTGTTGGTTGATGGTAGGAAGCAGAGCTTTTTCAAATACCTTCTGTAGGGTGCAACTAACAGAAATTGGTCTGTAATCCTTAGCCAATTTTGGGTGTTTAATCTTTGGTATTGGGGTTACAATGTAATTTTTCCAAGCTTGCGGGAAAGCTCCTGACCTAATGATTTCCTGATAGATGTGCAGTAATAGATCTATTATAAATGGGCTACTTATTTTAAGGATGAACATTGGAAATTCATCTGGTCCAACAGTGGAACAGATAAAGATTTTAAGGACATAAAATGTGATATTGTTGACAAGTTGGCACTAATGATATTAAGAGTAAGAGATCTTAGGACTTGCTTAACAAGTACAGGGCAATTTTGGGAAAAAGGTCGCGAGTGAGGATTGAATTTGAAGTGTCTGCAATTCTGCCCAGACACGATAGACGGTAGTATATGTTGAGGGCCTTGTGAATCAATTCGATCCTGAAAAGAATGTGCAAGACTCACGGGGTAGAACTTTTCGCAGCTTGGTTTGTGCTTGTTAACAGAAGGGACTGTTTTTAAAGGGGTGGAACACACTTTCTAGAAAGATTTTCGCTCTGCAAATTGCAGCGTCTCGAGAATAGGCACCTGTTGGGAGATCTGATTGAAGTGTTTAAAACCTTGAATGGATTGAGTAAGCTGAATATTAATAGCATTCTTCCACTTGCTAGGACTACACACATGAGGGGACATCAATTCAAATTGAGGAAGGATGGTTGCAGAATAGATGTGCAGACGTTTGCCTTCCTTCGGCCAGCAGGTGGTTGATCGTTAGAACAAACTTCCATCTGTTGTTGTTGTTGTGGAAGTGGATTGTTTGAATAAATTCAAGGAATAACTAAACAAATTCTTGCAGGGTACGGATAGGTGAACTTGAACTGTGCTGGTTTTTTATTTATTTATTTTTTTGGCTGATGCTTTATAAGCTTAGTTTCTTGCATCATTTGCCATTATTACTAGCATTTTGATCCTTACAAAATACATGTTGATAACCTTTAAATTTTCCCATTTTATAATTTATTAACGTTGGTGCACCCCTCCAGTTCTGTTTGTTTGTTTTATGGTTTTACAACGCACTAAAGTCTCTAACACTCTTTTACTTGAAGTTATTCGCATTTCCATGGGTTCGAACCCGCATAACCACTTTGTCTTCCACCTCATAAACATCTGCAGCCACTTACTAAGCAATTTGATTGCTAGTTACTGCATAAAAGAAAAATATAAAGGAATTTATCTTCCGTAATTCTTTCTTTGCGTCCTCTTCACTCTTGATCGAATTCCTGTATCACGCGCTTTTAAAAAAGCGAACAGTTTAAAAACATACTTCGGAATTAGGTCGAAAACGAAAAAGAAAACTGGAAGTCGCGCACAAATAAATCAAAACGACTTTTGAAAAAAAAGATTTATTATTTATTTTTATTGTGTGCCATAACCGGTTAGTTGAAATGTTCTTTCTCGCAAGCGACATCCTGGAAGTATCAAAGCCAGACCAAATTCCTCGTCCTCTCCTTCTTTCCGTACATCGTCACGGGGATCTATTTCGAGAATGCAAAAACCGTAGTAATCCTGTCTTCGCGTATCATTCCGAGACAAATCATAGCCATAAAAAGGTCATTTCTGTCATGCGCGGGTCATTATGTAATCGTAGAATATGGTTTCCATACCCGCTATACCATGTTGCATTGTTTTAGGGTGTTATACTTGGGTAGTAGCAGCGACATCTATAATTTGTTGTTGGTGACCTGCTTTTGGTTAGGCTAGAACGCATATTGCACAGAAGAGAAGAATAACAAGAACAAAAAGTGGGCAAAAATAAGTTGGGTGTAGTCTTTTAGTTCATAAGGAAACAAGGAAGAGGTAGTTTGTGGTCATCACTTTTTACCGCAGGCGTACAGCATGAAATCGTACAAACAGTAACCTGGTGGAATACTGTAATGACTGTTCCCCCCATCAGGAAAACGGAAGGATGATCTTTTTTTTAATTTTAACAACAGTTGTCATCTAAAAGAGCGAATACGTCATCGTGTACTTTAAGTGGCAACTGGTATTCTGCTGCAGGCTGGGTCTGTGAGACCATGTGCACCTGTTTTTCAGTGGTTCCTACCTTTCTGTTTGTCAGTGTGTTTTTGCCCTTGCAGATGCATCCACCTCTCCACGAACTGCCTATACCAATTAATGATGGAGTCTCCAATTGGTGGATTTCTGTAAAACTTAATTCGAAATGATCGTTGCATTGAAACACTTGATTTTGTAAATTTGGCAAATCCACCATACATATAGACATGGTATAGTATGGTATACAATTATTAACAATACAAATTTCACATTCACATTACAAATCAACTATACTGTGCAATGGTCATCCCCTCAGCTACAGCACAACAGCCTGGACAAGTAGGCTACAGCAGAAACTGATGAAGAATATTGCCCATAGATTAGCATAAGCATCACATCCTAGAGACTGATCATCGCGGGTAATCTCCAAAAGATAAACAGTTCAACGAACAGCCAACTACCAGCAGTCAGAGAGCTCAAACTGTTCTGCAGGCCATCACCATTTTGAATAACATAACTCGATGTATAGAATAGAGCTTTCTGATGTTGCTTACTTGGATTGCATGGCCAACCCAGACTGATGCACCATACATAACAATCGGCAGAGAAATACAATCATAAATAAAATGGAGTGCTTTCCCCTTTATCTCCCATTCTACCCGCGTTCTTTGATATATAGTTAATATACGAGATAAAGTTCAAGGTCCTAGCAATAAATATTCCCAAGTATTTAATGATTAACACCTACTGTAAGGCAATACCATTCAACCTTACGAACGGAGGTCTACCAAGAGCCAAAATACCATTCAACATCATGATTTTAGTTTTGGATGTAGAGATTGTGAACCTATTTAAATTACACCATTTGCATAATTCTTTCAGTATGCAATCAGACCTGATTTCAAGCTCCTTTCTGGAGTTTCCATGTACAAGTATTACCATAT
Organism: Mastigoproctus giganteus; assembly: GCF_048544385.1. NCBI lineage: Eukaryota > Metazoa > Arthropoda > Arachnida > Uropygi > Thelyphonidae > Mastigoproctus > Mastigoproctus giganteus. The sequence continues at coordinate 31,527,831 of NC_143588.1, read as the reverse complement.
TATCTACATTGTGTGTGAGTAGTCAAATTCTCTCTTGAGCTAATCTTCCAAAACCAAGTTCCACATTAAAGGATCAAAGACAGATCCCTGTGGACAGACTCGAGTCACACGGCGCGTAATTGATCCAAAATTCGACTTAACTGTTACTGCGCGATGCCTAAAGTAATCTTTAATTATAGAGAAAATATTAAAAGAACATTTAACCATGCGCAACATCAGTGCAGTGTCCCAACTGATGAATCAAAGGCACCACAGCAAAATCGACAAATCCCAAAGTATAATTCGATTCCCGAACATTTCAAACTAAAGAGTGACGTGCATCCTCAGTACCTACACCAAGAGTGAAACCAAATTGTTTGTTAGAAACGCCAATATTACTTCTTTGGTAGATAACAATCCGCATGGCTAAAACTTCTCAAACTTTACCAAGACCAGGAAGCAATGCAATAGGTCTATATGAAGCAGGTGAACTGGTTGGAGATTTTAGGATAATCTTGAGCAGTGCATCCTTCCAAGTTCAATCATTAGTAAAGATTAACCCCAAAAAACAGATAAATAGACGGAATAGCTTAAATGTCACAGCCAATCAAGCTCCAAAAACATTTTTATGAGGATAAATATATAATATTCATATAGAGATTACAATGGTGTTTTGTAACTGATTCAACCTTTGCATTTTTTTCAAATAACTTTGAAAGTTGCTATGTCAATATTAGAAAACTTTTTACTTGCCTTATAATTTAAGGAGAAATTTTTGTAATAAAAATAGGAACAACAAAACTCGATGGACAATGTGCGAAAGGCTAGAGTTCAGTGGCGCGTTATACCTTAATGTGGCCCAAGGCAAAATACGATTCGGGGCCCCATCTAAAGAATAAACTAAGAATATTTTCAATTTCATTTTATTGTGACAACAAAACAAACAAATAATATGACATACGTTTTTGAAACTGATTTTGGGGCCACCCTCTTATCAGGGCCCTAGGCAGATGTCTTTTTTGCCTATAGGATAACGCTCCACTGCTAGAGATCTACTGATCGTAAAACTTCCATTTATTACTCGTCCTAAGTGGGTTTAATATTCTAGAATGACCCAGTGGGCTTTTAACTGGTTCGTGCGGTATCAGGATCTGTCACACAATGCAATCGTGAGATGAACAGCTACCAACCTTTCGTAGTTTATGCACGTGCGCTGTATAAATTTTAAACCAATTTTTAAACGCTAATAACAACGAGCACGCTTTAATTTGTGTTTACTATCTGTCTTACGTTTTGTCTTTTCGTTTTATTCACAGAACTGACACACTAACCTGGTGAATGCCTGCATGAGTCGATAGATGGCAGCACAAGTCTGCCATTGTTTTAAATACATGGGTGGAGAGTATCTCTCTATGTTATGAGTTTATAGTGTCTAGTAATTAATTAATTAATTGAACTGTGATCGTACATTTTTGCTGTTTTAGAGTGAATTAATAGTTTTTGCTGAGCGCTAAAGGTAGGAAATTAAAGAATATACTTCTTTTTATGTATATTGAGAGTTTCAATTTTGTAAATTGAGTATAAATTATTAGTTTTTTTCAGGGAAGACAACTTTCAAATTAGGGTTAAAAGTAGGGTTAAAAAAGGTGACCTTACTGGTGTTAAGCACTTTATTATTATTTGTAATTGTAGTGAAAGTTTACAGTAAACAGCGAACTTATATTAATTTTATTTATGGTAAAAAATAAATAATTTTGTCTTCCAAAACCAGTTGTACTTCAATCATAGTTCACAACGCCATTATTCAACTTCGAAATGATCATCACACATGTCCTCTCTACAAAATATATTAATAATAAATAATTATAAGATAATTAGTTAATTGAATAAATAATTATTTTGCGATTATGGAAAAAATGTGGAAGTACATTAAAGATAATAATTACTTTTCACCCTAATCTTTTGATTGCGTGCAACGGTAATATTCTCTTAGGTCGCAAAGGTAATAAACAATTTGTGTACGTGCATGTCCTTTTTTGTTGTTGTTTTTTTTTTAATAAAATAATAACGTATCACTCAGTACTGAAGTTGGTGTCATTTTTTTCCTTTTTACCTTACTTATGGGTTTCATAAACAGTAATTATATTTTCGATCAGTCGTTCCCATTTTGAATAATAAAATTCAGCGCTCGCTTGTTTTTCTCTCTAAAAAATTAAATCCTAAGGGTTATATATTCTTTATGACACATTTACATATCATTTTAATAATTATTATTAATTATATTTTAATAGAATTTATGCTTAATTTATTAAATTTTACAATCTTGTACATAAAAATATAAATTCACGAGTTTTCTCCTAATTTTAAGATTAAGTATGAGAGTCACATTTGATTTAATATTTTTAAAAATAATTTAAAATAGAAATTATGAAAAGCCATTAAAGACTAGTATGCTAGTATCATGGATGGACTGAAGGTTGAGAAGAAATGAATCAGGTGTTTTTTATGGAAGACTTTTTCCAAGCTCGTCCATGCTTTTAGAGTTGCTAAAGGGATGGTGTGTGTTGCCCTTTCTGACGAACCTAAGTTAATAACAACACTGCTTGTTATTAGTAACTTCTTTTTTTTTTTATAAAAGAATAAGAAGACTGTCATCAGTGCTGTTAGAGAATGCGGATGTGACATTTATGTCTGCAGCTGTCCCGAAGTTTGTTTGACATGTCATCCTTTATTCATTATCCTTTAACCTTCCTGTCATTCTAAGATTCTGTTTTTTTTTTTTTTTTTAAGATTAAATCTTATTTTCGTTGCATTTTGACTTTTGCCAGCCGCATTCAATTCATGTCCAGTGCACGGTACGTTGAATGCCATATCTGTCGAAGGACCAACAGTTAAGGTCATTGAGGCATGCAAGTTTGTAGTTTCTGAAGGTATCTGCTTTGTTTCTTACTCAAGGGTAATTGAACCTGTTAACGGTTAACATCGACCTTAATCTACTGCGGGTCACATGACCAGGAAGTATACGTATCCAATTAACCAGTAAGATAAAGTACAATTCCCTTCGTAAAAACTCTTTCTAATTTCGTACACTTTTCACTCCTAAAAACCAAACTGTTCTCCATTTTCGCGATACACTTCACTGTACTGATGAATTTTAAAGAACGTTGTTGTGAAACCTCGCTGCAAATGACTCAGAGCGAGATTTTATGGCTGGGGTTAGCCACGGCTTTGAGGTACCTGCTATGGACAACACAAGGCCGGAGGACCTGGTAGTCTCGACATCAGGGAGCCTTTAATTACAAGGTGATGGACTCTCTCTCTCTCTGTTAGTCATCCGCCTCTTATTTTGGACTTGTTCTGTGTACACGTGCGTAGTGTGGGCACGTCTTAATGCAGCTCACGATCGACCAGTTTTGAAATATCTTAATTGTTTCAAAGGGGCACCCTAGTTCCTCGAGGAAAGTTAGCCTCGTATTACTATTACTGTTCATTTGTTTCTTTCATTTATTACGACTGAATTTAAAGTAGTCGGATTTTTTTAAAAGGCGGGAACAGAAGGAGAAAATGATGGGTGCGAGAAATGGTTAAGTGGTTCTTGAAAGAAAGAAAGAAATCATTGGCGTCTTATTAAAGATTAAAAAAATAAAAAAATAAAAAAAATCAACAGCAACTCAAACATAGACATTGCTATTCTTAGTTAGAATTCTGGAAGCATTATTGCAATCAAAGTTCCAAGTAGGGCAAATTTCTCCTCTTCTGCATGAGCTTAGCGCGACAGAATTCCGAACATCAACAAACACTTTTGAATTCCACAAGCACTTTACAGTAACCGAGAGATAGCTTGGTTTTTCGAGCTACCTCTCAGGTTAGAGGGATAAAATACCTTTCCCGTATCTTAAAATACTTTTCACTTTCTTGGGGTCAAATTCCTTTAATAAAGACGGAAGTCAATTTATCCAGCTCTCCCTCCCCACCCCCTTCCCCTACCCAAATACACAAAATGGCTGTTAGACGCGCCTTCTTCTGTTGCCTCGCGGAAGATAAAGGGACTGGAATCAGGTTAACCTGCAGGAGACCCAGCGGGGTGTCTACAAACAAAAGTGGGTGGTTTAGGGACACGGTCGAGTGTGGCTTTCGTAACTCCGAGGTCTTTGTCTTCATTTATCTGTGCAACGACATATCTCCAACTACATATCTTCTTTAAGGACAGAGAACTCGGATTACGCCATCTTCGGCGCAGTTTCCCAGGTTACGAGCTGCTTGGCAACTTAGTACGGAGATAACGGCAACGTGTTGCTTACTGAAGACAACACGGCGCTCTCTTCGCCAAAAGAACGGCTGCCCTCAAGATGAACACGCTTTATCTTCACTCTTGGAGCAAAGGCGTTTTGACCCCGACAACGAATATTTGCATTTTGATGAGCTCTGATGAAAGGACATCAAAAAGCAGACGTTTTTTCCGCAACCCCCCCCCCCCAATCCCTTTGATTTTAATTTTTAAATTCTCTTCAGTTTGTTCTTTTCTTGAAAATGGCTTTCTCAAAAGAATGCCAAAATTTATTCCTTCATTACGATGTGGCAAAATATCTTTTACTAAATTAAACATGGTGTAATCAGTTCATGATGTTTCAAATTAAACATGGTGATCAAATAACGTTATTTCAAATTAAAAGGGTGTATCAACTAATGATGGTTCAAATTAAATGTGGTGATCAAATAAACTTATTTCAAATTAAAAGTGGTGGTATCGACTAATGATGTGTCAATTGAAACGTGGTATAATAATGTTTCAAATTAAACATGGCGTATGAAATAGTGATGTTTCAAGTTAATCGTGGTGTATCAAATTAAACGTGGTGTTATTGACTAATGATGTGTCAATTGAAACATGGTATAATGATGTTTAATATTAAACATGTATCAACTAATTACGCTTCAAATTAAATGTGGTTTACCGATTGGTGATGTTTCAGATTAAACATGGCGTATCAAATAACGTTGTTTTAAATTAAACGTTGTGTATCAACTAGTGATGTTTCAAATTAAACGTGGTGTATCAAATAATGATGTTTTAAATTAAAAGTGGTGTTATCAACTAATGATGTGTCAATTGAAACATGGCATAATGATGTTTAATATTAAACACGTATTAACTAATGACGTTTCAAATTAAACGTGGTGTATCAACTAGTGATGATTAAAATTAAGCATGTATTAACTAATGATGTTTCAAATTAAACGTGGTGTATCAACTAGTGATGATTCAAATTAAACATGTATTAACTAATGATGTTTCAAATTAAACATGATGTATCAAATAACGTTGTTTCAAATTAAAAGTGGTGTTAATGACTAATGATGTGTCAATTGAAACGTGGTAAAATGATGTTTCAAATTAAACGTACTAGTGATGTTTCAAATTAAACGTGGTGTTATCGACTAATGATGTGTCAATTGAAACATGGCATAATAATGCTTAATATTAAGCATGGCATAATGATGCTTAATATTAAACGTGTATCAACTAATGACGTTTCAAATTAAACGTGGTGTATCAACTAGTGATGATTCAAATTAAACGTGTATTAACTAATGATGTTTCAAATTAAACATGATGTATCAAATAACGTTGTTTCAAATTAAAAGTGATGTTATCGACTAATGATGTGTCAATTGAAACTGGTAAAATGATATTTCAAATTAAACATGTTGTATCAACTAGTGACGTTTCAAATTAAACGTGGTGTATCAAATAACGTTGTTTCAAATTAAACGTAGTGTTATCGACTAATAATGTTTCAATTGTGAAACATGGTATACTGATGTGCCAATTGAAACATGGTATATAGCTGTGTTTAATAAGAATCACCATCTATCCGTCTTTAATCTTCCTTATCATGGGGGGGGGAGTGCTTTACTCTGCACTGTATTAATCAGACATTTCTCTTATTTCGCATTTTCCTCCTTTTTTTCTCTTTGGGTAACTGACCGGACGATCTCCCCGACTTTTTAACTGTGCAAAGTGTGTTCGATAATTGCACGCGTCTCGGAGGTCACGATTTCTTAAAGTATTCGAGCGTGCTTCTTTCCTTCCAACACCGAATTCTCCACTTAAGATGCCGAGCATATTCCGAAGGTACGGAGGGAGCGATGGTCAGTGGCGAGGCGCGTGTCTGCTCCCTTCAATCTACTTACCATAACTGGAACGGTCACGACCAACTGGTCTCGCTCGGTGTTCGTCGGCCCCGATGGGAACCAGTTTAAAATAGGTCACTGCGAACGGACATCTTGACAAGGTGACGGCGCCATCATGGCGGCGGAGCGTTTGTTTGCGGTCCGAACTGGCTTTTCTTCTCTTTGGCCAAGAAAGAATAAAGTAAACGTGAAGCGTTGAAATGCGAACTATGCGAACGCAGTGACGGATTGAGGGACCCCAAAAAAGAGAGATCCGGCAACAGGGGAGGCACGAAGAATGCAGACGAGGGTTGCAGACGATCTAGTTTGTTGGTTTTTTTTTTTTTTTTTTTTTTTCCCCAAAGGAGCTACGCCGTGTGCTGACAAGGGATCGTGGCTGTATAACTAGCAGGGTTCTTAGCGGAGGCCGGAGACGGTATAAAAAAGTATCCTCTGGCAACTCCGTTGCCATGACAACGTCATGACTTGGGAGGTGAGCGTAGCGCGGGCGTAGATGTCTGTGCGCAGGAAATGCGAGTCACTCGTTCGAGGATAAAGATGCATCTTCGGGAGTTTTAACCGCCGTTGTTTCTTTTAGATAACCGTGGTAACTAAAGACGCGTCTTTGCGTCGCGCAGAACTCACCGGAGGACCCGGAGGATATTTTAAAGAGTAAATTGCGAATGTGTTTTCTTTTGCATTCGCCTTTACCGAATTGATACAGATGTTCGCTAATAACCCTTTATAAGACCCTGGGCGGTAGCGAAATTCGTTGTAGTGGGTGTTTAATGGACTCGCTTATTTCCGAGCCCACTCATCGGCCGCGCCTACCCGAACCGCCTAACAATGACGTAAGCAAAAACCGGAATTTCCTTCTGATTATCTTAATGTCCATCATTAGGGTCCGAGGAAAGTACGCCAGGTGTTTTCACAGATCTTAAATCGCCACTCTGTCGAGCAGGAGCCGCAATGGCGTGTACCGAACACGTGTTCCTTCCAATAAAGCGACGCTGGTTTTTTAAATACATCGCTCGCGGTTCGTTTAAACAAACACGTGATTTCCGGTTCCGTTTCACGAAGAAATGCCAATTTAAACTGTACCGATTCATTCTGGGATGTGCGTGTGTGTGTGTGTGTGTGTGTGTGAGGGCGTGACAAAAAGTAGGGGGGACATTATGGACGGAGGGCACCGGAACACGGAAGTATAGGTGTTGGTTGTTCAAGTTTGTCAATGGGGGGGGGGGAACTGCGCGTAAGCGTACTTTATGGGTTAACGTTGGTTACTGGAGGGTGTGGGACTACTCGTCTGTGTTCCTCGAGTGATTTGTGAACAGCGTCTCAAGGAAGTGTGCCCCGACAATGTGGAGGCTTGTCAATAGTATACATGCGCAGAGCATGCGTCATTCACGCATGCTCTGTTAGTGAAACATTAGCAGAAGACGATATTAAATAGTTGATATCGTCGTCTGCTAAACAGTTAATGATTGAAAAAAAACAAAAAAGGAAAAGAAAAATGTTTGGATGAACGCAGTTAGCCGATATAATTTATGAATTCTTGTTCAGACAACGCTGCTGGATTTATTGCGCTTTGGGCATCGCGACTTGTTTTCCAGAGACTGTATTTGCGGATTTATTTCACGATCTTTGAACTTTTACGCTGGATTGTGGAGTTTCTGTGAAGTTCTTGACACTTAATGGTTGACCATTTCCACCTTCATCGTTATGAGGTAACTGTATCATGTGATCAACCATCTCTCCTCGTTTCCGCAGTCCATCTCTCGTTGTACATGGTGCGCGAGTTTTATTACTTCGAAGGCTCCCTTATACGGAGCGGGTTCATCTAAAAGTCCATCGGAAGACAAAGTGGTAATGATTTGAACTTCGATTTCAACTTTGAAGTTCAATCACTTCGAATTTCAATTTTTTTGGAGCGATAATTCAGTACGTCACCCGCGGTGCCTTCTCGAGGTTTTAGAGTGCCAATCATAAGGCGGATAACCGATTGTATCTGTTGCTTCAAGGTCATTGAACCACCACTTTTGTCTCGAGTGCGATATACAGATTTTGGCAGGTGTCCAGTTCATGGGCGTTGTAGAAACAAATACAACGCCCCCTGGAATGTCTGGGCGATTTTCTCTTCGAGGTTGATCTAGAGGTGGGGAAGAGGAAACAGGAAGTATTCAGTAAGATGAGAGGACTGGGAAGATGCTGTGGATCTGTCACCGGTACATTCCTTTGCATCACGCAAGAGGGAAATCCAAATTGATGACGCTGGGTTATTTGGGATTAAGCCGGACTCTTCGAGGAGCTGTCGTGTGATTCTACTTTGGTGTTTATCCGCTTCTTAACCTCACTGCAAATAGACCAACGAGTGTTAGGGTATCTCCACCTTTCTTGACACATCTCAGACCGAGTTGAATATTTCTGTTCTTATTGGGAGAAAAATTCGTCCTAATGGCGAGAAGACGTAGTTTAAAAGGAAGAAATTCATCTGTCCTACGAGATAAAACGTGGTTCCTGTACCGATTGCCGATTTCTCTTCTCTTCAGCGAAGTTTACATTCATAAGCACGCGCGCGTGCGTGTCGGCAACCCTAGTGAGAGCAATATCTCAGTATGAAGTCTGTTTATCAATTCGTTTCTTAATTGCATTCTTTAAAGGCTAGCTGGTTGCACCTTCCGCGTTTGGGAAGTCCGAGTGCATGGTGGAGAGGGGTGTGTGTGGGAAATCGCATACGCACCAGCGCTCTATTCTGGGTGATGAGTGGGAGTTTTAAGACGACGCATCAAGCAGGTCAATGCTCTGACTGTAGGCTTTGGTTTTTGTTCTGGTTGGAGTGGCTTTAAACAAAGTTCAATATAGTAGCTGTGACTACCATCTTGAAGAAACCAACATCATCTAAGATTTATATTTAGCCGGAGAAGTCACTTTATAGTTTAAAAGAAGTTTGTTTATCTCTGAAGTTTTTTCTGGATAACTTCCACCATTATAATTTATCTCTGACTTTTTCTGTATAATCTTTGGTCAACCTCAACCATATTATTGTTAAATAAATTTTCTTTTTCTCCAGTGAGGGCATCTTCGGAAATATGCAGGGGCATTGTTGAAAATCTTTGATGCAAATAATAAAAACAAATTGTGTGGGAAGATCTAGGTTGACGTCCTCTGAGAATATCTATTTTCCATTTGTCTTTTTGCGCAACTTCTTGGCTCTTTGGAAACCTTATATGTACCTTGACAGATATGTAGTTATTCTGCTGTCGCTGTTTTTTTAGGTTTCCCATTGAGGTCAAGCCATACTACTGCCGTGCACGACAAAACGCTACGGGAGAATCATAATATCGCGATACATATTTCATTTTTAACGGTTGGTTGTTTATCTAAAAAAGCGTCCAATTGTGAAGAAAAACATTTATGTTAATGAAAGTTAAAAAATTCTGCTGACTTTTTTACATGATCGACTACCAGGCGGCGCTAGTACAGAACACAATCAAGAATTAACGTTACTTCGTCATATATTTCAAACTTTGTATCCCAAAATGATTCTACCTATGAGATTAAGCTCTGTTTCTGTTTTTTAAACTGACTACCATCTTTAACTAAGACAATACCAATCTAAGATTTAATAAATATGTTGTTTTTTTGAATCAGCTTAAAATAAAACGCGTCCTGTCCTTAGATGTGAGCTGGCTTCATGGGATTACGCGCCTCCTTTTTAGCATTCTCCACATCGAGCTCATACATCAGTATTTCAACAAGAAATCGATGGAAACCTTACAAGATTTTGCTGAAACATTTCCGATGCTCTTATATTTTCCAGTTCGTTTAATATCGTGTATATTTATACCAGAGAGAGACGATGGGTCCAAAAATAGATTTAATATAATTTTAAATCTTAGACTCCTGAACATGGTAGACATTGTAGAAAATTCCCGAACGTTGTAGATGGGAATCTTCTACAACATTCTAGAAAGTGGGAGTATTGTTTCAATATTATAGAAGATTGCAGATGATTCAGGAGTTAAAATAAATAAATAGAATTGAAACATTCTAAAGAGAAGAGGAGGAAAAAAAAGGAGATAGAGAGAAGAGGAAAAAGAATTGATTTATTGCAATAGGCAGATCACTATTTAGACACAGGGACACGGCGACCATCGACGTATCACTTAACCAAGCCATGCACGTGCCGGTGGCTATCTAGATATCAGACATTCTAAAGGAAGGCGTTCCCTTGGATGGGCAAACAGAAAATGAAAAGTATCTCATTATATGCGCTGTGTGTTGAGCAGACAATCGGGTAGGAGTGGACCGCGCTTGTTGCTTGCCCTAGGGACAGGGCTGCTATCAGAACCGGGGACGTTTCAAAAGCTTTTCCCGCGTACGAATCTGAAAGAAATTTGCTTTTTGTTTTAGATACTCCCAGATCATTTTCTTTCATGTATACAAATTATCTTTCCCGTGGTAGCTCGCACAGAACAGTGGTTCCTCTGTTTGAAATGTTGTTTTTTATACGCTGTAGATTCTACCGGGCGGTTTATTCCATATTCATATATGGAAATTTATAAATATATACACGCTTTCCTAAAAGTTTGGAATCACCTTTTCATTTTTATAAATTTTCAAAGTTAAAACCAGAAAATCGAAGGAAACGATTATTCCAACATTGATGGCGAAGAGCCATCGACATTGGACAATTGAAGAGTGAAAAAACGAACTGTGGACGGATGAATCCAAATTTGAAATTTTTGGATCCAAGGATAGGTTTATGTGAGACGATCCACTGAAGAAAGAAATGGTGCCACATTATTTAGTGCCTACAGTCAAGCACGGTGGCTGTTCCATCGTGATCTGGGGTTGCTTCTGTTTTCCTGGAGTGCGTGTCACCGTCAGAATTGAACGAATGTCAAGAAAGAAGGGCTAAAAGCACATTCTTGAACTTAATACAATATTCTCTGGACTTCGCCTTTGTGGAAGATATTTAATATTACAACAAGACGATGACCCGAAACACAGCTGAGCTGTGCAGGGACTTTCTAGTTTCAAATTATGGTGTGGCCATCCCAATCGCCTGACTTAAACCCAATAGAGCTTTTATGGGACCATCTATATGGACAAGTCCGCGCAGTCTGCCTGTCTTCAAAAAACTTGTTTTTTATGTTAAACCTTACATTGGCATAACTAATTTCAATAAAATTAAGGAAAACTGTTGTCATACGCTGTGATTCCAAACTTTTAGACCTTGTAAGGTCCAGGTAAGAGAGCCAGGATTAAGAATTCAGGAAAATGTGTTTCTGAAAACTTTTAATTGATGGTTGTTGTGGTAGGGTTTTAGGAACATCAGCGACTAAGGCCATATTGCTCGGTGTATACTGTCTCTGGTCGATTTTGTGTTTTCTTGACGAAAAACCCGAGCTTTCGGGAGAAAAACCATGCCGCCGTTGGCTAAGACCGACTAACTCAGCCACGTTGTGAAAAACGCCCATAAAAATTCCTTATGTCATCGATAGAGCTCGAACTCAGGTCTTTTTCCACCCGGTGTGAGAAGGACGGCGATAATTGATGGTAAAAAAGATGGTTCCGTTCACTGCTGCAGAATCCAGTGACAAAACACGACTGATTGATGAAAATCATCTTGTGCAGTTTGCACTAGCTGCACGTGATGCGAGTTGTAGAACCCACAAAGAATTCTCACACAGTTCAATGTACAACGCTAATACTGCTACTGCATTTCTCGTGCTAGTTCCAGGCTCCTTCTTGAATGGTCCTCCACCTGTTCCTCTAAAAGCAGGCGTTCGGTCAGTTTCTGATTCTTCCCCAGTGAATTGTAATAGGCAAAAAGGATATCATCTATCAAAGACACCGATGAACGGCTTCAAGTTTCAGGGTGGTAAAACCATGCGGCCCTAAACTGAGACCAACTAACTCAGCTACGCTGTAAAAAAAAAAAAAAAAACCGTTAAAAATCCTCCTGTTAGTCATGGCTCCATCCGGTGTGGGCAAGACGGTGATTATATCCACTGTGCTACCCACGAGGGTAGCATTTCGGATTGATAATAGCAAAAGTGTTTATGAGCATGCATCCTAAATTGTCAACAACCTTTTGTTTTTGGATGATCTTACAAAAATGATATTCCTTGAGACCCCGATACAATTTATTCAGTTTATCTGAAGATTATCAATACTTGCAATACCATAATTCATAATATTAAAATTAAGAAAATGTTCGGTAATGTTTTTTTCTGATTTAATTAATGGTTTAAACATGGAACCTGAACTTTCTCAACTGTCACGGCTATGATGTCTCTTTATCTTTGAAGCAATCGATCCTTTCCTCACATTAGGTTCTTGTTTGAAGTTTGTTTACGTCTTTTATGTAGCTGATCAGTCAAATCATGATGGTGGGTCAATAGGTTAATTATAACGTCAAAAAGACTGATTTCAACATATCACATTAATTAATAGTCTTAGAAATGGTTTGTAATGAGGAATAAATATCGTTGTCATTTGAAATGTAAGCTAATATGTCAGTTTATATTTGCATAATGGCTTCTTCGACTCCTAACAGATCGAAGTTTTGGTCAAAGACCTTTCAACTATTCGAACCAAACAGCATTTCCTGATTGGTGAGCAAACCTTGTTAAGGTTTAAGTCATGAGATGGGTGTAGCGATTCTTTTCAACCTCCTTAGGCTATTACAGAAATTACCTCTGCAGAGAATTTCTCAGCGGGTAGAACGGAGGTTGTTGCTTAGTTACCAGCTTGTCTCACCGGGGTGGAGCGGTGGAGAATTATTCTTGTGTTCAAAGACGTAGATAACTTGCCCCCTTTTGGCATAACAGAGAAGGGTAATTTCTCTCTCGTGCCGAAGGAACGTCGGGGTGCTTCAGATGAGGCGTCAAATTGGACGTGGACTGTTCATGCATCCGAGACCTGAATGCTTGTGTTGGTGGCTTGCTGTGTCAGGCGGAATATGCTGGAACCCGTTAGTCTGGCGAGGATGAAAGTGAAAAGGGATCTCAGGGGGAGTTCAGCCAAAACCATTTTCAATTATTCTTTATTGTAAAGTTGAGAAACGAAAAAATAATTTAATTTTTTCAGTACGCTTGATCTTGATAGAGTTTTTAACTTCACCGATCTTAAGTAAAATACGATCAAAATTCTAATTTTCTTCTATTTTGGTCAAGTTTGGTTGCATTATTATTGTACGCATTTTTCAATTTCTCTCTCTTGTTAACTAATTACAGATCCAGCGCAAAGGAAAGCCATATAAGCTCCATAAAGGTTTATACTAGTCTAGTAAGAGTATTCCAACATTCTACACCTTATTTGGCAGGTAAATGTCAACTTTATAAGAAGCTTCCTAGAGTTTGTGCCCATAATTTTCACGATTTCCTGTTATTACTGCATAATTAGTTTCCAGTAATGACATCTAGGAAAAGTTCAACAGAAACACCTGTCTCAGTTAGGATAACTAAGGACATAGTGTACCAGGCTTCTTCTGCAAGAGATAAAAGAAAGGAGAAACGGAAAAAGGATATCGACTTATACTTCCTCTATAGATATATTAATGCTAAGGCAGATTTTCCAGCGTTGCGTCAATCTGTCAATATGTGTCTCACCAGTGATCGGGCAATATTTTGTCCAGATATCAATAGAACTTTTTATAGATGAAAAGGTTCCTTAAATCGCAAGATGCAGGAAATGAACTCCATGCTTCGAGAATAAGTCCTCTTTCAAGAGAATTCTTGGACAGTGAAACGCAAAATAGGCAAAAATTCCTAAATTGGAATTGGTGTTGGTCAGTATGGCATGAGATGGGTTCTGATAGAACCCATCTCATGCCATGCAAGTATTGAAATCAGACAACCAAAGTCATCATTCTGTAGAGAAATGGTGACTTAATAATCAGACCTCAGCAAATTTGTTGAAGATCTAAGCGCCATTTCCAAAAGTTAGCTACCAGTTGGGAGAGAGGGGACGGAAGATGATATATTAAAACTAGTCTTCCGGAACAATCAGTAAACTGAAATCACGAGATGAAGTGAAAATGCCGCTGTTCGAAATATTTTCGAAATATCTAAATATTTTCTGATAAATAAGAAACAAATGTTGAGTCTCTTTCTTCCTGGAAATACTTCAGAACTGACTTAGGTATTTAAGGTAACCGAACAGGTCCCAATAAACTTCTTGGAATTTTGCGAAAATTGGATTACTGCAACATTTCTTTGGGTGAAGATGGATCACTTGTTTTCCCAAATCGAAAGACAACATAATTATAATGTATGCCTTCAGCTTTCTCAATAACGTGCCCTGAAGAGATGATATCTTTGAATCAGAACCGTTTACGAGACTCAGGCCCTGTATCAGTTCAGTGTTTCTCCATCTTGTTTTTACTGATTAAATACTGTGGCCTCATTTTACACTTTGGTTTTCTGACGACATAAAAAATCTGACGGACATAAAGAACATAACGTCTCGTGTGCTCAAGCACAATCCAGTTGAAATCGCATATATTTACTAAAATACTTTACATAAAAATTGATTTTGTGACTCCAAACACAACAGACTTAAGCATGTTTGGAACCACTGATTAAGTATGTAATATTGGTTGTTGTTGTATGTTGTTGTAGTAGGGTTTTTAGGAGCATCAGCGACTAAGGCCATATTGCTCCGTGTGTTTTGAGGTCGATTTTCTGTTTGCTGGATGAAAAACCTGAATTTCATGCAGAAAAACCATGCTACCTTCACCTGAGAACTTCTAACTCAACCACGCTGTGAAAAAGACCCATAGAAACTCCTCGAGTCATCGACGGGACTCGAACTCAGGTCTTTTCCAGCCGATGTGGGGGATGACGGCGATTCTAAACTGTGCTATCCATGAAGATCCTGTAAATTGAGTTCCTGAGTTCTCTCAGAAGCAGTCCATACGATGCAGTATTATTCACTGTTCTGGCTTTTGAAAATGAACCAGAAGAACACTATGACAGTCCCAGAAATGGTTGCCATTAGCTTCGTCTGTTGCAGGTGACACAGTGGTTTAATATTAATTGGGCCTATATCTTTGTGGTATATGAAATTTAAAGATAAAAACTGATAATCGGGAAGACGTTCCTTAAAATATTGGAAATAACACATAATTTCTATTTATGGAGCAGATTTCCTGAGCAGGACGCGAGTATTAAAAAATAGAAATCAAAAGTCCTTCTTATTTTTCGTAACGTAAACGTGGAATTCATTCTACGATACTCAGATCATCCAAATGCACCCCATTCCAGTAAAAAATGAAATTGGAATACTTTAAAGATGCATTTGTTTCTTTAACAATTCCCGCATATGAAGAAAATAACCTAATTTCATTAGATGATAAGGAATCTTTTCTGCTTGGTCTACTTAGAGAATATGCAAATATTCCAAAACGCTACCTCTTCTGTTTACCAGCAACAAACAATTACCTTCATGCAACAAGGCATGTCTATATTTACCTTTCAACATAGTAATGAAGTCCTGTAACGAATAACCCATTGTTTGCGTTGATTTGAACCCAAAACTATATATGGATTTATAATCTCCCTCCGCTGGAATATTCACTTGACTGACCCACTTTCTTGGGCGACTTCAATTCTTGCTTTTTATCCCGGAAAGAAACTCCACATGACAGGAATGAAGGAAGTAATTCTGAGAAAGTAGATGTCGCCATGGTGGATGTCCTGCGACTGCCACTTCGTTCGTCATTTTCTCTTTCGTTGTGTGTGTGTTTATGGTGTACGAACACAAAGGCGGTGCACCGATGACCCGGCGACCAATCTGAGACTAATTATCCAGAAGGAAGTGACTCTGTTTCTTCTTGAAGTTCATTGTTCCGCAGATAAGACAATAGTCAGTGGCTACCTAAGGCAAGCGACCTGTGACTGCCAATCACGTGATCAAAAACGGGTAGTTTAGAGTGGTACGGGGAAAAAAAGACAGACGCGTCAATTGACGGATGACAACATACTTCGAGCATCAGTGTGCCGTACAAAGAGAAGAATGCGCCTGACGTAACTCGACCTAGCACTGAGGCTACTTACAGCACACTCTCTTGAGCGTTAGCGACACTACTGAAGACGTTCACCTGCCGTTAATTTTATTTTTTCATTTTTAATCAGTGAGCGTGTAATTGCAAATACACACTCACTGATCAAACTTTTATTCGGTATCTAGTAGGGTCACTTTTTGCTCGTTGTTTTGGCATGGATTCCAGTAGGCATTCCAAACCCCCTCAGGTGTCTGAGGGGGGGGGGGCTTGGCTCCAGATTTGACTATTCTTTCATCAGGCTATTTGTCAGCTGCTGTACTGTCGCCAGTAGAAAACTGCGAAGCTGAACTGCCCTTTCAACTTGTCCCAGACAATCTCATTTGGATTCAGATCTGGAGAATTAGGCGCCCAAGGTAGAAGATACAACTTTTGGAAACGTTCCTCGAACCATTCAAATACAATTTTTGCACGGTGGATAGTTGAGATGTCGTCTTGAAAGAATCCATCCCAATCCGAGTAAAAATGAAACGCTGCAGGGTGAACTTTGTCAGATACGGCAGAAAGATATTCTGGAGGTTACACGACTTTCTAATGGTATGAGCAGATCTCATACCATGATAACACTTACAGTCGTTTTAGTGGTGGACAAGACAGCCTGGATGCATGACATGGTGAGGTTCACGCCATATGTTCACCATACCATTGGTGAAAAAAAAGTTTCAATTGAAACTCATTAGATTCCATGATCATTTTCCAATGTTCTACAGTCCAGTCTTGACGTTGACTGTACTACTTCAATCGAATCTTTCAATTTTTACAGAAAAAAAGTGGTTCCAAGATTCTTCGACTCCCATAGTTCGGTTGGAAATGGGTCTTTCTTTGCCTAATTTGAATTTTTCAGTCACTACTTCCAACTGGATCTTCTATTCTGACGCACAATTCGCTTTAAATTCCTGCGGTCTCGTTCTTGGAGTGTCGACCTTTGCTGCATTGCTTTCTTTTAGAGCTGCATTCTCCTTTTGTCTTCCAGTCATTGTGTACGTTTGAGATGGTTGCTTTTGACATACCAGTTATATCCTTTGTTTTCTCAACTGTGGCCCTACTAAACGGGCTACAAAAATAACACTTTTCAGAAAGATCACATCTCTTCCCCAAGTCCTGATCAACTAAGAATCCCCAGAAAAGCGTAAATATCTTATATCAAGGAACTTTTGATTATATCAAGTAATATTTGGTGAAAGGAAAGACATCGAATAATTTTTTAAGAGGCGAAGCATCTGAGGAACTCTACGTTCCATATCAGTGCACCCCATGTGTGTGTGTGTGTGTGTGTGTGTGTGTGTGTGTGTGTGTGTGTGTGTGTGTGTGTGTGTGTGTGTGTGTGTGTGTGTGTGTGTGTGTGTGTGTGTGTTGCTTTCGACACGTGGATAGCGGGTGTAATTCGTTTTTTCCCAAATTCCAGGGGTATTCGCATACTTTTGGCAATATAAATTTCTGTCGCTGTTCTTGTTAGAATAGTTTTTCTGCACTGAGGGTCGAACAAAAAGATTCCAACCACCAGGCAACCTTCTTTTCATCCAACCTGCATTCACGGGAAGAGGAATATAATCTTTAGTATTGTTTTTGTTTATTAATATAAATCCTACCTGCCTGCCTACTTGTTTTCATCAGTACAATACCCCGACTTCATCAGTACAATACCCTGCAAAATTAAACCTGATTAACTGGCAACAATTTCTTTTTAACCTTATTTTGAAAGCATGGATTTTAAAAGTATTATTCGCCCTCGTGGTTTAGCACAGTTGGTAGAATCGCCATCGTTCCCACACCGGGTGTTGAAAAAGACCTGACTTTGAGTCCCATCGATAGCGTGAGGAATTTTTCTCACAACGTGGCTTAGTTAGTCGGTCTCAGGCGAGCGTAGCATGGTCTTTTCTCCCAGGAACACGGATTTTCGTCCATCAAACAGAAAATCGATCTCAGAACACACGCAATTTATAGACAATATACACGGAGCAACATGGTCTTAGTCGCCGATGTTCCTAAAACCTAATAACAACAACGACAATCATATACTTGGATTTCAGAAAAGCTTTTGATTCAGTTGCACATAAAAGACAAATTGGAGTAGTGTGACATTAAGAGAAAGTTACTGTTATGGATAAAGGGACAGTTGAGTGTGAGAAGACAAACAGTGGTCATCGATGGCATTGCTCTTCGTAGAATAATCTTATTAGCAGAATCCCTCTCAGTTCGGCGTTGGATTCCATCATTGTTTTCAGTATTTATTAACGTTGAATGCATATCAAGTTTAATATCTAACTTTACTGATGAAACAAAGATGGGCACGTTAATGACAGTAATCATGATATGCTACTCCAACAAGATCTAGAAAAATAGGCAGATGAGCTGAGAAATATCGATTGAGATTTAACATTGACAAATTCAAAGTACTACAAATGGGTAGCAGTATTCCCAGAACCTGGCTATAATTGTGCAGTCAGATATGAAGTTTACTGAGAAATGTAGACAGGCTACCAGGACAGTTCAGGGGTATGCCAATGATATACAGGAATTTTGATAACAGGGTCAAAGAAGTGTTCATCTCATTGTATAAGGTAATGATCAAGCAGCATCTTGAATACTGATTTTGGAAGGATGTTGATCTGTTGATACCGGTACAGAGAAGGGCAACGAGATTGTTGAAGGGAACAAAAGAGTACCCTTACCAAGAAAGACCTTAGTTCCGCAAATTGCAACATATGGAGACTAGGCACCTGCAAAGAACTCTGATCGGGGTGTTTAAAGCTTTAAATGGATTGAACAAGCTTAGTGCTGATGGAATCCTTATTCTTTCTCAGACAACAGGAATAAGGGGATATAAATTTAAATTGGAAAAAGACAGATGTGGGAAACTTGCTTTTTAGCCAAAGAGTAATTAATTGTTGGAATAGACCTCCACCTAGAGTTATGAAAGTGGATAGTTTGGACAAATTTAAAGGATTGAACAAATTATTATAAGGAATAGGAAAATTAAATGATTAATTCTGAAACATTGTATAATGGATATTTGCCTAAATAAACAATCCTTTGCCATACCTTCAAACGAACTACCAGTCTTGAAATTTTCTTTTTTTTTTTCTCTCTTTGCATATACAGTATTTGAAACTTCCTTTTATGAAGATATTTTATGGTGTAGTTTAAGCCACTGAATGTTTCTGATTATGAATAAACTTTGAGATTCATTACTATGTCGCGCATCATCATCATCGTACCCTTTCCAGGACCTGCATAGCCATACTGGGGCCTCAGGTCACCGTATCTGTAGAGTTTATCATCGCAAAGATGCTGGAAAGCTACATTAATGTCTTCTATGGAAAGTTCACTGCACTGTGAAATTAGTGGGTTGGAAGTAATTAACCGCTCGACTTCCATTCTTTCACCCGACTTGCCCGTAGGACAAGCGTCGTGTTCTGGATCGTATCCTGCACCAATAGCGACACATTCCTGCAGCTTTCTCCATTTGAAGCGTTTCCCATTTGGATGATGATGAGAGTTGGCCCACAGCCAGCGGATAACAAGATCTGAAGGCAACAGTGAACCAGTTACCATCCCTTTGAGAATTGTGCCCCTAAATGACACCCCTAAAATATATCCGAGCTGTACTCGCTCGGGTGTCCACGTGCATTGAATAAACATTGTAACTCTCTTCCCCCCAAGTAGGGTAAATCTTTTGTCTTAAGCAATATCCACTCCAACTTTCATAGCTTCACATAGAAGCAACGCCCCCTACATTTTGCTCGCGCAACTATGGCTGAAATCAAAGTGGTTCGATGAATGTAAACATTTCTCGGTAGACAAACTCAATAAGTTTCAGCTTACAGTCGGCTTTGTTAAAGGAGGGAGTATTTTCAGAATCCGATTACGAAACTCCCTTGTGAGGGACTGAGAATCAGCTATCCACTTTAGAATGATGATCGCAATCTTGCGTGTTTTCCCAACCGTTTTATGGGTCATCTTTGATCCTTTATCGTACATGATAATAAAGAATCAAAACAAGAACTCGAAATTCGCTATTGAAAATATACAACAAAAGTTACTTTTTGGATGTTTAAGTATTAATAAACTTATATCGTACTTTTTTGATTCTTTTTTACTAGATGGCACACCAAATACATCCCAATATTGTTGAAGGTAACTTTGTTTAACTCCAGATGTCAGCGATAATCTTGATCATCGTAATTATGCAAAATATTTCGCGTCTTGTGAACTTCGCAAAAAGATTTGCTTTCAATCGTTTTGCCAAGCAGATGAAAACAAGGAGACACTTCCAGTTTTCTTTTCCTCTTACGGGTGTACTTGACACCGAGGTCAATAGCAATTTCATTATGTTTAACAGCTTTAATTTATTGCATTAATAGATCGTCTTCTTAAATGAGAAGGGGCAATTCTGGATGCAGATCACGCTCTATATTCACTGAATATTACACCTTTTTTTTTACCATCCTGTCCCGCGTCGTAATTTCTACTAGCCGACAGCCAAACCCTTTCTCAATATGCCGCACGAGATTTAGATATTAATCACGAGTCAGTACTTTATTTCTGTGGCACCGTTTATGAATTAAAGATGGCCATCATATTGGCAGCGTACAATTCTTTGACAATGACGTCATTTGTCCACTTCGTGTTATATTTCGAAATACGAAATTAAACAAAATTCTCGTCTTCCTCGTTAATAACAGATGTCAGGTATCGATTTTGCTATTAGAAAAGAAATTCCGTGGAGTACTTAACTGACAATTTGAGGCATATTAATTGTATTTTGTCAGGTGAGTGTAGGTCAAGTACATCCCTTAGGTCCAGGAGAATTGTGAGTTCCATAGCAATAGTTCGACTGTTTTTTAATTGCCAATGTTTTTGATGGTGTCTCTTTAATCAGTTTGTCTAATTAACGAATATTTCTGGGGCGAAAAACAATTTGAATTTTATTTACACAATTTTATGGATGAAAACTGATCCATAAAAGTTCCTCCGATTCTTTATTGTTGCAACTTCGAAAATATTCTGTCTTGTAATGAATAAGCGATGTTTATTCATTCATTTCTTCCTGCTGAATACTAAATAAAAGCTAGAACAATTCACGATTTATTGGATAATTTCTACCTATTCTCGTTGTCCTTGTGGATTGGTAGGATCGCTGTCCTCCCCACACCAGGTGGAAAAGACCTGAGTTCGAGTCCCGTCAATGACGGGAGGAATTTTTATGGCCTTTTTCACAACATGGCTGAGTTAGTCGGTCTCAGGCAAGGGTATCTTGGTTTTTTCTCCCCGAAACTCGGGTTTTCATCCAGCAAACATAAAATCGATCACAGAACACATGCAATTTACAGACAGCGTACACAGAGCAATATGGCCTTAGTCGCTGATGCTCCTAAAACCCAACAACTTATTCTGGTTAGCCACCCGGCTTAATAGATGCAAATCTTTTGACGAAAAAAGTTTTATTATATTAGTCGTGAAGCAGCGCTAATTACTTCTTGAGGATCTTACATTAAATGTCCGTATGATTAATGCTCAGTTCAGATTCTGCTAACAAAATTACTGTTTTTATATGCAATCCAGATTACAGACAGACAGAGCAGCTGCTTTCTAGTATGAATACTACATATTTAATGAAATTAATCGATACTAATGAGAGTAAACATCCCCATCGAGTGGCTTGCATTTAAACTGAAAACTTTTCTCGAGTGTCCAGTCGATTTAAAACTAACCCCGCCACTAATATTTGCTCTAGTATTTTTTCTGTGCTGCGCTTCTCAGTCCTTATGGCTCGTGTAGTGGCTACAACCTCTTATCAGTCAAATATCAGTGACATAATTAAAAAATAAAATATAGGAAATTTAGCACCAGCGCATTTGAATGTTGCAGATTTCGTGCCAAACTTCAAAACCAAGAATTGGAGTGTTAAACTGATAAACGATGGAACATCATTTTTTTTTTCTTAAAGAACATGAGGCCCTTTAAGGGCCTCGTTCCGCTTTAGTAACCTGTTTTACCCCAAAGCGTCCTTATTCATTTTATGTTTTTAGTTTTAATGATCGCCTCGAGAGAACATAATATTGGAAAAGTCCATCAACAAGCAGGTAGCATCATCTCGGGAAGGTTACTTTCCTGAATCACTTCGACAACTGGCAGCAGTTTTAGATAAAAAGAAAAGATATTTCCAGGCATGTTACAGGCAATGTCATTAACACAGATGAACCAGGAAATTTATACGTGTTTTTGTAAAATAATGAATCTGCTGTACGAATAAGTTCCAATTTATCCTTAAAACAGTCACGTAGCGAATGTATATCTAATACGATTTTGAAGATAGAGAAGACCCTGTTAACTCTTATAAACACTGCAGATAATATCAGGTAGTGCGATGTTATCAGGTAGTGGAGTGGTTTCCTCCGGTTTCCCCCTCACAACTCCAAAACGACCTTTGAACACATATTGTGACAGACAACGACACGGCATTTGTTGAGAATGCAATACACCCATTTTTGGGTGTACTGGATTTTCAATCACTTCCTACGGGCACTATCCCCACTGGGGAGAGGAGTAGTTCCTTGCTCCCACTAGAAATTATCCCGTTTGGGATAATTTCTCATTTTTTTCGTAGGCCCTAGACACAGTGTGGCTAACAGAAAAGATGGCCCTTCCTTCCAGTTTAAAAAAAACCTTGATTTGCACAAACAACTTTAAATTCTCCAACATACACCACCAGTTCCTTAAATTAAACACTATAGGCTCTAATACCGTTTATGTTTGGTGTTTTCATAAAAATAAATAAGAAACAGTGTTCACGAGAAGATTTACATGTTGTCTGGGCCCGAATCGAGTCTCCGATGGCATTCCAACCAATTAGAGCGAGTAACAAAAAGCGAGTTGAAACCTGTCACGAAAAAGACTAGGGTGATTAGTCAGAGCCACTTAAATGGGAGAAATATAAGATGCATGTAGTATGAAAATGTGTTGCCCTTCAATGTCCATTTGAGCAATGTTCCAAGTGTACTTCCACGGTTTTCTCAGTAGAGAAAAACCATGAAAAAACCAATATGGCCTTAATCGCTGATGCTCTTAAAACAGCAACAATAACAACAGCATGACTGGACGTCACTTTCAGAGGATCAATGTCGAAAGAAACTGTTGGACTTCCTTTGTGTTTGCTGATAATCTGGATTACAGTAAGTCGTTAAATTTGGTATTTTATTTACATTCGTGACAGTTGAAGGGCAGCTATTTTAAGAATGCAACGTGTGTTCAACAAACTTAAATACAAGATGAAATCAACAAAAATAGTTGACAGTTCGTAACGATCCTTTTGTTCAAACGCACAAGTTCAATGAATCAAAGATTGTTCATTAATTACTCGCGATGTTATCACAATTCCTTGATTATTTTAACTTGCTGAACGATGTTGCGTTCGGTTCACAATCTCCCCTTTGCTTAGCAGATGGTAATCTTGGATTATGTAAACTCTCCTTGACATCAACAGTGCCTTCTGTGGTAGCCGACACTTTTGGAAATCTCTTTTTTGTGCGCATTTTCATGCAAATTCCAATGTGGCCGAACACAATTCGAACCCAGATCTCTTTAAGTTGTTGTGGATTTGACTGGTTGAAGCTTGGCTGTAAATAAGAGATCCATCAGATGAGACAACTCAATTTGAGGGAAGAACTTTGTTAACACCACTGGTGAAAACAAGCTGCTCAACACTTCAACAGGAAAGCATACTGCTCGTGCCGTAATATGTGGAAAAGTCCAGAAAGTTGTATCGATTCAAATTTTGTAACATTCAGTGTAATTTAAATTTAAAAGTAAGAAATAATTAGATTTTTTAACTTGAGGAACAAAATCCTTACGTACGGAACAGGCCATTTCTACTAGGGGTGCAAGATCGTGCGCTAAACACGAGATTCTCTGAAGACTGCATTGGTACTTCGAAGAGGGGGAGTTAGCTTATGTGAGTTTACGAGCCATTGCTCTTTATAAGCATTTTAACTATGCCGAAAAAGAAAGGAAATTTTGTTGCAAGTTGTAATATATGGAATAAGGAATCGCGCTTACGTTAGTCCAATTAGATGGACGTTCGTGGAGTTGATGAAAACAGTTAAAAGAAGTGTAAGATGTAGCTGAATTAATTAACATCGCCTTTAGCTTTCAACGGGTTCTGCAAATCAGTGCACATTTTTAGAAGACGAACGCCGAATCCTAAATTCTGTGATGCTTTGTGAGTGTCAGCTTCGTGTCTCAAGACAAGCAACATTTTTTGAAACATGCACGGACCTCTTTTGATCGGAAGTCCCTTTGAGAGGAACATTGATAACAGGCATCGTTTGACTTCCTTTGTGTTCGCTGCTACTTGGATTGCGGTAAGTCATTAAGTTTTATTTCTAAGAACAAATTTTAAGAATTTAACGTGCACTTACAACAGCGTGGTCAGTTTGCGTTGTCCAATCCGTCTAACTCGAATAGGTTCCAAAACAGTTTAAATTTATTCAAAATTTGTGGTTGAATATATCAAAAAATTCCACACAGTATTCCCCTCCCCTAAGGGGAGAAGGCGGGGGAACACAACGCATGTGTAAACCTAGTTCTGTCAGTTGTTTAACCGATTCTGTTCAATGTGGACATCAGCTGTGGGTGTTCTGCTGTCCACTGGTGCCAATATCACCAACGATGTCGTCGCAAGATCTCGTCCAACGCAAACAGCAATATTTCCCAAGTACCTCCAGGCTCACTGGTTCAGTTGGATATTATGCTAATCACAACGTGAAGCGTGCATCACAAAAGCCCTTCCAAAAAAATTAATCGCCAATTTCTGATTTTATTTTGCAACCAACAACAGCTTGTTTCTCGATGGTCTGCTTATTTTAACTTTCAACTTACAGCCTGTTTGGTTGTTTGCAGCGTGAATATGCAAATAATTAAACGAGGTAAATATTTATTGTACTCCACTACATTTTCGTCATTCTAACTTCCTGTGGATTCTGCAAAGTTGATACTCTTTTCTTGAATGACTAACCAGGAACCTTATGCCATACTTTACATTACAAATACCCATCTTTATACCATTTTAAATTATTTACATTTGTGAGAGTGTGAAAGACAGGATTCTATGAATATATCCTTACATGCAAGGTTAAAGTGATGAATATTTATTGAATAAGAATATTTCTGTGTACCAGCTTACTTTTGATTAAGCGAAGTTTATTCAAACACAACTTATGTGCATTAAATAGTTTAATTTAGATTTTCATGACCTTACATCGTTTGTTCTCTTATTCGTACATTTTTTTTTACTAAATTGTATACACTATCACTGTCGAAATATGAAAATCTAAAGATATAAGCCAACTACGGTCGTGTACACGTGCGGTCCACGGTGGCACAGTCGTAGCGTGCTTGTTCGCCGAGTGGAGAGAGCCGGGTTCGAATCCCGGCAGTGGCATTCAGGAAGTTTTTTCCAGCCGTGCTCACTCGATTGCTGAGTTAGTCGATCTCAGGCCGTGGAGTGCGGTTTCCTCCGGGTACTCCGGTTTCCCCTCACAACCCAAAACCGACCATAGAACACTCAGGGGCCAGACAAGTACACGGGGACGGGGTGGGGGTCTTGAAAATTCAATACACCCGTTTTCGGGTGTATTGGGTTTTGCAAGACTTCCATGCGGTGGGGAGGAACTACACTCACGGGAGGGTAGTTCCTTGCTGCCGTTACATATATTGAATTGAAGGAAGAAGTTGCTGCTCGTTCAATTAGTTATCCGATTTATTATTAGTGAAAGCTGTATAAACTTGCTTTTTTTTTTTTTTAAGAAAAAGCGTACATGCTGAGGTTTGCAGGTGCTCGAATATAGTCGCCCACGGAATTCGAACCCATCTAAACGAATAACAGGTGGTGAAACTTCAAGAAGCACCAAAGAAAACACAGTTTTCCCTCCAGTAAATCGGGAATTATCCATCGCAGTGTGGTGTCCATTTAGCAGAATGCAGTAGGTTTAATAAAGAAGAAAAGTTGAACCTAAATCAGTTCTCCAAAAAGCTTTGCAAAATGTCACAATTTCTGCGTCTCTGTTTACCTATTCCCCCTCCCCAAAGTTTGGGAAGATTGTTTTTAGAGATTCCCAATAACAAAACAATCAATCAACTTCCTGTATCGCGAATCTGAGTTATTTCTGTTTGTTTACATTTGTGGCAGTCCAAGGACAACGCTTTTAGGAATACAGTATAGTATAAGGTGTGATTATAGAATACGTTAGAATCCACAGTGAGAGGATTCCACACAGAACTTGTAAAGTCTCACGCATCATCTTTTTGGGGGTGTACTGGATTGTTGGTAACTTCCTTCAAGTGAGGATTGTTGCAGGCTGAAATGTGGAATAAAGAATCTCGTTTTAAGTTGTTGTTCCAGTTAGATGGACGTTGGTTGCTTCGGTGCCAACGGGGAAAGAGTGTGGGAAGTTTTTCTTTAAACACTTAGGAAGTGCACGCGCAATGTCATCAGTACACTGTGATCACTGCCACCTGGGGTGGATGGGATCTATCCAGTTATATTAAAGGAGGCGGCAAAGCAACTAAGCAAACCCTTAGCCATAATTATGAGAGCATCCTTGGACTCAGGGGAGGTACCCATGGACTGGAGATGTGCAAATGTATCCCCAATTCACAGAGGGGGATCGGAGGGTGACACGAGTAATTACAGACCAGTTAGTTTAACTTCTGTTCCTGGTAAAATAATGGAGTCACTGGTTAAAGATGCATTGCAGGATCATCTAGACAAGACTGCAGCAATAATTCAGACACAGCATGGGTTTGTTAAGGGAAAGTCTTGTTTGACAAATTTGATAGGATATTATGATGTGGTTACAAAGGAACTGGATGCGAAAAATAATTTTGATATCATATATTTGGATTTCAGGAAAGCTTTTGACACTGTTGCGCATGGAAGACTACTGTACAAATTGGAGCAATTAAGGGTAAGATGCTACAATGGATAAAAGGATGGTTGAGTGGGAGAAGACAGAGGGTGGTAATCAATGGGTGCTGCTTTTCTTGGACTAATGTTATTAGTGGAGTCCCACAGGGTTCGGTCTTGGGTCCACAGTTGTTTTGTATATTTATCAATGATATTGATGAAGGTATATCAGGCTTAATGTCGAAGTTTGCAGATGATACCAAGGTTGGCAGGGTTGTTAATAACAGTAATGGCAGTGTGCTACTGCAACAGGATCTAGATAATTTGGGCAGATGGGCTAAGAAGTGGCAACTGAAGTTTAACCTTGACAAATGCAAAGTACTGCATATGGGTAGAAGTAATCCCACAGAAACGTACCGACTGTGTGGTACTACGCTTAAGGTGGTAGAAAATGAAAAAGACCTGGGAGTAATTGTGCAGTCAGATATGAAGTTTTCTGAGCAATGCAGACAGGCTGCCAGGGCAGGTCATGGGGTTTTGTCAATGATATATAGGAATTTTGCTAGCAGGGAGAAGGAGGTGATTGTCCCTCTGTATAAGGCAATGGTCAGGCCACGCCTGGAGTACTGCGTACAGGTCTGGAGGCCTCATTTTAGGAAGGATGTAGATTTACTTGAGCGTGTACAGAGAAGGGCACCAAGGTTGGTGAGGGGAATGAAGGGATCCTCTTACCAAGAGAGGCTTAAGTCTGCAAATTGCAGTGGCTGCAGACTAGACACCTGCGCGGTGATCGGATTGAGGTGTATAAGGCCTTGAATGGGTTGAGCACGCTGAATTCTGATGGGATCCTTCCATAAATTCAAATTAAGAAAAGACAGATGTAGAATAGATGTGCGGAAATTTGCCTTTAGCCAGCGTGTGGTTAATTGCTGGAACAAATTTCCATCTGTCGTTGTGGAAGTTGATAGGTTGAATAAATTTAAGGAGGAACTGGATAGGCATTTGGAGGGAATGGTGTGATTTTTTTTTTTTTTTTTTTTGGCTGATGCTGCATAAGCTCATACACTTGCTTTCTTGCATCACATGCCACTACTACTACGAAGTTGACATCATGGACGAAACATTACCATGCATTTTGCCCACTTTCACAGTACGAGATCGATGTTGGCTCCAACTACTCTCTGGCTAAAAGGAAATGTTAGCAAATAATTCGGAGGGTTTCAGGATAATACAAGGACATCACTGTATTTTGTGATGTCCTTTGCGCTTCGCCCCTCGGTTACGATGGCCCTTATCATAAGAGTCTTGAAGACATAATGCTTGACTAATTATAATAAAGACAACAGTCTCTTTTTTCAATGCAAATAAAAGTAAAGAAGGTGAACTTTGCTTCCACTTATCATTTGACGAAATCATACTGAGCGTGCGACAATACGATTAAAAGTGGAAATTTTCTGGAAGTTCCATCAACGCAGGTTTTCTAACGTTGAGTTCACTTTTAGTTTAAAGATCAGAAATAATTAAAGTTTTAAACTCGCTTTAAAAACTCTTAATTATTTAGGATTGGGAAATATATTTTAACAAATATTTTTCCACCAGGTCATATTCACAGGCGTTTAGCACAAGGTGTGCAAGAACATTTATCGTATTCATGCGCTAATTACCAGATTCTCCGAGGGATGCGTGAAGCTTTTGTGAGTTTGCGAATGAACACGAGCCGATTGATCTTTACAGGTCTTTATGCTGTTCCTGCAATCAGTGGAAAAGCAGTGGGTGGTGATTTTATTGCATGGGTTTATTTTTCAACGGGTTGTGCAATATTAGTGATGATGTACTCTGACTCCTAACCTCTGATGCTTTGTGAGTGTCAGCTTCTTGTGCTGTGACAACAACCAACCTCTTCTGACCGGAAGTCACCTTGAGAGGATCATTGACGAAGGAACTGATCGACTTCCTTTGTGTTCGCTGCCACTTGGATTGCAGTAAGTCGTTAAGTTTTATTTCTATATTCGTGGCAACTTAAGAACATATTTTAAGAATTTAACGTGCACTTGCAAAAACGAGCGTGGTCAGTTTGCGTTGTTCAATCCGTCAAACTTGAATAGTTACCAAAAAAGTTTCAATTTATTCAAAATTTGTGGTTGAATATACCAAGAAATGGCACGTAATATTTCCTCCCCCCCCCTTCCGAGGAGAAGTTCACTTCTTTGCAATTATGGGAGAAGTAAGCTTCTCCTGTGAACGGTGGGGAGGGGGGGTACTCATGAATATTCATGTGAATCCTAGAGTAGCATTTCAAAGGGAATTGATTGTCCGATGTCGAATCCTCTTGGGGAATATTTCTCCGTGCTTTAGGTTAAGTGTACCCTTTGCACTTCCGATTAAGGGACGGCTTTAATTCGTTATGACACTGAAAAACGGAAGGGTGTTCAATTCTTGTGCCTGTGTTGATTATAAGGATGGCCATTCTTCCTGCCATGGCATCACAACAGAGATTCTTCATTGTAGTACACGCAGGGGCAGAAACAAGTACACTTGGTGGGGAGGGGGTCTTTAAAATTCAATAAGTTTTCAAGAAGCGCGTGCGCGGGGGAACTACACTCGCAGGAGGGTAGTTCCATTACATGCCGTTACATGTATTCAACTGAAGGTTCAATTGGAACCCGTCTAAACGGTGGTGAAACTTCAAGAAGCACCAGAGAAAACATAATTTTCCCTCCAGGAAATGTCCATCGCAGTGCCTTGGCCATCGATGTCCATTTAGCAGAAGTGCACCAGAGTACAGTTATGTTTAATTATGAAGGAAAGTTGACCCCAATTCAGTTCTCCAAAAAGCTTGGCGGATTGTCACAATTTCTGTGTTCTCCTGTCCTCCCCCTTGGGAATATTGTTTTAAAAGATACCCCAATAACAAATGAATCAATCAGCTGCGTGTCTCAAGAAGCTGATTTATTTCTATTTGTTTGCAATCGTCGCAGCTGATTCTATAAGAACACGTTCTTATAGAATACGTTAAATATCAATTGAAATCAATAAAAATAGTAGCGGCATTTCTGTTTTTGTTCCAGCACGCGACTTAAAAGAATGAAAATTATGTTCAGCAATTAATCCCGATGCTATTTATACTGTTTTAATGTCGTGTTGTTCGCGAGTGGAGAAAGCTGGGTTCGAATGCCAGAAGTGGCGCTTGGGAAACTCTTTCAGCCGTGTCCCACTCGTTGCTGAGTTAATCCAACTGAGGACTTGCAATGAGGTTTCCAACGGACGCTGAAGATTCCTCTCCCATCTCCAAACCGAGGACTGTTGTTTACAAGACTTTGAACACTCCCAAGGACTTGTTGCGGGCTGAAATGTGGAATAAACAATCTCGTTTTATGTAGTTCTCTTTAGATGGAAGTTGGTGGCTTCGGTGCCAACAGGGAAAGAGTGTGGGATGTATGTATTTCTTTAAGTACTCAGCAAGTGCATTAAACATGCTTTAAGAACTCTAATTTCTGCAAACAGTGGTAAAACAGAGTGGGAGGTGATTTAATTAGCATAGGTTTAAATTTCAACTGGTTATACGCACTAAAATTCCTAACCTCTGCTCTGTGATGTGTCAGCTTCGTGTCCCATGACAACCAACCAACCTCTTTAAAGAAGTACTGAGCTCTTCTGCCCGAAAGTTACCTTGTGGGATCACTGACGAAAGAAGTTGTTCGATTTCATTTGTGTTCTGCAATTTGGACTTCATTAAGTTTTATTTCTGTATTCGTAGCAGCAGAAGGGCAAACCATTTTCAGAAATGTTAGGTGTGGTCCAGTGTGCGTTGTTCAATCAGCCACACTTGAATAGGTGGCAGAACATTTGTAATTTATTTGAAATCTGTGAATGACTGTGTCAGCAGATTTTCAGATAACGCTGTTGGAATGAGGACTGCCGTTTAGGAGCTCTTAAAAAACCCCAAAGAACGTGTTGTGGACTGTAATGTGGAATCAATAATCAGGCTTTGGTTGTTCCATTCAGTGAAATAAAGTGGAATGGGTTTCTCTAATCAACCGATTGTGTGAAGTCAGTGATACTCAGTTATGATCGTCTCGGTCTCTGCCTTATGGTAGTTGGATACGCACCGGGCCAAACCTGTCTTGCAATTCCTCATCGAACATGTGTACGTTGTTAAACATGTAGCTCCATCTTCCTGCAGTGAATGGGACAACTATGGAACGTTACACAATTGGCCTGGCGATCCATGTGTCCACGAGCTGTCAAGTGTTTCTGCGAGCCTATGGAACCCCGACTCGTTATTAGGTAGGTGATCCTATTTCATTGTGCATTCATTGTATTAGTACTTTATTAATTCGAGACTGATATTAGTATCAGTAATGGAAACATGATGGTAAGAAGCAAGCTAAAAGATTTCGTACAGCTCTCCTGCAATCATTCTTTATTAATTTTAATTTATGTTTCTTCTTGGGCTTCGTTCGAGAAGGAGCAGGGGTGCTTTCAACATTTAGTTTGCTCAATCTGTTTAAGCTTTAATCATTTCTGTGAGATCTTCCAGAAGGGATCTACTTTCCAGGCGAATTTACAGAGAGAAGTCTTTCTTGATAAAGGTACCTTTTTTGTGTCCCTGACTTATCTTGTTGCTTTTCTCTGCATCCCTATCACCAGGTGTATTCAGACACAGTCTGTTTGACGATAGCTGCTGAAATACGATCTTTCTCGGAGTTCACAAGCTGTTGAAGGGGGTGTTTCTTGTTATCTCCCCGTTTTTAATTGATTTCATCTTCGTATTTGGAAGTGGCACTAATACTGTGATCTGAGAACCTCTTGTCAGGGACGTGCAAAAGTACTTGGAAGCCGGGATGCAAAAAGGGTTAAGAGGCCTCGTTTATTTATGTTGAAACTTTGATGGCTTCCTCGGCGTATCAATGCCCCCATTTACACGGCCCTGATTTTTAGGATCTTCCATCACAATTGGTTGAAGTCTTCAGGAGTTCAACCAATTGTGGGTGCAAAATGGACTCTCATCCGATCGCCAACGGGATTTGAAACCATCTTAAATGGTTTCAAATCCCGTTGGCGATTTGAAAAGAAGCGGGTCTACGAAGCTTCTGGAGGTCTGTTCTGGGTGGTTTAAATCGAAGCAAGGAAGGTGACCCTTACTTGGACAGTAATGAAAACAAGGTACGGCGAAAACTTCAAAGGAGAATGCATACAGCGCGTACCGTAAAAAGATTGTATGTGGATATTTTCAGAGTTCCATCAACTCAATTTATATAAAATTCAGTGAGTTTTAAATTTAAGAGGAAGAAATAATTGCGAGTTAAACCTTTCACAAAGCAGAAATCTTTTGCGCGTCTGTTGGAGATGTGTCAGCTTGCGCATTTTTACTGAAACAGGCCTTTTCCACAAGATGTGCTAATCACGAGTTTCTCCGAAGACCAGACATAATTTGATGGTATTAGGTTATGTAAATCCACAAATGAACATGAGATGATTAATTCTGATAAGCTTTAACCATGCCAAAAGAAAAAGAAACTTGTTGCAAGGTGTAATATGGAATAAGGAGTTCCCTTTAAATGGTTCCAGTTAGTTGGACGTTCGTGGTGTTAGTGCAAACAGTTAAAAGAAGTGGGGAACGTGTCTCTCAATGGCTTAGTTAAAATAGCTCTTAGACCTGAATTCGAATCCCGGTCAGTAACGTTAGGAATTTAAAACCCTACAACAACCTATCAACAGCAGTTGTGGGTTATGCTATCCACTGGTGCCAACGTCGTCCTAGGGTCTCGTCTAATATAAACATGATTTTTTGCCAATTGGACCACCGTTCTCACGGATTCCTCATTCACGTGGAGTGGACATCGCAAAAGGCTTTCCGAACTAGCGATAGACTACTGCCTCTGAATCCTGCTTATTTTCATTTCCAAACTCCAACCTGTTTGCTTATTTGCAGAGTAAACGTGCAAATATTTACTGTACTCCGGCAAATTGTCATCATCAAACAATCTCACTCCCTGTGTTCCGTACTCAGCTATTAACTGATGTCTTCTGTTCTGATCAACTCAGTTTCTGCCTTATGAGTGTTAGCGAGATTAGCGGGTGTGGTAGTTGGATCCACACAATGCCAGACCTGTACAGCAATGGGATTCCTAAACATTGTGAAGATTGAACGTCAGTAGGGTTAGATCGAAATGTATTTGACACATGTAGATCCGACACCGTACAATGTGGGACAGTTATGGGACGCTATACTGATGGCTATCCATATCTTCAGATGAGTTCTTTTTGGCATTCATGCCACGAAGTGAGGAAATCGATCTGCGAGCCGATAGAAGCCCGACTCGATATTAAATAGGTGATCCTATTTTAATGCGCTTTCAGTGTATATTAATTCAAAACTACATTACTCAAGAGGCTGCTGTCGTATTGGCATAAAGTAATTCAATTTCCATCTTTAAGTTTTCTAATGAACACAGATGTCTCTCATTCATAATTCTTTTTATACTAATTCTATCTCTGATCGCTACTTTGAAATGTGAAGAAATCCAAAGATATAAGCTAACTACGATCGTGAACACGTACGGTCCACGGTGGCACAGTCGTAGCGTGCTTGTTCGCCGAGTGGAGAGAGCCAGGTTCGAATCCCGGCAGTAGCATTCAGGAAGTTTTTTCCAGCCGTGCCCACTCGGTTGCTGAGTTAGTTGGTCTTAGGCCGTGGAGTGAGGTTTCCTCCGGTTTCCCCTCACAACCCAAAACCGACCTTAGAACACGGAAGGGGATAGACAAGTATACAGGGACTGGGGGGGTCTTGAAAATTCAGCACACCCGTTTTTGGGTGTGTTGAATTTTCAAGGCTCCTGTGCGCGGGGGAACTACACTCGCGGGAGGGTAGTTCCTTGCTGCCGTTACGTACATTGAACTGAAGGTGCTGCTTCTTTAAAATTAATTATTACAATCTTGTAAACCTTAAGCTCCTTAAAAAAAGACTATAATTTAACAAGATATTTATGCATTCACTTCCTTTTGATTAAATAATATTTAAAAAGAGCGTTGCAGTTAAAGAATGTGATAATTGACCACAATTGTTCCAAATATTAAGAAAATAGCTTTTGCGCATGTCACAAATTGCAATTCATTTCCATCAGATTGGGAAGATAACTGTAAAAGATGCACCCGAGAAGGAATAATAATCAGACACAGCTGTGAAGGGTGCATCCTGGCTGAAAAGATTGAAGCCGTGCGAATTTTGATTTTTTTTCAGTAATGTAATCTACTATGAACAAACTTGCATATTGTGAGGTTCCAAAATGGAGTTGGTTCTTGATTGTAGCTCATTCAAACGAGTATAGGGTTTTAAATGGTGGAAAGGGCTATTCTCCATCTTTGCAAACACCAACTGCGATGCTTTGTAAGTGTCATCTTCGTGTCCCAACACAACGTCCAACCGCCTGGTTTAGTGGATTGCTGGTTAAATTCCTGACAGTTTGCGCAATTGGTACAATTTCGTCAATTTGTATGAAGGAAACAAAGGACACTTTTAAACGTTCTTTTATAACTTCTCGCATCTTACAGTAGGTTATAAAAAAGGGGGGGACAGCGAAATTCTTTGCGATATCCTACTTAGTTCATGCCAATGAAAAGTACCACTAAGACTGTGTCCTGTTCCTTCATTGCTTACCGAACAGAAGATTCTGTGAGTGCACACGATGTATGGTTGTGGGGGGGGGACTACGATGGTGTAATCCTACTTCTGTCAGTTGTTAATTTATTAACCTATTCTTTGCAACAAGGATGACAGCTGTGGGTGCGTTCTTCTATCCACTGGTGCCAGTATCAATTAAGGATCTCGTCCGACACAAACAGCAATATTTCCCAAGTGGACCACCAACCTCACTGACTCCTCGCAAATCCTTTCCAACAAACTGAATGACCAATTTCTTTTGAAACCAAGAATAGCTTGTGTCCCACTGACTGCATCCCTCCTCCTTCGTACTCCAGATTTAACTGTTGTCCTCTGTTCTGATAAACAAACATCAAACTTATTATTCGCCGATCTGTGTTTGACTCCATTTCATTTTGGTCTTAATGCGGTGTATCTCAAACTTTCTCATGTCAGTTTTAGGGTCTGTGGGTAAGATTTCGTCACGATATTCAAACGGGCGAATTTCCATTAACTCTATTAGAATGGGGATTGTTGTTCAGAAGCTTTTAACGATCCCAAAGAAAGTGTTGTTGGCTGTAATGGGGAAAAGCACTCTTTCTTTAGCTGTTCCAGTTAGATGGCGATGTTATTAACAGTGAAAGAAAGTAGAATGGGTTTCTTTAATCACTTAGCAAGGGCACGGCTAATGTTGTGTAATCGTACGTCGAGGGGAGAAGTCTGTGAGTTCACGAATGAACACGAGCTTCTTGTAGAAAAGCAGGGTGGTCAGTGTGCGCTGTTGAATAGGAAGGAAAACATTTTCATTTTATTTGAAATTTGTGAATGACTCTGTCAGCAATGGACTACTGTACTGGAGAATCTTTTAAAGATTGCAATTCAACTGGTTCTGTGAAATCAGTGCTTATCTGTTATGACCAATTTATTCTCTGCCTGTGTTGGTGAAGGTGGTAGTTGGATAAGCTGTAGAGCAATGGTTTCCTAAACACTGAAGACGTGGACCTCAATTCCCATTGAACATCTGTAGGTGTAGATCGACCATGGGACAATTATAGGATGCTATATTAAGGACATGGCGATGCAAATCATTCTGCAAGCCTGTGGAAGCCCGACTCGATATTAGGTAGGTGATCCTATTTAATTTAAATCTATGTTTGGACATATGCGTCGCTCGAGAAAGACTAGGGATGCCATCGACTGAATCTGTTTAATCTTATCCAATTCTATTTAAGCCTTAAATATTTCAATAGATCTCCTAACAGATGCCTCGTTTCCAGACGAATTTACTTGGTAGAAACCAGGAACACAGTAGCCTTTTGAACATTACAAATCTCTCTCTTTATTCCATTTTAAATTAATTATATTCATGCAGATTGAAGGACAATCTTTCCGAGAATGCGAGGCTGAAATTAGTGGAGTGTTTTTATTTAACTAAAAATTATGTTTATTAAATAGTAACTACATCACAACTGTTCGTTTTAAGTACTTTACATCTTTTGCTCTCTCATCCAATTTTTTTTTTACTAAATTAGATCCTCTGATCACGAGAGTACTACTTTGAAATGTGACGAAACGAAAGATATAAGCCAACTACGATCGTGTGCACGTGCGGTCCACGGTGGCACAGTCGTAGCGTGCTTGTTCGCCGAGTGGAGAGAGCTGGGTTCGAATCCCGGCAGTGGCATTCAGGAAGTTTTTTCCAGCCGTGCCCACTCGGTTGCTGAGTTAGTCGGTCTCAGGCCGTGGAGTGAGGTTTTCTCCGGGTACTCCGGTTTCCCCTCACAACCCTAAACCGACCGTAGTACACTCAGGGGGGCAGAAACAAGTACACGTGGGTGGGGGGGGTCTTGAAAATTTAATACACCCGTTTTCGGGTGTATTAAATTTAAGACACCCGTGCGTGGGGGCGGAACTACACTCACGGGAGGGTAGTTCCTTGCTGCTGTTACTTATATTGAAGTGAAGGGAGAAGTTTCTGCTCGTTCAATTAGTTATCCAGTGGTATAAAACGTAAGCTCCTGATAAGAGAAGAAAAAGATTATTACAAGATGTAATGTATTCCATTTGAAATGAAAATATCTAGAAATCAATCTATC
This sequence comes from Mastigoproctus giganteus, assembly GCF_048544385.1. Classification (NCBI taxonomy): domain Eukaryota; kingdom Metazoa; phylum Arthropoda; class Arachnida; order Uropygi; family Thelyphonidae; genus Mastigoproctus; species Mastigoproctus giganteus. The sequence goes on along the minus strand of NC_143588.1, from coordinate 31,490,962 downwards.
AAATATATTTTGAATAATTATTTGTTTTTAGATATAAACATTGATTTTTATTTCTAAAAGTAAGCAATAACTTATATCTTTTCAGTAGAAAAATAATAAAACAAATCGCGACTAAAGTAAAATCTTATTTTTTATGTTTAAGCGGTATCAAACTCGATTATCATGTATATTTAAACTTGCTTAGTTCATATCAATGAAAAGTACTCCTTAGCTGTATTCTTCGGAACAGAAGAGTCTGTCAGTGTACACGATGACATTGGGGGAGGGGGGTAGCACAACGCGGCCTACTTCTGATAATTGTTGATCTGCTGATTACCCCCTCCCCTCACAACCCCAAACCTACTTTCGAGGACAGACAATGATACTGAATTTTTAACAACTTTCTACGGGGTAGTTCCCAACGTAGGAAGTGGTTCTAATAATACACACTCACTGGTCAAAAAATTAGAAACATATTGTGAACCACTTGTTTCGGTAATAAATCGAAAGATTCGACTGGAGTGGTGCTGCCAACGTCAAGACTGGAACTGTGGTCTGAGGGCTGCGATTTACACTCTTGTCCACTACTCAAGCGGCTGGAGTTGGTATCATAGTATGGAGTACGGATTGGGTCCGCTCCCACTGTTGTAAAGTCGCATTTCCTCCGATGAATATCCAACCGATTGCAATGGATTCTTTCAAACGACCGTGCAAAAATTTGTATCTGAATGGTTCAAGGAATATTCTTAAGGTTTCCATTATTTGTCCGCTCCCCATTTTTCAGATCTGAATCTAGTTGAGAATATCTGGGATGTGTTGGAAAGCGCAGTTCTCTACCGACCATAGTGGTTTTCCACAACTGCTCAATCATTATCCGTGTGAAGTAAACAGAACCCTGTAAATGCCAGAAGTGTGTCGTTCTTTTGGCCGCAGCGCCCATAATGTGACTCAAAGTTGCCCACCACCTTCAGTAAGGTCAGCGACCCAGCCAGAGAACTATGGACTGCTTGGGCTCCCCTTCTAGAAGGGGGAAGGGTGAAGTAACTGGGGAGCCCACCCAATCCAGGGAAAGAGAGAAAGTATGCAGAACCAGGGCCCTATAAAGTAGAGCGTCGTATGGCAGTTAGCAAGGGTTGCCGAAGTCTTGTATTCAGGGGCAACTCTAGAGGATCGTACAGCAGCTAACAAAGGATTCTATTGATTCCACTAGGTGTCCGACTTTCTCAGTGGAGTCCACACCAGAAGTCTTTGGTCTGTAACTGGGGAAAAAGTTGTGACCACCATTATATGCTGCGTATAATCTATGGCCTGGTTTCCAGATTTGTGGAATGACAAAACATATTCACTAAACCATTTGGTTTGAAACCAAATTGCCATTCTACGCTTGGAAGCTTTCTGTGATAAATCTTTATCGATTAAATGAATGTGATGGCCATCTTGCTGGACCTAAGGAACGAGCGATCCCGTGATTAGCATGGTGGTTATAACTGTTTTCATCCAGTTAACCAACCAAAGAATACACGCAGTTTGAAGATTAATACGCTGGAGAGAAACTAAAGCCTCGGGTTTCTCCAAATTATGCTAATTAGTGGGGTCCACTCGTGTCAAAAGGGGCTTTTCAGTCTTTTAGAATTATTTTTGATTCATTCGTGTCTTCTCTTTACAATTTAGAATTCATAAATTATTTTGCACGATTTTATAAAAAATGTGGCATTTAATGAAACGGTAAGCTGTAATGCCCGTATTAAATAGAGGGGAATTCTGGGACATCTGAATAGAGGGCGCGAGTGTTCTTGTTTCATTCTCCAGTAGACGGGCACGGGAAAGGTAATTGCCAACTTTAAGGAACGTTTTCAGTGTACCACATGCGTACATTCTGTTAAGGTTTGAGTTATTTGTTTTGCCTTATTTCGCATTGTGGAAATTGAGATGTCCTCTCGTATTCGTTTCTGCGCTTTAAAGAAGCGATGAAACTGCTGTAAAACTCTTAATAAGCATTTGTGTGGACACTTTTTACTAAAGTCAGGAGAGGACTAATTATCGCTCTGACTGTGAAAGTGAATTCGAAATGCCACTGGGTGTGGTTTGCTCTTCTGAAAACTTTTTATTCTGCATAATTTAACGCTGCAATAGTCCAAATATCGGCTTATTTAACGCCGCGCGTGATTCTTTTCCAAACTTGAGGAGTCGCCAACCCTAGGAGCGAAAGATTACGATGCCCGTAGCTACGGCGCGAAGATCATTTATCAGTGGCCCGTCCTGAACATACCCGTGAAAAACTTGTTCCTGGTAGGTCACGTGAGTGGCCTAAAGCGGTCAGGAAACTGACGTTCCCGAGTCGGGCCAGGCTAGAAAGTCTAATCTGCCCTAACCACTTGCCCCAGCGAATGAGAAAGCGAGCAAACCGCCCAGGTTGGTCGCTTGGCTGGCTTCACTCGGGCAGCGAACACGCTGGAACGTGCAACCACTGATCGCCAAGACCGTTAGTGTGATCGGGCGTTGAAGCTTCGAACGAGCAGGTGGCAGCACGCGCAGAAGTTGTCGGCGACGTCTAGTGTTTCCTCCGCATGAAGACGGGGAAGTCTAACTATTCTGTGGGGCACGTGCTTCGCGAGGTCCGCTCGTCGTGTCAACCGATGGTGATTGAAAGACCGGAGAGAAAGTGGTGGTGCTACTCGAAGAGTTCTTACTTAACACTTGTCCGCGGCAACAGTGCAAAACCCCTTCGCCCTTTGACCTGAGGTGTGCGCGTCAACTGGGGCAGCAACCCCACTCTCGAGGATAATCGTCGTTTAGATAATAATGTTAGCTGTGCATTCGTACCAAAACTAGAAGGTGAACGTTGTGTAATAGATCACTGGCAGCCCCTGTGTGGGGCTTCTCAACCTACACCAGGAAGGGATAATGGCCTGGATGGGATCCTACACTCCTAGTCATCCTCTGGTTCCTAGCTAGTGGTAAGTGGCATTTTAAGAAACAGGTTTCTTTTGTGCATAGTCTGATTAAGATAAAGCAGCCTAATTTCTTTTCTTTCTTTAATATCAACATTCCTTTTCGCATCTTACGCCCACCCCCATTACTTCTCAAACATATCCTCTGTTCATTTTCACATATTAGAAATTAATAAAACTAAAATCTGTCAGCTACTAAGTCAACCATTAACCAGAGTCAGTCAGGTCCGAATACAAAAGTTCTTTTGAACTTTAGCATCAGTCAAATGTGTTGTTTGTTCCTAACAAATACTTATTTTTTCACTGTGACCTGCTTGAAAATTTTCCATAAATTTAACCACATATTTTCGACTCCAAAAGTAGCTTTGATTTTTATCGTATAAAAGCATGAATCAAATTTTATTTTTCTTCAAAAATCAAAATGATTTTTGAATAAAGTTGTGTTTAACTTCCTTGGACTATCTTAAATGAGTTTTTGGTTTAATTTAAAACACAGCCTGACGAGTTTAAGCTATGAAATCAATATTTCAGTTACTGAAGTATTACATTTCTCTGGGGGCGGAGGATGTTGAGGGGTGGTGGAAATTACACTCACTGTACTGCGTTACGTAAACTTATTCTTCATTTGTCAGCCATTGGCTTTATTTAAACCCTTTGACTTCAGAAAGAATTTAAAAGGTGTTTTAACAAGAGGAGTATATAACTAGGCTTAGGATAATCCTTTCCTTATATTCCAGTATTATATTCATGTCTAATGCTGCATTCCACTAAAAATATGCGAAAGTGAAATTATAATTTTAGTAGAAATGATTAAGAATGGCGTTGATGGGTGTGGTTGGAAAGCGGTTAGAAAGATAGACAATTAGGACAGGTGGAGAGCTTGTTTACTGAGCGAATGAGGAAATCTAAACGGATTAAGTAGGAATAAGTAATATGGGAAGAGTGCCAACTGTTCGACATTCATGTCACCCTCCATAACTGTATTTTATATACACTAATTACGCTAAGTGTGCTGCAGACTTTTTGTAACAGGACATCTAAATTGTGTTAAATTGCTTATAGTTTGTGTGATTAGATTTTAACAGCTTTGTGAGATCATCTTGCCGTGTTTTACAACTCCGCGTCCACTGGTTTTAAAAACCCGAGAACTGGTTTGGATTTCCCCTCCCCACCACCACTACAGTCAAAGATCGTTAATCTCAAACAAGGCAGGTTCATACTCCTACATGGCTTTTCATTTTATTTTAACATCGATCATTTTTGTAACGAAGACACCCTTATAGAGATACCCCAGAACCAGTTACAGCCATCAGCTTCCATTTTCTCCTCTTTCACATCCGTGAAGACCTCATTTTTTAACAGTATCCTTGGCATATATTACAACTATTATCATTAGCCCTAAATAATCGCAGTATTATTTGTATTTCATGAAGAAAGACCTTTCAGGAATTCCCAAAGAATGCATAAAAAAAAATCTTGCTTCTGACCATTTATTGTACACAAATTCATTGGATTGGTTACAGCTTAACTCGATAATTAAGGAAGAATCAATGAAGTTAATTAGTAATTCTGTCACAATAATAGTTGTGCAAGAGCAGTGGTTTCTAAAAGTTCAAAAAAATTCAAACAATTATGATGAACTGTTATGACAGTTCATCACAATTATGGCAATCAAGATGATTGTTAATTATATAACAATCATCTTGAGGAAAGCAGGTTTATAATTAAATTTCAATTTACTAATTTTTTCTTTAAAAAAAAAGTAAAATGAAATCATTATTTCATATTAATTTAATAAATACACCTTTATTATAAAAATAGTAAAAGCAGTGCTAATTATTAAAAATCTTACACGGTTGGATTACTGCATGATTTACAAAACTTGACATTGCAAGGAAGTTTTTTTTTTTTTTTTTTACGTCATTTGCAAGCATTTATGCTTGCAAGTTATGTCAAATGCTTTCGATGAGTCCAATGGTTTTGACCGTCACGGAAGACTACCAACAACATTGCTTTTATTCTTAACTGGCTTCTTTTTATTTGTCGGACAACATAAACAAAAGCCGGAAGAGATGTGCCCTGGAACAGTCAGTGAAGAATGCAATATTACAAGAGACCACTTCAGAAATATTCTAATAGGATTTCAGGTTGCTAGGACACTTCACTTTATACTACTCAAGAATATCTCATCGCAACCGGAGATATCAAGTCAGGTCCCCTTCGGTTGATTTAACGGACAGACGATGCTCCCTTCTTATGACATTTAAATTCTTTGCATAACATTGTTTTTTAATCCGACCAGTTTCTACTAAGCTGCTTTTTTCTTTCTTTTAGCTTAGTTTTATGTTTAAATTCCGAAGGCAATCCGACACTGCTCTATCATGGAGAGAACCAGACCAGGTGAAATAGTTGACACTCGCGATAACTAATCCAAAGTTCCATTTTTGGTACTTCGAGTGAAATCATCACGTTTCGAGTTCCATGCTGACTCTGAGGTGCCACACAGTCGTGCCGCTGTCTGTTTAGACAACACGCAGACTCGATTTGCTAATTAGGCTGACTCACTCGCACACTCTCCACTGATTCGTTTCACTAATTTATCTTTGAAAACCAAGAAAAAAAGTTGCTTAATTTGCCACATCTTGTGTAACAATGTAATTTTTCCTGCCTGCCTATTACAATGACCAATCTTGTTTCTGTTGCCATAGCAACATAAATCGCGCGCTAAGGAAAGATAAAAGTATTAAATTACATCTTAGAAAAAAGGAAAGGTGTTTAAATAAACTTGCATTTATTTTTTTCAAAAATAAAGAAAAATACAAGTATATTCCATTAATAAAAAATTAATTAAAGAATACAATTTTTTTTTAGATAAAATAAATTTAAGTTTAACATTTCTTAAAAAGATGAATCTACGAGGTTTTCGAACCACTTCTTTTAAGTTTATAGTATTCTAGCGAGAAAAGGTCACCCACATCAGTGACTCTCATTTACTATTTTTATATGCATACTCCACGTTGGAATATTCTTTAATTATTATTATATATTTGCCCACATATCGAAGATTTTCCTCTGAAATTTCTCATCCTACTTTTGAGCTGTCTTTTGGCTGTCTGCATTTCATGGCTTTGCCTTGCGTGGGTTCATTTATCCGAGAAAAATGATATTCAGTATCACACCTTGCCGCACTTCGAATTCCCCTCCCCCCCGATGTTTCCACTCCCTGATGCTATCTGATGACCCCTGGCCTTTCCTCATCTTTCCTTGAAATGTTTGCTGTGTCATTCCCTCCTCGCAGTTGAAACTCCCACGTAGAAACTTGTTTTCCTAGTTTTCTACGCTCCTCTGTATCTCCTTACCTTCTAATAAGTTTTAATGCGTCTCTTACCTCTGTTCTCACATCCTACTCTTTCATTAACTCTTCTGGTACTGACAGTGCAGAAAATGACGTCAGTAACCCCCCCCCCCCTCTTTTTTGAGCGCGTTAAGAGCGTTCAAAAATTCTTTCTAAATTAATGGACTCAACTACGTTTTAAATTATTTCCTGGCTAAACTGTTGAAAAGAAGCTATATTTGTAAATAAACGAAACTGTTTGGGCACAGTTGTAATTCTCATGGAATGTAGGCCAATCGGTTCTTTTTGTATACGTGTGTAAGTGTTCCTCTCGGAAGAATTAACCATTTCCACGATTTCTTACAAAGTTTCCTTACACTAATCGACTTAAGAAATAAGGAACTAAGAAAATTATCGATACAAAAGCCCCTTATCTTAGTTAAGGGATCTTAGTGATGTTGCTATGTTTAGACATGGTAGGAGATAGCAAGAAGACGCCAAGGAGCTGCACTTATCTTGTGCCGCAGTATCTCAGTTCACTGGACAACAGGTCCAGTTCGGTCACGTGATTTCAGATTCTCTTCGGTGCAGTAGCAAATGGAGATGGACGCCGTATTGTCTGTCGATGACTGAGCCCCCTCCCCCGTGGGGTAGAAGGACTGCCGTGATTATTAGGGCATGAACAAACGAAGTAGGTGAGTAGATGGGGGCCACTATTTGAGTTTTCCTAAAATGCTGTTTACCGTTCGCTCTCCATTGACAAATCGCTTTTTCACCCCTCCTGGTTAACCCATTCTTTGTTCGGTGGACATTAGAGTTTATCTCTGTGATTGGAGTCAACGAACTCTACTCGCAAATTGGAGGAGGGAAGGTACTGTCAGGATCGAGGTGGTTTGTTGTCACCCAATTTTGCCTCGGTGCCCAACAACACGAGGAGAGATAAGATCAAGATGGCTGACCTAGAAGGCTCGAATTCCAGTTCTGACTATTGCAGCCATCCTGGACAGCGTCAACCTAAGAAGGAATTTCATGTAAAGTACCTAGCTATATAAAGGAGAGAACAGAAAGTACAGCTGATTATTATAAGTAGTTTGTTTAAGCTATCTATAGCACTGTCTTGCTATTTATTTAAACAAGAAACAATGAAGAAGTGATTGCCTTCAGAGACAATAGAGGGCGAAAACATAAGTCTCTTTTCAGATATTACTTTCTTTAAGGAAAACTGTGTACAAAAAAGAACTCAAGGGGAGAGGGATATATACAGCAGAACTCAAATAAGAAATTCCTGCATAAGTTTGCCCCTGTACTAGGTTTGGTTTCTTATTTCCCAATTTCAACTCTGTATATTGTATTGTATTATTTTCCGCATAAAAAGTAATCATCATCGTCATCAGCCATTTTTAATGCACTGCAGGATGAAGGCCTCTCCAGCAACTTTCCGCTTAATACTTTTTTTTAAATATAGAAATTCTTTATTTTTATATTAAACAAACATTTTGGTAATCGAACAAGTGCATAGCATAATTGTAGTTCGTAGTAAATCGCCGAAGTAGGGTGAAATGGCATCGTTTTTTACATCTCATATTTTTAATGCCTTCACAACGAGTTGCCCTGATATTGCACTACCTCCAATAAACAACGCTTCGCCAGTGGAGAAGACTAATGTTACTTATTCTCAGTGGATCGTTTCTGTGTCTTATTCTAATTGTGACCTTTTAAGGTATGTTGAAACTCCAAAGGAGCTCATTCTTCCAATTTGGTCATGAGTTTAATGAACAGAATGTTAAGCAACTAGAAATCCTCAGTTTAAAAATGTTTCCCATAGAATATTTATAAATCTGAAATAGTACTTAAAATGCATGCGTATCTTTTCATTTGTGTACTTAATAATATTTCATACCCTTAGGTAATTTTCCCTTCTAAGAAGTTTTTCCTCGTTGGAAGTTCTAAATCTCCACTCCTTAGAAAAACTTCTTATCCGGGTTCTACTGTATTAGGGGAAAAATATCGGACAATGATATTTTATTTCTGTGGTAGATACTTGGAATGACCCTTCTATGTTTAAAATGTTATTGATATATGGAATTTGAATTAATATAAACATTTAGTCAGTATTTTTAGGAATGTTGGATTAAACTGAAAAATCTGCTTTTTGTTTGTCTTTCTGGTACGTAAAGGAAATGTCGAAAGAATATTTTGTGAATGGAGAAAATTTGATTAAAAAAATTTTTCACATACCATTACAAATTATTAGTTATGAAAAGTATGTAAAAGAAAGAGGTGTTTTAATAAATATACAAGTATCAAACAAAAGAGGCCAGAAATTAAATTTATTTTGTTATTATTGACAATTTAATTAAAAGATGGTGTTTTTTTTTTTTTTTTTTAATCTGCGATGATCCCAGATTTCATTACATTAAAATCGTACTAATAAAATTTAAGCAATCTATCCCCCCTTCCCCCCTCATATTTCTCATTACTGTGTTTGTGTGTATATCCACACACAGATGGTTGGACGTTATTGAATAGAAAAAATTAAAAAAAACTAGATCGAAACAAAAATTTCAGGTTATGTCCTAAAAGGGCAAATTCTGTATCCTCCCATATCCCCCCCCCCCATACAGAAATCTATTATCATTGGGTGCCTCGGCGCTTACCTTTTTAACAATTTCAACTCCTGTTCGTGAATAACGAATTCGATTCGATTCGACGACCGGAAACGTTCAGAGTGAGCGAATATTTGCCTGTAGATCGTATTACGGCGCGCTACTGTGAATTAAATTACGGGTATTTGAATGCCCATCTAATTATTTCCATTGTAGCGCAGTCATTAAAACTGGTTTATGCGTTGGTGTCGCGGGCGACAACTGAACGGAAGCGACAAGTTGCCGCCTTTTGTGTTTTAAAAAAACGACAAATTAACCGCAACGGGGCTTGTACCACGATGCCCCTTTTGGTCTCCAGTTCTTAAGACCCTTTTATCGAGATGGCATTCTTTCCACCGGTTCACCTACATGTCCCGCCTACGTACGTCGCTGTCGCTAGCAAACGTGGTATGTCGGCGGAGAGGTAGGGTGAAGGGGACGAGAGGTCAGGTCATCTACCTTCTTTCTGCGCATGGTTACGAAGACACCAAGTTTTGCCTTCGAGGGAATGAAAACTTACATTGTGGGTCAGCAGTGCTGACCTAATACGGAGAAGAGAGAGAGGCGGAAGGAGGGGGGGCGAACCTGGATCACTTTTTAAAAAAACTGAACGGAATTAAAGCAATTTTCGACCTTGAAAGAAAACTCGACCCCTCCCCACTGGCTGAGTGACGAGTTGTTGCTATGACATCACTCGATCACTGGAACGGTTCGCTATTTTTCAGTTAACTGCATCTGACAAAATTGCGCATGCGGGGATTTTGGTGACACGCGCAGTAAATTGCACGCTTGAACTGCTTCTTCTTGTAATGGCTTATGGTAGAGTCAATTATCTCGCTATCAAAGATTCGTTGGTAGAAAGGGGAGTGTCGATAACGAAGAGGAAATTCCAAGAGGTAATTATTGCCGCACACTTTCCTCCGAGTCTAAATTAGTTGTAGCAGCAGCCTTGAAGCCTGCCAATGAAGATGCTCGGAAACTTATGGTTACCTCAACAATTATTTTATGAGAGCTTATTTTTTAAAAAATAAAAGTGTCTAAATAAATCTTCATTTTTTTTAATTGCCAAAATGAAAACTTTCTTAAATCTTTAATTAATTTAAAGAATGCAATACTTTTTAATAAAAATAATACTCATTCCAAGAAGATGAAAACAAGAATATTACAAGACAAAATAAAACAATGCATTAAAATATGTATAAGTTTTCGTGCCAAATTGTAGACAACAATTAATCTATTCCACTGAAGTTGAAATATGTTCGAAATATCAGCACGAATGGATGGCTAGACACAGACGAGTTTTACCAATAACCTACTAAGCCTAAGTTGGTCTCCTATGGATGGTATGCTCATCCACATCCGAGCAATACACGGGCACCATTTTTATGAGCTCGCGATGTGTATTCTATGCACGTCAAAAGAAAAGAGCATCGCTTGGCTGGTCACCCATGGAAACAGGGGTGGTTACGTAACGCATCGTTTATTTGTTCTCTACCAAGTACGGCTAGATAATCCTCACTACGTGGTGTTTCGGAAGGTGTCGGTGCGGTAGTTTGAAACCGATCTCTACAAGTTTCGGTTTACTGCGCGAGAACCAATTTCTCTTTAGCCTAGAGTAGAAAAGCAATAAACATCGAAATACATTTTTAAAAAAAAATTCTTGTTGCTTTACCACTTTCTCACATTTATTACCATCCTACTTTTTATATTTATGTAGCCTTTATTTGCTTATATGACTGTTTTCTACAGATATTAACTGTTTTTAAGTAACCGAGTTTTAAACTCGATAATATGCGTTCTTTTACGCGTGTTAAAAATGATGAAAACCACCACCACTCAAAGCACAGATTGGTGCCCATTACCAGAGTTAGAAAAAAGATTTTAAGGAATCTAAAAAAAAGAAAAAAAAAACTGAACGCCGATAAAGCTTTCATTACAAATTTATGGCGCGCGGAAGGGTCAGTTACAGTAGGGGTTAAGTGCCGATAAACCATGTGTACACATTTAATGGTGTAGCTGCTGCCAATAAACATTCTGTCACACTGCTCGAAGAATCGGCTTCTCAGAATGTTAAGACGTCATTCCCAGCACTCTAAAGTACATTCAGCCGAACCCCAACGTTCCCTCATGTCCGCCTTCGTTATCTTTTGCGGGGGTTAAGGTGGATGATAAAGGAGACAATAAAAGTTAGCAGAATCCACCAAAGGGTTCAGCAACCAATCAGAGATCGCACGGTCAGATTGGGAAGATGAAAAATGACACTGCTACATCTTCCGAACGTCTCCACCTCGCCACCTGTACGAATCGTACATGACCCTTTCTTATGGAGAGGTCGCAGTGGTGCCCACTGGTGGCAAATGCTTTTATGTGTGCTGATATCTTCCATAACCTTGTCGAACTGATCGCCACCTGCTTTTTCTTCTCTAGATGGCTTGTAGATCACAAGAATACCAATCACTGGATCCAGTTTTATTATTAGTTGTTGCAGAGAGGTGTTATGGAACGTTTCCACTTGCGAGAATTTATTTTTATCCACCTGTAATCAGCTGTCATCTTGGGAGCAGCTTCAAAATCCAGATTATCAGCAGGAAGTCCGGCTAAGCCTCGAGATGCTGCTGTGGTTGTCTCATTCTATGATGACAGTATAAAAAAAAAAAAATTCTGCACAGAAACAGTAAAAATGCGATACCCTTGACCCTCCCTTCTCTTTTCATCTTTATGAACACCACGTTTGGAAGTCGGCCAGAAAATCTGATGCCTGCTGGCTTAGGGTCATCCACGAATTGAGTGATGAGAAAAGAATGGCGGGTAGCTCTGGGGAAGGGGTGTGAAGGCGGAAAAAGGTCGAGTCTGCCGCAGCTACCAAGGTCTTGAATGTTAACAGACAGCACCCTAGTGAGAGCAGAAACCAGCGCTGAAATCCCTGCGGATTACACGGCCTGTATCGAATAGAATGTTATACCCACAAAATGGCGAATAATGAAGCAAAGTTACTGTCATAATTGAGGTTTGAAAAGCTAATGGAATTTGTATGACAATAATTGAGGAACTGCGCCACGAGCTGCCTTGATATTGGACTATAAATAAAGTGCTTCTCCAATAAAGTGTATGCCTTAAACCTTAGTTTAAAGCATACATCAAGCATTATTTTGCAGATCTTTGCGATGCGATCCATTTGCGAAGGTGAAAGAGCCGTTGATTTAATTTGAGGACCATGACCTCAAAGAAAACAAAGAACGAAAGCAAACTTTTTTTTTTTTTTTTTTTCCCCCTTCGAGACTTGTTTCTCACCGAAATTATTGGTGCATGCAGATGTGAAAAAAATCAAGAAAAACTTAGTCCTGAACGAAGAAGCAAAGTAAATTAATCCTCGAAGTTCTGGGGGTGGGGAGGGAGGGCTGAATTTTACGCTTCGTTTATATAGATTACTTATTTAGAAAAGAATCTCTTTCAACTTAAAAATTGCCTTAAATGTACAATAATTTCATTACAAGCGGCCCATAAAAAGAATGTGCATCTTATACAAATCTCAACACTTCTAATACTTGGTTTCTTTTTCCCTCCATGTTTTATCACTAAAAACAACTGACGTTAATAGAACTCGTATAACGGGAAATTTCAGTCTTTATTTTTTATATCTTGGGCTGTTGCAAAACAACAGGAAATAATGACTCGATTAACAGCATTATGGAAGATTCTGGAGGAAAACCTAAGCTATTAACCGTGTAAATTACCTGCCTGTTCAATAACAAACATGTAGCACGAGCCCGGGACTTTCCTATCCATTTAACGTGATATTAAAGTACTTGATTTTAATATTTGATTACTTCCATGTATAGCGACAACATTTAACTGTGACATCAGGAATCGCTGACTCCTTCTACACTTTTAGGGAAAAGTAAGGGATCCTTCCGAACCTCGCCAAATTAGTACTCCTCTCCCAGTCCACGTTGGCGTTATTGAAGATACTTCAACAGTGGTTAGATTTCATCCTTTGAATGTAGACAATTGGTAATTTTCTTAGTATTATTTACTTTTAAGAAATGCAATTCTCTTTTGATGTTTGATCCGTCCTTTGATGTTTGTTCGTGAATGAACTTTGGACATTCTAAAATGCTCGTGTATTATTGTTAAAAATATTCCATGGGAAACATTAGTTTAATTCTTCTTTCTAAAAGCGTGTTACTATTCATGATAGCTCTAAAAATTTACATACAGAATAAAATAAGTTGTATGGCAAAGGGGCACAGAAAATGGGGAACGAGTAACTTGAATTAGAACATGTAATGGTTTTATGAATATCAAACAGAATGTGATTTACGTTAATAAAATGCTTCCATTTTATTTATTTTTTCTAATGAAAATTGTAGATTTTCATTAGAAAAAAATTAAAGAATAAAAACATTTTGCAGAACTTGAAAATTATTATTTGCATCACATTTTGAAACCTTTGCATGTTTGCTACGATTTTTACAGACACCTGCAACAAAATAGACAGAATTATGGATCCAACATCTCAGCCAAATACCGTGGTTATTTGTTGTCATGGAAGTAGCGCCACCTACTGACGATAAGTGGAGACTTTATCCCGATTTCTATTTTTGATGTAGTAAAATTTCACCCAATTTAGGGTCTTTTCATACGTAAGATCCTCTGCATCTACCCGGGTCATAATAATAGCATAAGAAAGCAAATCTTTATTACTTAATGCTGTAATCTTCCCTTTTTCTCCACAGTTGCTCGTGTGTATGTTTTTACAAATAATTTCTCTTTCTGTCTGCCAAAATGATGCATATTATTTCCTCCTTACGTTCTTTATCAACAAAGCATATTATGGAGAGATCTTCTTATTGGAGAAAGTAAAGCAGTGAACAAAGACGCCACCTCATGGTAATGAGCCTAATGAAGAACGCAACAGATGAAGTACTTTTTTTTTAACAAGCAAATGTACATTGTTCGTGAAGGACATCTCAAAGTCGAAAGGGAACAAAGAAAGGTACAATTAATCTCCCCAGGGATCAAGAATTTACCCGGAAGGCTGAACATTCCATCCAAAATGGAAGAGCAAGGAATAATTGCAAAAGAGGGTTAACAGGTAGAAGTACTTCTCATTATTTTCTAAAACATAAATGATAAACCCATTGGAAAGACAATAATAAGATAATGAACGTTGTCTCTGGTCAAATCCTCTTTATTAAACGTTTATGCCGAAATTTCTTGTTTGAAAACCTTATTGCTTCTTCCAGGTATTCTTCAAGGAGAACACCTGTCTTGTAACATATAAAACTTTTATTTTTTTCTTTGTCGTCTTGTTATAACATTCTCTATTGACCAGCTAGAAAACTTGCCCCAAGCTGCGAAGAAACACAGGTGTAAATCTTCAGATAACTTCCTTGAAGTATGTCAGAAAACTCCAGCTTTCATGTAGTCTTTAACTTCGGATATTTACTAAACTGGTTTGAAAACTAGAATTGCATTATTGGCTATTTACCAGAACTAGATAATAAGGTGAAATTTCATTTCTCGTGGACATAAGTAACCACTATATACTTATTAGTGAATGCTTTAACATGTACTTGTAATTTTTGCGATACATAAATATTTCAATATTGTCGTAGTCAGTTTTCAAGATGGCGGCTCTAACAAAGTGGCCGCCATCTTGAAATATTATTTGGATGGGATGTACACACGTTATGGTGACGGATGATTATCACTGAAAAGCATATGTAAGTGGCGTAAATTTCTAATACTTCGCGGATATTGATAAAAATATCCACAACTGAACTGCTAGTTTCAAATGAAAATAAGATCTTGTTTTTATTTTAGACATATGTCAGCCTTGCCCAAACATATCAAAGCTATTATTGCAGGCAAGGGATAAATAAATAAAAAAAAATCTTCCAGCTCTTCAAAATACACTTAACCACTCCCACGAAATTAAGTCGGAGGTTGAGAGACTTTGCTGCTTTTTCTTTACACCAGAGCTACGTAGGATACATTTTGTGACCTCTGAGGGCAAACCGTTCGTCATAACAACATAGAGTTATTAGTTACCATTTATTACTGTCTTCCCGTCCGATTTCTTAGATGCACTTTTCTCCACGGGACATTATAAATGTGTTTAAAGCCATCTGACGACAACGATAAATGCTCGATAAGAAGGTCTCTTAACACCGATCCAGTTGTAAGCTGCAGGTCACGAGTGTAGTATCACTAATCACACAACCATGCTAAAGATCCTTGACATCTTAAGCATTAATGGATCCGAAAACATAATTCGTCACAGTAATGGTCATTTTTCTCCAGAAATTTTCTTCCTAGACCGTGAGGGTGCGAGATTATCCCGACCTCAGTTTTATAGCGGAATGTTTTCTGAGATAAAACTGGAAATGTTTTCAAGCTTTCTCTATTAAATTACCAGCTTTTCAACATAATGAAATCGATATATATTTAAATATTTTATCTTAAATAGTTAATTTTATCGCAAATTAATCTTTGTTTTGTATAAAAACCATTTATTACCACTTATATTGAATGTCACATTATTAATGACAAGGCGGAGGGATATTATTTCTAACAGATTGTAATTTATATTATTAGAGATTAATCGGCTCTTTCCAGTTGTGGTACTTTCATTTGGACTTTTTTTTTTTTATTAGTCCTTTTATATTAGGACCGTAATTGGGGCATGAAGGCTAAGTAGCGGTATGTGACGCACTAATGGTGAATAATTGCAACCAATGCATTTTTTATGAAGAGTTTGAAGCTTACTTCGATCGTGTATAGTTCCGCAATAAAACATAGTTTATCTAAGACTAAACAAATATTTTAATTAAATATTTCTGTTCATTTTAAATCAACAAAGGCTCGAGTAGTTCAACCAAAATATTTGAAATGGCACTGATATTAATTCGCCAAATCCATGATAACGCTTCATACGCAAAAAGTGCTGCCCAGCTGTATACATGCGCCCCACTACAGTATAAGCTGCAGAGAATACAGAATTGTCTGGTCCGCTTGGTGAAGCTGAACTATTGTCATGCCAACAAATGCGCTTTTGTCAGAGAGAACATGGTTTTGTAGCACTTGAAATCCAGATGATGGGGCTCAGGATATTGAGTTTGGTTTTCATTGAAAAGTTTTCCATTCTCTGCTACGGGCAATAAACTCCGATGGTATCTTGACAAAAGCTACTCAGCCCGGTTCTCTCAATAGGAAAAGAATGCTGTAGAGTTATCACGAGGGAGGCCTTAGAAGACTTCGGAAGCTAATTTAATTGTCACTACTTCACTGCACGATCGATTTGCAGAGAAGAGATGCGGGCGATAACATTAAAAAAATATTGTATTTCTCCTTTGAGTGATGGGGCTATAAAAGTTTAATCCGCTTCAAATAGATCAGAACAGCACGTCACGTTTTAACTCGACTAAACCATGTTTGCGGTCTTTCTTTCTTTTGTCTTTGATATAAGATCTTTCGAAATATTACATGGCACAGCTTATGTACACTATCGATCAAAAATAGGAGAGCACAATTTTGCCCCCATCTTAAAAATTGGGAATGATTCGCATGCATTCAAGCTGTAATATTAAGAATAGAAATATCGTATAGAAATATATGGATGCTAAAATGTGTCATTTGTATTTCGATATTGTCTTTATTAGATTATATCTTTCAGAATTCAGGTTTCCTGCTCTATATTTAGGTTTATTATTCGCATTGCATACTGATAAAATGCAAAATATGTCAGATATAGAAATTATCCTTAGCTTTTCGATTCATTTATTATTCTATGGAGGGAGCTAGTCCAGAAATAAGTGAAGAGATAAGAAGAAAGACACACTTAATAATTAAGAGAATGTTAACGAAATAAGATAGTAATCCAGATATTTAGGACGCATGGTTAGTACTGGTGTGTTTATGTTCTGTCTACGTTTCTTCCTGGAGGCTGAGAATAAAATAAGTTGTATGCCAAAGGGGCACAGAAAATGGGGAACGAGTTACTTGAACTAGAACATGTTATGGTTTTATGAATATCAAACAGAAGTTTGTGATTTACGTTAAGAAAATGCTCCATTTTATTTATTTTTTCTAATGAAAATTGTAGATAATGCAATGGTTTTAATTGACCATTTGTTTAAAAGATGACAGTCTGTTTCAAGAATGACTGGTTCTTCATTAAATAGCAAATAATCTAGTGGCAACACGGCAAAACATTTGCATAAAAGTTTTTCTGCCATGCGGTATACGAAATTGGTTTTCAAGCAGTGCAGTACTAGGTTAACTCGTTATAAAGGCAAGGGTTCTTCTGTGAGAATAAGAGCATCGCATATTTTTCATTCAGTTTATTATAAGCGAAAGTAGTTCTGCTCAGAAACAGAAAATATGCTCAGCACTGGTGTAGTTGTAGTTTCGTTTCGCTTCCTGCCATAAAAACAGAGAGGGAAAAGCAGTCAAGGCTGGCCAGTTCTCAATATCACGCATGTGTAATGACGTTCGTTTTTCTCTTTCTCTGAAATAGAAGAATAATTAAAACGTTTGTTCCCTCGTGCTTTTAATGACACTTTAGGAAGTGGGTATTTTAAAATCTGTTCCCTTGTTTTCCGGAAGTATTGTTATGTGATCGTTTGCTTACTGAAGGAACGCAGAGAAACAATGCCTATTGTGCTGTACACTGGCACGACTTCTTAACTTTCCAGGTGCTTAGCACTGAGATTGATCCGGCCCTTTGATAATACCTTGCCGGAAGTAGAAACAGGTCTCTGTGTGGTGCCGCTCGCTTCTCTCAGGTCAAGTACACAGCACAGATAAATGAGTTAGGATACGACCACCTGAGCTAAGGCAGATCACCAAGCTGACAGGGAATCCTTCCCTCTCGACTCTACTCCCCACTTTTATTCTTTTCATACTTTGGCGCATCTTTCTCTTTCTTTCTATCATTTGAAGAAACATACCCATAGAAATAACATCACTACTTGGGACGTGATTTTGTTAGTTTGTATTTAGTAACATCTTATTATAAGGCTATCTTAAAAATAAAGGTGTTTAAATAAATTTCCTTTAATAAATAAAATATTTAAAAATATTTCTAATAAATTTAAAGTTTAGCTTAAATCGCATTTGTCAATTTTTTTATAAAAATAATTAAAAATGAATTCTATATTTTTTTACCTTTTTTATTGCAACTTTACGAAGACTTTAAAATGAATATTCAATCAAAAATGAACCGATTCTGCAGCATAGTTGCTTTTCTGCATGTCTTCGGACAATAAAACAACACTGCTGAAAGATAATACCTCAGAATGATTTATATTGTTGTGTGGAGAAATAAGTTAAAAATCTACTTTGCGAATTTTAAAATAATTTAAATTTCAAATGCATTATTTGATACTAATGGTGGTGTAATCAATGAGGAATTCCTTAAAGCTTTTCAAGAATGAGTGGCAAGACATTCTCTAGATCAGCGTTTCCAAAACTGGGGTCCTAGACCAGTTCCAGGGGGTTCGCGAAACGGGCCCTCTGGAACTGGACGTATTTGTTCTATGCAGTTCGAATTTTCTTTTCATAAAATCCAGTGTCCATACATACACAGAGAAACATATGCACATACAACTTATATATAGGGGGGGGGGGAGAGGAACTTTTTTTTTTTGAAGGGGTCCGTTGATCTGAGTAGTTTGGGAACCACTGCTCTAGAGCCATTTCAGATATAGATGTATTGTATCGTTATTGGACAAAATTCGTGTACAAAGTCTAACACAAGATATCCAAGATTAAAAATTAATATAAAATTATATTGTAAATAAATTTATTTTGTAGAAAATCTCAAAATGATCTATCAATGCAAATATGATTGCTGAGATTAAAAATTCTGCTAAAAGCCTATTTGGTTTTTGTATGAAAGACATTATTAATAAACGAATAATTTAAGTTTTTTTTTTTTTACATTTGAATTTATTTTCAGACGGTGCTCTTCAAATGTGCTGTGCAGTAATTCTGTGCCTTAAGGAGAATGTTTCTGCTGCCGGGGGATATAAAAGAGGGCAATTACGCCATTAACACTCACTAGTACTTTCTTAATTACTATAATTTTTTGTGTACGTAATGTGAGAAACTGGAAAGCTTTTCCATAAGACATGCTGTTAATAAGAAACTAAATCGGTGGAAGATGAAATAGGCACTCTTGCCAGTGGTTAACTTTACTAGGCTATCATAGTTTCATTCCACTCTGAATATGCGATGTGTGATATTTCATTGAAACTGGAGAATGCAACGTAGGTGGGGAAGATTGAATGACCTGATTTTTTTTAATCTCTAAAAACTCATCCGTACACCCTTCGTGGGTGTAATTCGAACATCTGTTAGTAAAAGGGCCTTCGTGAACATACCGCAGGGGTGAGGTTATATATTTCTAGTATGACAGGATTTTCGTATTTTAAACGAAATGTTGGGTGAACTCCGGCAGAACATGGGAGTGATCAGAACCTCTTAGGTATTTAGAATGATTCTGTTAGCGTTAAGACACTTGACTTTTTTTTTTTTTTTGTGTCCCCTAATGAATATAGTTTCCCACGGGTCTTCTTCAAGCAGAGGAGAACAAGATCAAAGGTTAAAGCAAAAAAAAAAAAAAAAGATGGAATGCCCAAGTACGTTTTTTTTTAATCACAAAAAGAATCTTATTTTTTTCCCCCTAAGTAAAACGTAAATGTTTTTTCCGATTGTTATGACTTCAATGGGCTTTTTGGAACCATCAACTGAGCGCGAAAGGTCACTAAGTGCTCTGACGGAAATGGTTTAATTGAAACGCTAAGTGAGAGTTTAGATATCAGCGGAACCATTGGTGGGGGGGAAGCTAGGAACTTTCGCTTAGCTTTTTTCCAGTTTCATAATCTGTGGCGACTTCGTCTAATCGGATGGCCTGTGGACAGAGGTCACGGATTTCTTCTAACAAACAAACAAAAAATAATAACTGGACGCAATAGAGGGATGGTTTTTCTGAAAGTCACGTGCCTTCGCTTCTAAAATGGCTTCTTACAAGGTTGAAAAATCTGCATTCGGTCGAAAACTAGATAGCTTGTTTAATACATATACAAGTTCCGATATTCTAACTGGTATATAACAGAGTGGTTTGTTATAGATTTCCCCCCCCCCCTTTATCAAGTCCTGGTTTATTTAAAGTAGTTTTTATTGCATGGTAGCGATCAAGGGGGGGGGAGGATGTACAACGTGAAGACTTTTATGAATAACTTTATTCTTTAAAATTTAAAATCATTCTTGGTTCGATGACCAGCTTGTAACAGACTTCCTCCATCAAACTTAAAATAGTAAGTGGGTCATATAGCGATGGGTGGACTTGCATTGACTGAAATGGTGAGAAAGATGTCACATATTGTACTGTTACTTGCGTTTGCATTGCACATCTGCACAGGAATATAAAAACTGGGAGCCGATTTTAAATTAAAAAGGGTGAATGAAAAGTTTTCATATAAAATACGGTGTGGGAACTTAATATGGTATAAGAGTTTAAGGCTTTTCCAATTCATTTCATTTGTATTAAAAAACATTTTAATATTTTTAGACCTCTGTATTGGCGTTGTTTCCATTCCCATGTACACGTATAAGAATGTAATCGGCTTTGAAATGGAATCAGCTGTGGGGAGGGGACACAGTATTGCCAATGTTTATCAATTTCTATCAATAACTCAAGGATTCGATGTATCGCTCTCATTTTTCTATATATATATATATATATATATATATATATATATATATATATATATGTTTTTTAATTCTTTAAGTGAATCATATTTAATGAAAAGTGAGTTTTCTTTTTTAGTAAAAATAAAATCATTTCAGACCCCTTTTTCTTCTTTCTATATTAATTTTAATTAGTACACGCATCCAACTTTCACAAATCCTTGCTATGTGTCCTAAAACGTGAAAAGTTCAAAGAATAATTTAGGATATTTTGAATTAAGCTACAGTAGAATCCGGATAAGAAATTCCCGCATGAGAAGTTTTCCTTTGTACTAAGTTTGGTTTCTTAACCGTATTTTTGTCTATCTACGGTTTTGGCTCTAATTATTCGTCCATCCTTACAGTTTTATTTTAACGCTACAAATATTAATCATACTATATTATAATTTTCTAATTTGGAAGGATGAACTCCGAAGGAATAAAAAGAAAGGCTTTGACATTAAAAAAAAAAATCTGATGTCATAAGAACGGTGGAATCAAATCCCTCTTGCACAGGAGTCGAGGTGGCAAAAAACTTAATATGGCAGTTTCTACAGCAAACGGAATTATGCCACGAAAAGAAGTGTTGAACTCAAATGCCCCTAATGTTTCATGTAAAGTTAAAAGGAGACTAACTGGAAAATATGGAGATGTAGAGAAGGCATTAGTGGTTTGTTTTAAGCAGATATCTGCAAATGTTCCAGTTAATGGCGATTTGTTGAGAGAAAAGGGCATCGAAATTGCTGATAGGCCTGGAGTGGATTTCATTCCTTCTAATGGGTGGATTGATAGATTTAAGAAGAAATACAGTTTAATTTACGGAGAGCGTTCTAGTGTGAATATGTTACAAGTTGATGAGTGGAGAAAAAGGAAACTACATGTTTTGATCAAACAATATAGAAAGTGTGATATTTTTAATGTTGACGAATTAAGACTCTTTTATAACCTACTTCCTAATAAGACATGCATTCAAAGGACAGAATTGCCATGGTGCTAAACTAAGTAAGGAGAGAATTACAGTGTTAGTGGGGGCTAATATGGATTGCTTGTGATAGGAAACCCCGCTGTTTCAAGAATGTGAAAACACTTCTATGTAAATACAGGAACAATAAAACAGCATGGATGACCTGTGTCTTTTTGATGAGTATTTAAGAGCTCTAGATTCAAAGATGGCAGGAGAGAATAGAAAAATCCTTTTGTTTGTCGATAACTGCCCTGCTCATCCAAAAAATAATGAGCACTTAGACAATGTCCATGTGGAGTTCTTCCCTGGTGATTCCACGTCAGTTGTGCAACCAACGGATCAGGGAGTGACCTTTTGACGAACGGGATTTCCTACAGAGTAGATTGGGATTTACAGTAAATTTTTAAGATTGTTGAGATTATGTTGTGAATTGCGAAGTATTAAAGATATTTGCACGAAGATCAAAACACGACTGATAGTGAGTCTTCTAAGAAGTTCTAAACCTCCGGTCCCTTGGAAAACTTCTTATCCGGGTTCTACCGTATTTTGTTTTATTATTAATTACTTTAATTTTAATCTATGAAATTTAAATTTACACGATCTAGTTTTCATTTGACTCTCGTAGATAGGAATCATATTTTAAAAGAAAAAAAAATCAGCTCTTAAGTAAATGCAAATACATTTAGGAAACTCCTTTGTCCCAATATAAATGTATTTCTTCATTTGAGATTTTGCTTATTTCGCTGAAGTTATACCGTTTACTACGTTTGCGTTAACACCAAATGACTGTCCAAAATTATGACCAATTTTTCAACTTTTCTTTGTAGTCTGCGGAGACGAGTTTAAAAGAACGGAGAGTGAGAGAGTGCAGTATGAAAAAAGTGCCCCTGCAGGTACTGTTGGAGTTTATTGAACTCTTCAGTTGGTTTCCGGAACAGGTACGATAGAAGTGAACTTATGGTGTTTTAAAATGACGTATTTACTGCTGATATCCCTATTAGAGTAGTTTGGCCAACTTGTTACTGCAAGCTGTTTCAGGAGAAAGAAAGAGAGTAGGTCGGCAAAATGGAGAGACATTTCATCCAGATTGACCAATTTCTTTTCTGCATGTCTTTAGTCACATGATTAGAAATCAGATCTATTTGAACAAATTTCCAGACATCCTCCGAAAGATATGAATTTAAGCGTACTACTTAAACATTCTATTCATCCACTTTTCTCTTCCCCACCCTCTTGGTTTCCTGGCTATAAGACGATGTCACGAACCACTGATGCGTTTAGAAAATTGCTGTCTCAAGTCTGTATCGTGATGTCTGCCTCGTGCTGAGTCTCGCCCTTTATCAAGAGCGTGAATGTTAAGACATTCTTGCTTTAATGGCATGAAAAGTGTTACAAAGTATTTAATTATCTAGTCTAGAAGTGTTACTGTTGGAGTTGATAACAGACTGATATGATCAGGATTAAGCCAGAAATCAATGCCCCCACTTTTCAACAACAATTTTAACAGAACGAACTAAACAGATTAGAAGAGGCAGTAATAATTCTACCTCTTCTCGTCATATAGTTGTATACACGGATTAAGAAAGAGTGTACTATTTAAAAATTTATATAAAGGAATATGTTAATTGATTTTAAAATATATTTTGTTTTTATTATTAATAAATTTAACGTAGATACACGTACCAATATAGCTCCCAGCAGCAGCCGATTTCGCATGTTTGTACACTACAAATGTAAATAATTGCTTTGACTTAAATTATCCTGACTTCCGGTTCATATTACATACATAGTATGTGAACAAGATATATAAAACAATTCCATTTGAATGCTGGAAAAGTCAATATTTTCCAATTACGGTTTACGATATTAATGCTTCTTATACCAGTTCTTTTAGTATATTTTATATCTGCGCATGCGCCAGAAGTTCGCTGTTGAATTCGTTTCAGCCGTTAGAAGGAAAACAATTTTTATCTCCTTCACATACTGAAAGCAAATGTTAATTATTTTAAGGATATATTTAAAACAAATTAAGCGAGCTTCTCGACATCTGGTTTGTGTTTTAATATAACTGAACAGGATGTAATATTTGTAAGTAATTCTAATATTTATCGGTCCTTGAGGCTGTCACAGACGTTCTCTCATGCATGTCAAGCTGCGAGTCTAAAATGCTGATGTAACTGATATTCCGGTGACACATTAAAATGGACCAAATTTAGGCAAAGTCCGGTTAGTCTGTGACAGTCAAATCCTCTGCTTGCACCTTCACGGTGGCGGGACTGTTAATAACCCTGGATATAACTGATATGCAAGTCCTGAAATACGGTACCTAGTATACTGGAGATGACCTCAGGTGCGAACTGACGTGAGGTGTGGTGCCCACATCACATGGGAGAATGCCGCCCCTCTGTGTTACCAAACAATACTAAGTGGTAGATGACTCTCATCAACCCGTGCAATACAACCGTTTGCTTATTGGAAGCTTGAAGTGGTGAAACCCATGTTTAGTCTCCAACGCAAAGTCCGGCAACCCCCCCCCCCTCCTCCGATACAGTATGATTGATGTTATGATGGTCATCCTGGCGAGATCCAATCTGCCTTACTTTTCGAGGGTACAGTTCTAAAACGGTGTTCACAGGCCTGCCTCTAGATGGTTCGCCGGACCGAACCTATTGGTAAACTCTAGAAGGCTTCCCGATTAGCTAGAGTATAATCTCGCTGCCTGTACTCTGCCAGATATTGACTGGAGGGAGTCCGAGTAGTGTGTATGCGGGAGCATTGTCGAGGCCACATTATGTGAAGGAGTTCAGTGGATTTTTGTTGTGTGTACGAATCTCATTACTTCATAAATCATGTCCTCCCCACCTTTCCTTACTACTAAATATATCATGAATTGTCAAACTAATAGAAAAAACTTATCTGCAAAAAAAAGATCTAAACCTCCCAAGCACTTCCTAATTCATTTCACAAATATACGTGGTCTCAATTCTAATCTCAACGATGTTCATTTCCACTTGCAGTCTGTCAAACCCCATGTACTCTTTCTGAGAATCCCAATTATCAGTTGATTCAACCACTGCTCATCTCAGTTGTCCAAATTATTGCGATTCATTTTGCTTCAGAAGTGGTACTTGAGCATATGTCCGTTCCGATATTCCCTGTCAGAGACTTGGTAATTTGTAATCTCCTCTTTTCGATCTTCTCTGGTTTAAAATCTCTCTACCTCATTGTGTCAAATTCATCTGTTGTCTCTACCGTTCTCCCAACTCCACTAATCACTTGGAACTCTGACTTCCTCTCTTTGAAACTTGAATTTCTTCAGTTCAACTTTCCTAACAGTGAGGTAATTTTCTTTGATGATTTTAATGTTCACAGCTCCAGCTACACGCAGAGCCTCTGAGAGGAATTTTATCAGGGGATACAAAGTCTCTATCGGGCTCCCTTCCCTTCTCCGTTAGTCATCTTGTTTTTATCCACTACGGTTTTATGCCATGAGCTGTAGCCTAGAAGGCTAAAAAGGGTATGGAAGATGAGAGCGGGGAGGAATGGAGCGCTCTGTTGATTTTTCTGCATTTGAGGCCTTATGCTTTTTTTTAGAAAAATTTCGAATCACAACATAAATTCATTGTTCTGGCAATGTTTGATTCAATTAACTTAGGCTGGCCAAATCCACAAGACGTTCCCGAGACATTGTAGACCTTTAAATAATTCTTAATCAGCTTGAGTTTGCTAAATGTGACCACTCTGCAGAAGCTACTGTTGCTGGAATTTTTAACAGTATTCTTAAGCTAACACAAATATTTGGAAACAGATCACTAAGTCTGTACTCTGTTAACAAGTTCAACAGATCTAATGGCTTCAACTGCACATTTACAAAATTTGCACTTTCTGAAATAGCCCTCTTCTGGCATATCATCTGTGTCATTCACTTCCTCCAAGTTAGCATCAGGTGTGCTGTCATCATGCGGCCTTGCCTTCTTGTGCCTAACTCCACCACATCTACGGGAGAGTTTTATTTCTATCTTTAGGTTTGACGCAACTAATTTGGCTTTATTCCACATGTATTTCCAGTTGTTTCCAAGTTTTGTCAGATCTGTAAGGAGAGTTTCTGTTTGCTACTTCAACATCCAGTGTGGAATCTCTAGCTTGGATGACCTTGCAGATATCTATGCCATCTAATATTTTGTACCACACAGGCAAAAGATGTCACATATAATAAAACTCCATTTCTTGTTTGGGCCGTCAAATTTAGTTCTAGGAGGTCTTCCAGTGCTAATTTAATGCCAGGCAAGTGAGCTGCAAAAGGCTTTACACATTCAACACGATCTGACCATCTTGTTTCAGACATACCATGAAGAGAACAACCAAATATGGTTTTTATAGTAATTCCCACCGCTTAGGACTGGAACTGAGCAGGTGGTACAGTTTGAATTGTTCCAAAAAAGGTAATTGCTTCAGGTATGCATTCAGCAGCATCATTTCCACATAAGTTGAGTTAGTGACAACCGCAAGGCGAAAAAATTGTTGTTGAACATTGTTCTTGTATTTTTGCTTGTGCGCCGTTGTATTTTCCAGCCATATTTGCCCCATTATCGTAAGCTTGAGCTCTACAATCACTGAGAGGAATGCATGTTCTTTCAATGTATCAGTTATCAACTGAACTATTTCTTCCCCTCTTTTGTTGCTACAATCTGCGAACTTGAGAAATCTTTCTTGAATCTCATACTGCGTTTTCTTAAAAGTAGGTATCTCAAAAGAAATGTTGTTTGTTCAATATGGGAGGAATCTGGTGTGGCATCTACTATTACTGCAAAGTACTTTGCAGATTGCCTCTCCAGCAAAATGTGTTGTTTCACAAGATTCGAACATTCTGCAATAAATTCATTTTGTGAGTCAGATAATGAACTTTAAGCCGCTCACTCCTTTTCTGTGACTCCTCTACACTTAGCACATGATCCTGAAGGATGGGATCCCACCTGGGAGCAGTTCAATGAGTCCTAGAAAGTGTCCATTGTTTGAATCACCAATTCAATGGAATGAACCAGTAAATGCCAGACCATCTTCTCCCAAGAAGAGTACATCGTTGATGCGCTTTAAAAGATTGTACCATTTCACAGCTTCAGTTTTGATTCACACTTCTAAGATGGTGTCAACTCCTGTCCCAGACAGCACGCGCCTTTCTAGTTCTCGCCAAAGTAACATATTGCTTTTTTCATATTTTGGGATCCTGTAGGAAAGTGGTAGTAGACTAGTAGTAATAGTACTGCTATAATTAACACGACGTACATTTTCATTTAAGAGAACATGCTACTACAATTAAGTTCAAGCAATGTCAACATCCACCAGCCAACGATAAAAGCCATTCCGATTTTAAATATTGTATATTAATATACACTTTACCTTTTCATGATTCGTGTACAAATTGCATACCTACTTAAGTTTCTTTGTAGCATAAAACCATTGGCTTATCAGAACGTACAATATGTGATGCCTAATCTTTTGATTAGGCTCAGCCAAGCTGGCGATCATAGTTATCATCATTAGGCCACAAAAGTTCTATAGATAAGCTATGAACTGTGCAATAACGTGTAATATAGGTTACAGTTAATACTTTGAACCCTGGGCCTGGGTACAATGTACTCCTTGCACCCCTTCGCCATCATAGGTTCTGGCTACACGGACCTAGCTTATCGAGATGCTGTGGCTTTTGCAGTTACTAATGACCTCGCACGGATTATTCATTTACTTACTAGAATACCAGACAATCCTAACTACTTAACCAACACGCTTGATCTTTTTCTCACAAACAGTCCTTCCAAGTACTGTACACATTCAAGGTGAGTGGTCCTCTAGGCACCTCAGGTCACAATTTGGTGATTGTATCTTCCCCAATGGAGCCTTTCCCTCGTGTTCTTTGGAATTACAAGAATTCAAAATGGGATGATCTGCGAGATTTCTTTTCTTTTTCTTGGTCGGATTACTGTTTCAAATCTTCTGATGTCAATGTTTGCTCAGATCGTGTCAGTGAAATTATTCTTGTAGGAATGGAATCCTTTATTCCACACTCCATCTAAAAATCTCCTTTATCTTAACCTTGGTTTTCCAATAAATGTGCTAAGGCCGTTCAAGATAACGTATATCACAATCGGCTTGTATCCAAATCTTCAGGTTTATTTTCTGCCTACACCAAAGCTCGCAACAATTGTAAAGCAGTTTTCAATCAGTTCAAACTAATTTCGAACAGGCTAAGAGTAGAAAACTTTCTTATTGTCGAATGGTAGCCGAGCATTCTGGTCTCTTGCTAAAGCTGTTGGTCGCAACTTTTGCTATCGCTATTCCCACCTCTGTAAAAACCAGATGGTTCTATTGCCACTTCAGCCAGAGAGGTCACCTGCTAGCATCCTACTTTTCTTCTAACTCACGTATTGATGATCTTGGTAAACAACCTCCTACCATTGCCAGTACGCTCCATTCCTCCTGTGGTCTTTTGTCAAAAGGATGTCAGAAAGATTTTGAACAATCGTGATGCTAAGAAAGCGCCAGGTCTTGGTGGTATTTCTCCACTTGTGCTCCTGCGCTTACTCTTGTTCTGTGTCGCCTTTTACACTTTCTTATTCCAAAGGTGTTTTTCCTTCTGCTTGGAAATTTGCTCATATCCAGCCAGCTCCTAAAAAAGGGTGACAAATCCCTCCCATCCAATTATCTTCCCATTTCACTTACTTCTACGCTTTCTAAAGTAATGGAGAAATCCATCAACCGGAAACTCCTAAACGACCTAGAAACTTTCTATCTGATTAATGATCGTTAATGTTTCCTGTCAATGTCGATCCACTGGTGATATACTGACTTACGTTACCCATTTATGGACAAATTCAGTGGAAACGTTTGATGCAAATCAAGCTGTTGCTCTTGACATTTCAAAGACTTTTGATCGTGTTTGGCATAAAGGTTTTCTAAACAAGATCCATCACTTTGCTAACTGTTTTTGTAATTAGTTATCCAGTTTTCTCTCTGACCGTTCACTGCGGGTAGTGGTAGATCACTCTGTCTTCTAACTTCTCTAGTAATGCTGCTGTTAATTCCTCAAGGTTCGGTTCTTTCCCCCACTCTTTTCCTCTTGTATATTAATGATCTTCTTCCATTGACAGGAAATCCTATCCATACATAGTTTTGCTGAGTACAGCACATTGCAATTCCACCTTCCTGTTTGAAAACCTTGCTCTGCTCAAACAGCTTCAACTTCTCGATTATCCACTACCAATTTCTTAAATGCTAATCTTCAGGTAATTCTCCAGTGGGACAAAGATAACTTAGCCACAACTAGTCGGCATCCTTTTACTGTCCAACCTCAAACTCACATAACCAATTTTCCTTCCTCCTCAATTAAATTCTTTCAACTTCCGTTTTCTGGAACAACCTTTCTTTCAGTTGTATTTCTTGAACAATCTACAGAAATACAGTCTAATGTCAACAAGTATCATCTTCTTAATCTTCAACCCATACACTGCATTAAGTACTGTAATTTCTAATACCTCTCGTGTTGGGATTCTCATAAAAAAGAAAAAACGTTGTTTTCAAGTCTACCACTTTCTCATTTCCAGTAACAAATATTCTGTCCTTGAAGGAAAACGTTAATTTTCGAAAGCTCTTGGGCAACAGTTACGTAAAAAGCAAAATGGCAGAGCGGAGTCCTGCCATAGGCTTTGCATAATCCGAAGTCAAGATTACACAACTACCAAAACAAAATGACCACAAAACCGGTTGTCTCGTGCTCTCGTTTATACACCTCATTGTAAACCGCAAATTCTTATTCACATAATTTAAAATTGCATACAAAATTCGCATAAGACAATGTAGCTCAGCCATGGTTCATACCATTTCATAGAATTGTTTAAATTTTATTATTTTCTGATAATCTATTTAGATGTAAACTTCAAAGTACTTAATACAACTGATGTTCCATTACTAATATTCACGTAGAAGCAAGGAGGCCATGCATTTTTGAAATTAGATTACTGTAATTAACGAGTTCTACAATCACTCATTGAATCCATCTATGGGCATCATTAGAGGGGGGAGGAACTTTCCCTTGATGGATTTTAGACCCTGCTTTTTACATTCTTTATATCTTTTACTAGACTGTTGACGAACAGATAGTGGACTTCATATCGTGCATGTTCCTTAATTTCCCCCCCCTTCCCCAGAAGAAAAGTCTGGCGATGTTCATAGATCCATCCATCACTGTCTGTGAAGGTAACGTGATAATATTAAGAGTAACATCCGGTTCTGCTGGTTTCTTCACTTAGGATGATCTGGATGCTTGCGAGAGATGAGTAACGCAACGTATTACTGGGGCTTTATTCAAATCTGGATGTATCTGGAATTGAAGAAAGATTAAGTGACTTATCACTAAAGAAACCAAACAGCGAACAGTATATCATTGTGATAATTGTTAAGAGACTTCATCGCACTGTATGATGGGATTTATACACGTGCCTTCGGTTTGGGGAAGTTTGAAGTATTTCAGTTATCGTAAAGTGCTATTTATGCCGATTGAATCAGATGGAGTTCCGTGTTGTTTCTTTCTATGTGTGGAGAGGCTTCGATGTGCGAATCTACGACGACAGGGTCTAGTATGTCCTCACAATTCCTTGTTTGCCCGCGAGCGCTCGGAACCTGTTTAGGAGGGAAGGCCAGGGAGCCCAACAACAATTATACATTTCAAGTTTTTACTCGCGTTATTATTCCGGCAGCTATGTCGCCAAGGTCACTTATTAAGGGGGAACTGAGAGAGTTGGTTCTACTAGTTTGCCTTAACCTGGTCTAGTACGTTTGTTACTTTCTGCTGTATGTAACGGGTACCCACAAGCTGCTTCTATTTCACTTCTGGTGCACAGCTACGCTATGACCTACGCTAAGACCACAAATGGTTTCATACACACCATACATGACGTGGTAACTGGATATCGTCATGGTATTCCAAGCAGAGTTGTCAAATTAAAGTTTTTAAAATCATACACCACAAACTGAATGAGAAATTCCTTTAATACGTTCTTAATAATGAAGTACAATACTTACAGTTAAGAAGCACTGTACGCATGCCCAGTAAGCGTTCCAATATGGATGAAAATTGGTATAAAATTACCCATAATTACAAATTACTACCATGGAAAAAAAAAATTGTACTATAAAATCTTAGAGAGAGAGAAAAAAAAGGTGCTTAAGTAAATTTGAATTTAAAAAGAAAGAACGTTATCAAACTAAATATTTAATTAACAAAGTAAACTTTCATTTAGTTATCCATATTTTTGTATAAATTGTGTTAAAAATTAGATTACTTAGTATTTTTTTTTTAAAAATACTGAGGTAATTTCATTAAAAGGCATTTGTTATTATGGTGAGACTATTATAAAAGAAAATTAAATGCTTAGTTTTCTTAGGAGTTTCAGACTTATAAATGTACTTTTTAACTTTTTAAATTAATATTCAATTAAATTGAAGTTATTAATATTAGAATGGCCAATTCATAAGTGGATTTTTTTATATAGTTTAAAGATTTTATCGCTGAAATAATGATTAAAAATAATTATCTCTACTATTAATTATAAAAAAAAGGGAAATGAAAGAAACAAGTCGCAGAATATATAAATTTAATATTGGATTTTCTAAGAAGGGCGATATGACCTTGTCTAAAATATCCGGTTCCAGTTACAGGTTACTTACTTTTCTATTAACATAAAAAAATGACAGTAATTAGGGATCAATATCTGTAACAGCAATTAGTAAACAATGAGTATAATAATATTCAATGCTCTTATATTCTCAACACACGCCCATTAAATATAAAGAAAAAGACGAATCAGTTAAATAAAAAAAACAAAAAAAGCTAATAATATTAAGTTGGAGTTTAATGTACAAACAGTGCAAATGCTAATTTTATTATTTTCCAAGGCGATTCAGATCTTTATTGCCATTCTCGCGGGTCGAGTTGAGAGATCAATATCATTTATTGTCATGTGGGGGATCTGTTAATGAGCGTGATGCGCTTCCGACCCACTAGACTTTGACTTGAGTGTACCTAAACTAGTTAACGCGTACAACTGAAGAGATAGCCGGATTTCGCATCAGTTGCGCCACCTGCTGGAATAATATTTACATCGATGTCAGTTTAAAATTAATAAAGAAGTGCAATAAACGTCCCAATTTTAGGAGAGTTCTTAATCACCTTCATTGTATTATTGTAAGATAATGATGGCCTTCAATTTATTTAACGAGATTCAGTGATTATTTCTGCGTTGTGTATTTTAAATAGTTTGTTACGTGGTTAATTCTGGAACGAACTGTAGACTTGAGTGAATAAATTATTTCTGTTTGTTAACTTCTAGTTAAGATACTATGAGGGCCGGCAACAGCATTAATGAATTTCCGTTGTTTTTCATTTAATAGGATGTCGTAAACCGATGGACAGCGTTCGACATCAGAGCGGTCCGTCTTACGGATGCGGCGTCGCAGATGACAATTACTACCATCTGATGAGCAACATCCGGGATCCGCCGTTGAAAGCGTTTCCTGGAGATGCCACCATCACAGGCAGCAGAATTAAGAAATTGCTGCCCTGGAAGAGGAACAAAAACAAAAACGACTCCGCCGAGCCGTCCACGCTCTCCAAACACAACAAGTACAAATTCGGATCCGTCTCTGCCCTCTCCACTGGTGCTCTCTATCGAGATTTGGAGACTTCACTGCCTTACAGTTTATCTCAATCGGCTTCGGACCTTAAACACGCGTCGGTACGCAGCACCGCCAATGGAAGGACTCGCGCCCTGGTGTACCCGTGGGAGACCTACAATCATGTGCGACAGACGCCTGCACCCGCGAGCCTCTCCGGTAATTCTCTGGGAGAACTCAACCACCATCCTTGTACATGCCAAAAGAAGTCGAAAAGACCCTTCGGGACAATGACGGCAAAGTCCAAGCGTCCGGAAAAGTGCAATTGTTTCTCGAGCGTCCGTTCAACGCAGGGCGCTTTCGCTCAGGCTTCCGTTCCGAAGCGGAAGTCGATCCTACCGAACAAAGTTGATCTGTACTCGGTAAGCGAGGAATACGACAGCGGTCACGGAGCTGCCGTCCAAAAGAGAATGCCGCCGGACGCGCTCAGAACGACGAGCGCCAAAAAGGGTCCCTCTCAGCCTCAGGGACAGAAGGCGAAGTTAATTCAAAAACTCGAGAAGAAGGACTCGCTGAACTCGATCGCATCCAGAAAGTCTATCTTGGAGTGCGACGTTACCGCCTATGACTTGATCAAGACTTATCTGAAGACGTCCGGCAAAGTGGACAGCGATGTAGACGATGATCTCAGCGACAACGCCGTCGATGAGGACTCGAAAAAGTTGCGAAGTAAGAAAACGGAAGCAAACAGTTCCTTTGTGTCAGACAAGTCCCCGAGTCCCGCCAGTTCAGAAGCAGAGAGCGGCATCTATTCGCAGCCACCCAGCATCCGTGTTGGAGGCAAAGGGATGAAGCTGTTTCCTTCCGACCAGTCCCAGTCTTCCTCCGGCTACTCAGACGGATCCAAAACCAACTCCGTCGATTCCCGTTCCAGCACCTGGAGTTCGGAAGATGGGATCTACTGGCTCCCAGAGCCGGACTACGACTTCGACGAGGAAAGCGAATCCGATCTCGGCACTCTACAGTTCAAGGACTTGAAGGTTTCGTATTCGCCTCCGCTTTCCAAGAAAGCCCCGGATGCTGCGCCCGTTGTCGTTCCTGCAACGGAGAGAACGGCTGCTGCGATTCCGCAGTCTACTTCTCCCCCTCCTCCTCCGCCGCCTCCGCCGCCACCCCCGCCTCCTCCCCAAAAGTTCTCCACTGTGAGGAGAGCAGCATCCATGGTCACGCTGGCACCACGTGCGGTCATCGAAGTCCAGCCGGAGTTTTCGACTCCTGCCACGAAGGTGTACAACGACACTCTGAATCGGTCAAAGCACCAGCGGAACCTTATCGCTCAGGTCGCAAACACTGCCAGGAAAGGACCCGCTAAGGAAGGGATTAGGGAGACGACGCCGGCGGCGTCTTCCGACATCTCCCGCAGCTCCACAGAAAAGGTCAAACTTCCTCCCGCTTACCAGAGCGCGAAAGTGGCCGTGAAGATCCAAGCCAAGCCGACTCCATGTCCGGAGGTGAAGTCGATTTTGAAAAAGAACGGCGATGCGAACGGAAACAGCCGCGAAGTTTCGGTGAATGGATTCGTGATGACAACATTTTGTGATTTGAAGGACGCCAAAAAGAAGAAACGGGTGAAGTTCAAGTCGCTCAGTGACGAAAGCCTTGTGGTGGAGCACATCAAGCAGGCGCCCGCTTTGTCGTCCTCCGACGAGGACGAAGAGGAGGATGATCCGAAAATTGCTGCCGGCAGGACACCGGCGTTCGATGAGAAGGCCAGCAAGGCGGGTTCCCCCCAGTTCCAGCAGTCGTACAACGGATTCCAGACGGTGGAGGAATACCTCGTCAATAAAGCGATCGTCCCTTCTGACCCCCTCTGCAGATCGACAGAAAGTACGCCCCCCGTGAAGGAAAACGCACCGGATATAAAGAAAGAGTGCAAGTCGACACCCTGCCTCAATGGCCACTCTCAGAAACT
The DNA here is from genome assembly GCF_048544385.1 of Mastigoproctus giganteus. Classification (NCBI taxonomy): domain Eukaryota; kingdom Metazoa; phylum Arthropoda; class Arachnida; order Uropygi; family Thelyphonidae; genus Mastigoproctus; species Mastigoproctus giganteus. The sequence continues at coordinate 31,456,716 of NC_143588.1, read as the reverse complement.
TAACGGGTTAATTCGCCCATCTGACCCACCACCGCCTCCGCCTCCTGTCCCGCGTAGGTCAGTCACGACGCATTTAGTGCAGCGGCCAGCGTCGTCCAAAAGTGCATCATCGTTAGACTTGAGAAACCCGGATGTCCGTTGTTTCCAGTCAGTGATCAGGATTACTCCTCCCCTCAGTGACACTAAGATTATTTCTTCATCATTACCTAGACTGGATGTCCAGAGTGACCCGCAAGGGGGTGCGCCGCAGAAACTCGGCACTGGTAAGACATTTTATTATTTTATCGTGTTTAATGAAGATATTGTTTATTTATAAAAACGCGAGTTGGGCGCCGTAGCCTAGTGGTCAGGCGCGCGGGTGTATAAGTACACGTGCCTTGAGTGACCGGGGTTCAAGCCCGTGACTGCTGAATACGGTGCTGTTTCTTGTATTCTGTGTATCATGTAAACTCCTCTGACCGTTTGGTCGTCCCGGAGTATAAACAGAAAATTTATTTATTTATTTTTTTTAACATTAAAACTTTATTGTAGAAGTGGTACATCTCTTATACAGAGATATGCACCTCCCTTCAGGGGGTGTGTATCGCTCAATTAAAGAGATCTCCACACCAACAAATTCGGATTTATCGCATATCAGGGAATTTGATATCATTGTCCTCCAGCACCATTTCTAAATCACCCTTATTGGAGTCGCTCTCTCTTATAAAAAGACTTTATGGGTCCAGATGGAATTCCTCCATTTCTATGGAAGAAGGGCCAACATCTTCTCGTCGATAAAATCGGGAGAATATTCAGTCAATTTCAAAGCAGGTTTTATACGTCCAATGCATAAAAAGGGAGACAAAGCTGAACTTCTTCTGCACTAACAAACCTGTTCGTTGTATGGCAAGAAATCTCTCGTGCCCTGGATTCTAGTGACTGCACGGATATGATGTATGTACTGACCTCTCACGAGCCCTGTGGAGCATCGGCTTCTGTTAGATAAACTTCACAGGTATGGTTTTCGTGATCCCTTGCTTAAATGGTTAGAAAGTTACCTTGAAAAATAGGTCGTATTCTGTGCGCATCAATGGCGTGTGCTCCACTCCCTTTGAATTAAGAGTAGATGTACCCCAGGGCTCGTCTTTTGGTCCAATGCCCTTCAGTTTACATATTAATGCTTTATTTTATTATCTAAAAAATGTTGACTTCGGTGTGGCAGCCTCTGCACTTGAAAAAAAAAAAAAAATTAAAGTTAAAAATTACTGCTGTTAAACAAATGCTAGGAAGGGATGGTTGGTAAGATTCGTTACTTTAAACACCAGTGTTCGACTTTCCTCAAGAGATATAATCTCGTCTTCTTAGAAACACGCAGTGACATTGCTAACCTAAAATTCTTTATAAAGCATTACATAATCCTCTAATTTCAGATGCCATCTTATCAGCAGTGTACGTACATGCAACCTTCAAGGACACTCGAATACACAGTTTATTTAAAATCAATTTTAAAAAAGATTGCGGTAAGATTAGTCCTTTATCACGAATTTAAACTGTTTAGAGATTTTAATTTGAATCCATTTGGTAATCATTTTGTTTTCACTTTTATATCAAGTTTTATAATTTAGATTTTATTTATGGAATCCTGTATTTACAATCTTTGCCTCGCTTTTTTATATTCATACATTTTATGTGGGTTTAATCCCTGTTTTATTCATTAAAACACACACAAATTACTCCCTTGATTTTAGCAGCTATTAATCCGAAAGGAACCTGAATTTAGAGCATGAAATACCCCAAATGCCTTTGAAATGTTCAATGCTGTCTGAACCCCACGAGTTTCAACGTATATTTTGGCCGCATCAGTAGTCCATTAAACAATATGACGTATATCAAGATCACCTGCCACCTAGTGGCACAGTACTTTAAAATAATAATAATATTCTGCGAGATCAGTTTTAAAGTACTGTGCCACTAGGTGGCAGGTGATCTTGATATACGCCATATTGTTTAAAGCTATCCCTGCTTTTTAAGCTCGTTGATAGCCTAGATTCCAATGTGCATAGAACTTAATGAGGAAAGGATACATTAAGTTCCGTTATAAAATAATTACTTTACTGTATATTGTAAATTAGATTTTTTACATAACAAATTTAAGGATTAGTTAATTCTGTAGTATAATTAAAGGATTAGATCGGGTTAATGGTCAGTAGAAATAATTAAGTGGTTTTGACGTCTGCCAGTGTACAAGTTTGACGTCATTTCCTCTTACTGGTGCAATCAACACAAAGTTGTCAATTTTAATAATAAATGAGTCTAGGTAAGGCTTAGATCGGGTTAATGATCAGTAGAAAGAATTAGGTGGTTATTGACGTCATTTCCTCCTACTGGAACAATCAAGGAAAATCTCCGATCACACTATCTTAGTGTAGTAATTCGTTCTGCCAATTTACCTGCTTGTCACTCAACATTAGGTTTTTCTCCTTTTCTTATCTTCGCATCACGATTTCTTCACCCTTAACGTTCTACTTTCCCACTACCTGTTTCGCACAACTTATTGCAACAGATGTGACTGGCACAGAGTGCAAATAAATAGTCTGTAACCAATGTGTGACACCTGGGGATAGAGAAGTGGACACAGAACGAGTTGCGGATTAAAAAAAAATGCACCAGAACCTGGTAGAGTCTCCCAACTGATAAAGACACTTCAACCCACTTGTCATTAGTTATGTTGGTGGTTCCAGTTCGTGACTGCATTTCAATATGCAGAAAATGAGATGAAACTGCGAAGATGCCCGGGGCAGTGGTTGTCCTACATAAATAACCGCCCTCGGTGTTCATGTGTCGATTGTACGCTTTGCTTCCGAAAACAACGTTCGATCTGCTATCTTCGGGCGTTCACAAGTTCTTAAAACGGGACGCACAGCTGAGGAAAACGCGGGAGATGTAAATTAGCGGGTGGAACGAAAATGGATGAGGGTGGAAATTCCCAAAATAGAATGATGAAGTTCTAGGAGTAGACGTTGGTTAGGTGGTGACTACTTGTAGGTTCTAATTTTGTTTGTTGATGCATACGCGGGAGTCACTTTTCATCAAGATGGACGAAAAAGCCATCTAAATTTTGATACTTCTGAGTGGTGAGCATTCATATTAATCAGAAGGAGTACTACGCAAACAAAGTCACTACCTAAATATTATTCTCGCCGTGTAACAATAAATAGGGGTATACTGTAGCTGATTGGAAGAATGAGTGAACAATATTAGCTGATACACAGAAGAGAAATGTTTTGGGTTTAAGCAGTGCGCATTTGAAAGCTGGTTTTTGTTATCAGTTTACTAAATATATAAAGCATGATTTATTACTAATTGCGTTACAACTGTATTGATTGTATATGATAAGTGAAATACATGCTGCAAATCAATTTTTATTTAAAAAAATCCAGGAAAAAATCGGAATAAAATACTTACTGAAGAAGAAGAAAATTATTTTCTCTCTATTTTACTAAATAGAGAGAAAATAAAATATTCAATGCTCTGTTTTGTCAGAAAGTTAATGTTTGCAGTGCGCTATATTTTAGGCACTTTCAATATGTATTTCTTAAAGTAAATGATTTTTTTTCTCTTTCTTTGAATTAATAAAGTGAAAAGTATGTAATTTTTAATAATTTCCTTAAATCCGCTTGGATTTTAATAAAAAAAAAATTAAATATAGCGCTTATTTCACGTTTCTGCTGTAATTAATATAATAAGGAAATAATAATTCATTGTTTATATATATTTAGTAAACTGATAACAAAACAACGGGCTTGTTAAAAATCTTTATATGCGCGAACTGAGAAATCTTTATATTCACGAATCTGCGCACAACTGTAAACATAATATTCACTGCGTCAGTACAGTATACGGATAGCCTATGTGATGATATGTATGAAAAAAAGAAACAGCAAATGCTGGATTTATCTGTTGAAAAAAAAATTGGAGTGTTTCTATAAATCATTCTGATAGAGCTAAATATAAAATTTCATTAAAATCTGAGTCCAGTTGTTAAATGCGACGGACTGACATAGTGAAGACAATAGTCGTTTAATATACATTAACAAAATTATTCATTTCATTAAGTGGTAAAAATATAATTACTGTATTTACTTTGGAAAATCCATTTGGGAATAATCACAAATTATTCTCAAATGGATTTTCAAAAATTTCATCTGGGACTGAGATATGATTTTTGAAAATCTAATCAAAATATATGGGATTTTTAGGACTACGAACAAACTCCTAGACCTTGACTTCAAAATAAGTTACAAGGGCATGATTAAGGTACGCTATCTTCGTATACCATGCTCAGTAGGTTTCCCTTATCTTTTTTGATTTATCACTTTGGAAGAAAACGTAATCTAAAACTTTAAGATCCCATCGTTCGGGAAATTAGTTGGGTAGAAAAGCTTTACGTTTAGAGGAGAAAAAACTCTTCTTCCTCATTAAGTCCTCCAAGTAGAGTTCAAGACACTTTTGAGTAAATATTAAACCATGGACCAAACTCTGGAAACCGTTTAAACTTTTGTTTCTTAAGTGTCCGGTATTAAGTAAACGTCAGTTTTGAAATGTCAGATTCATTTACCAAAATGCGTGTACAACTACATACCCTAACCTCAGGGAACAAACACCCGTTAAAACCCTTGATTATATGGTTTATCTTCTTTGGTACTTCCATGCTCTTCTACCACTTATGGAATAAATGAGCTTATTATTAAATATGGACGAGGAGAGTCCATTCATGATTGTATTCCGACTGGAGTTGCATTGGTACGCCGGGACATAACTCTTCTCAAACTTGTTTCCTTTCATGTTGCCTTAGAATGCAGGGTCTTTCACAAATGAGTCGGCTTTGTTCTAAAATTTCTTTTTATAACCCTGGCTTTCAGCCAGTTCTATTGTTGTAGAGTTTGAGGAACATCACTTGGGTCAGCAACACAATTAGCCTGGCTAGATGAAGTTAGTTTTCAGTGGGTATATCACTGGGGGGGGGGAGACTTCTTGGCCATGAGCCTCTTAAGCACCAGATTCCCCATTCAGTGTGGCACTTGACCTCTTTATTCTATAGATCACTTTACCGATCTAAAGAATAGAATATGTGTGAGCATGCGCGTTAGCATCTCCTGATTATTTCCGGAAGAAAAAAAAACCGCATTATTTCTGGTATTCCATTTATTCGTACACACAGTTATAAAAAAATACTGTAGGAGTTAAGAGAAAGTCCCTCCTTCGGGCAATATTAACTCCTTGACAATGTGTTTCTAGCTGTGTGTCCACTCTTTTGCAACTGCGTTTGAAACAGCAACTTACTTTGCAAGTTACTACTTCCGTTATTTTGATGACCCACAAACAGAGTTAAGTGGGTCAATTTACGAACGAGCGGTAGTCGATACACCTGCAGACAACTACCTCAGGTAGACCAGATGTAGCTTAATTAGGACCATATCTGAATGGCCTAAGAACACACCGGAAGTAAAATACTGGAAAGAATTAAAAGGAAAGAACTAAAGGGTCTCTTTCGATCGGTTCCTTGAATAATTCGAAGGCGAATTTTCATTTTCTGTGGATATATCGTCCATTATATACGCGTCTAGAAGGCATATAGGAGTTGAAATTTGACACTCTACCATGTCTCCAAAGCTTTCTAATCTTGCGTCATCTGAGTTTCATTTCATTAAAGTTACACTTCACAGTCGCAAGTTCAAGCTCAGTACATGACTTTTTAGCAAATATTTTCCTCTTTATGGAAATAGAAACTTCATCCAGTTGCTGAATGTGTAGAAGAATGCATTAATTATGAAATGCGGAGAACAAGATACGACTCAGCGATGAAGTATTACCACTTAATCAAAGATGGCAAAAGGTGTTCACATTCAAAACTCAAATTTAGAACAAAGTATACACGAGCGATAAAATATTAATTTACAGGAGTTGGCAAATAGCCATCCTTGTTTGTTTGTTTTTAATCAGTGTTTTTTTAGAGATAAAGACGCTGATTTTATATGTTGTTACTTATAATTATCAGTTACTTTTACTGATACTTATATATCTCATTGTGTTTCGAGAATAATTAACAAAATCTGTGTGTTTGACAGATTTCTCCACTGACACCCGCGTAAGAACCCAGGTGTCAGTGGTAGTACTATTACTGGCTGGAGTTCTTTGGAGTAGATACCGCAGTTTCGTTATGCTCCACTCAGAGTTCTTGGAGGATGTCGAAGGCATGACTTTTCAACACTTAACTACCGGATAGCGACAGCAGGTGCCTTGTTGGAGTAATGTGTGGCCTCCAACTAGAAACGGCTCACTGATTTGCCCTTTAAATGGATCTACGGGAATAGTACTCGTTCAGACGACAAGACCCAGCACCGCGTGACCCACAAGGTCTCTTTCCTCACACGAAACTAAAACGATTGTCAATCTCATGTTTTTTACTTGATAGCTCCCACACCCAATTTCACTGTAGAATTACGTTGAATATTAAAAGGTAAAGAAGAGGATTCCTTACGAGCTCAGTTTTTGGCTACAAATGAATCCTCTTCATGCGAATGAGGATTTGACACTTTCTACAGTTAACAGAATGAAAAAAATTATTTTGCATTTGGATTTGCTACTTATGCATAGTTAAAGATGTCCACCAATACCTCCTTCCAGTCTGCATTTTTGAGTAGAATAAACTATGGAGTGTGCTATTGAAAAGCTAGTGACTGCTATTAATCAAATTAACACGATAAAATTTTTAGATTTTATTAAATCACTTTGTTTTCAAATAAAATAATAAATAGCAAGATTTGATTCTGTTAATCCATACCAAGGTATTATGTTCCCCTACTGTATGATAAATCCTAAAATTAAAATAATTCCAAATTGTGCCAAGATCCAGGCTCTGAATAATAGTGAAGAATGCTTTTATCAAATTTATCCCTTGAGCCAGTTTTTATCAATATATTATTTCTATTTGGGCACTTCATGTGACAACTTAATTGCTTAAATAATTTTATACGGTTTATTATGATTAGCTATAACTTCAGTAATGGTTATTAAGTCGTATTTTAAACTTGAAATTTCAGAACTTTTTCGGTAAAATTCATTTGCTGCGTTAATAGTGTTTAAACTACAATTACGAGCATTTCGATTTAAAATTCTTAATGCATTTTACTCTTCTGCAGTTTTCATTAAAAAAAAAAAAGTAAATTAAACGATTTTAAAAACGCATACATTTTGCACGTTCGTCACCGAATTAAAAGTTCCACCTCAAACATCTTTACCACAAGTTACCGAGCAGTGGTAAGTTCGGCACCTATCACATTTGAAGAGGTTGGGATTCAAATTTCACCGGAGGCATGAAAAATTCTTGGACTTTTTCAATTGTTAAGCGGCTTCAAGTGGGAGGAATGAGTCTTTTCCACACCACAATTACTGAAATGCCTTCTGGACAGAACCAGGAACACAAGAAACAGGTGTTTGCTAAATGAAACCCCTTTTTCCAGCGGAGGTTCAGAGTTTTTCATCCCACAATATTAACCCTACCTGTGAACAATGATTTTGTTGTGCATGATAATGGGGTACATGAGAAACCGACTCTCATAAGGGAATGACTAAAAAAAGTCCAATGGAGAGAAAAGTCAAACTCGTTTCAGAGAGAGACTTTGAAACTTTATTAAAAAGTTAAGTGTTTAAAGAATAAAAAAAAATCTTGAGGGAATGTTTCTAATCTGTGTTACCTGCAGTTGGTGTTTTAGCGTTTGATCTCCATCTATAACCATATCTTCATTTTGATCTCATTCAAAAGACATGCAAGCACTGGCGCCATAAGCAACCTTTTGTATCTAATAAATATAGATCAGTGCTTCTTAAAATAGATTAATAAAGCAGTGATTATTCAGCTATCGTTCTGGTGATCATATGGGAATTTATGGTGTTTTTAACACCAGTCTTGGACTATTTTTGGACATTGGTTGGTGTTCATTTCATTTCTTAAGATTCCCATTAGAATTCTGAGCAGTTTCTCTCTCTCTCTATCGACTTGCATCAATCACTTCCCTAAGCAGGCGTACTGACTGGCTGGTAATCGGATTAATTCATGTCCTCAGGTATGAATTGCAATAAGGCTTTCCTCATCCCAACCAAAAATTACAAATTTGCATTTTACTTTCCTGTTTCCCAGTAAGTGTCTCCGTGATAGTTTTCGGATGATACTTTGATTACTGTGTGTGTTTGTAGCTACTCTTTCTAATTGAGACCGTTTACCACAGTTTCTTAAATTTAAATAAAAATGAAAGGAGAAAATTTGCTTCTTGGTAAATTGAAATGTAGGTGTCATAATTAAGGAAGTACACAAGCTAAATAATAATTCAGGCCAAGGTAACTACATAAATTTTTAAGTACTGTAATTATTTTTGTTAACAGTGTTGATTTTCCTTAAACACCAATCTCGGATGTGGAAGTAAATGTTGAAATTGAAATCTGGGTTTTCGCATTTCAGTAAACATATTGACATATTAATATACAGTATATCAATATGTTATCAAACGAACGAAATATAAAGTAGGTTTTATAATCATAAAAAAGGAAATAGGCAACCTTAATATCCGATAAACGCTTGAGGATTTGAAATATTTAAAATTCGAGGTAAAGAATTCATTTCATTGTAATATAAAACAGCGTCAATTGCCAATTATAATCTAAAGCAGGTTCTAGGGCCCAGTTCGCGTTCATTTCCTATTATTGCAGAGCGGAAATTAAAGTATTGCGCGCTATCCAAATTAACAAAAACAAACACCCAAATAATTTCATGATAACTTCTAAATTTTCCAGAATTTCACACGCCTTTTCAGGATTAGTTGCAAACACACTCGCAACGTGCCATAAAGAGTTTCTCATTTCTGGGATTGGGGTGATTGTAAATGATCCAGTTACTGGAAGATCGTAGGCTGAACAGGGCACTGAAAAAAGTGAAAACAGAACAAGTCTGGTGATTTAGAAAAATAACCACTCACGTGCTCATACAGTGCACCTTATGTATTCACCTCGCTCGCCAACAAAAGAGGATATTGGTTGGAGGATACTGGCTAGCAGGTGGTGCATAAAAGTAGAGGGAGAAAAGACCGGTCCGTAGACAACTGTCTCCACCTTTTATGGCTATTCGAAGCACAGTTAACGGGATCAAGGGTGACTTCTCTTTCCACCTAAGAGTTTTGTGCGAAGGTCATTGGGATGAGGCTTCTGCTCATAGCCTTACTTGACTGATACCCTTGCATACTAACAACTGGGTCACGGTCACTGTTTGGGAGTGCGGGAATTTCATTACAGTCTCCGCCGTATAGGGACTTCCCTCATTCATGTTGTAGATCGAATCCGAAAATTTGCATATAAGAGGATGAATTTTAACTCTTGAATAATGATGACAACGTTAAAAACAAATTAAAATATAGATCTTTATTTTATTATATTTATTTATTAATATAATATCTATTTAACAAAAATTCGCTCTCCTTTACTAGTCTATTAACACGGTACTTGAAGATCTCTAAAACTTCGCATTATCTATTTAATTAATTTAATAGATATTATATTTATTAATAAATAAATATTTTATTGAAAATATACAAAGATTTGTCCACTAGAGGGCAGTGCACGTACTTGTTTAGTTTGCTGCATTAATATTTTAGCTTCTCGCGAAATTGATTTATTTTTGTATTTTTAAAAGTGTTCAATATATAAATCAATTGGATGTAACATTTTTTTATTTTGTTTAGTATTTTTCTGTAATAACATGCAAATTTGTTCACTAACGGATTTTCGATTAATAAAATGAATTAATATCGAGTCATGCCTCGTGCTACTGATGGCTCGCGATTTCAGATAATGAATATCATATCATGGTGTTTTGCTTTTATAAAATAAATACTAAAATAAGCTACTTTGTTAATTGTAAATATAAATTAATTGAGCTTAAACGCTCTCCCAACAAATCAAGCTTTCGTGTACTGATCAACTTCACTGAGTTTTTATAATATGCTAATAACCAGCTATTAAACCATCTGTAATCCTAGATGATGGTTGGGAACAGGTTATCATCTACCCTACTTTACAAACAAAAGGATGTTGAAGCTGATATTTCCGGATAACAGGAAGCTCATCCCTGTAATTAGGTAAACACTCTTTTGTAACACATTCCAGTAGCTTCAGAGAGAAAAAACTTCCCTCAGAAAGCCTGAGCTTCCCCAAGATTCCATGACTTCGTTAAAAGGGTCAACACACATGGAACTGGAACAAGATGGTTGCAGCAACAGACCTTGGCTACACTCGTGAGCCCTGGGATAAAAAGATAGGGGGGGGGGGGTGTACGAAGGGATGAGAATAACCTCATTCTCCATTCTTAGGATGAGAGCGCCTTTACCGATAATTATACACGCGTTTTCGGGTCCGTCTGGCCGCATTACCTAACAAGGAGGACATTTTGACACCACCCAGTGGAGAGTGACGTCATCGTAAAATAATCCTCTAAATAGGATTTATTTAAATCAAAGTACATTTGAAAGTGGGCCATCTGATAGTGGTGTCAACACACAACAGTAACTGTTGACCGGAATGTTTTCCGTAAGCGAAGCACGTGCGAATTCGTGTTCGCTATTTCACCAACGCTCCCGGTGTTGGCGAAATAGCTTTTAGGGTGTGTGGTCAGTTTCTTAATGTTGTCTTATAGTTCGTGCGCACAATGAACTGCTTGTTAAAGTAATGGCAATTAATTAATTAAATCGCGTCGATACGCGGGTTGCCATGGAAACCGAAGCTTGCATCTAGGGCCGGAGAATCCCCCCCCCTTCTTTTCCCCGAATTTGGTTTGCACGGCAGCTCATGTATAACAAACGGGCGGAAGTTCTATTTATATGATTTCTATTGATGGCCTATGAGCTTTGCTAAACTTTTTTCAATTAGCCATTTGTTTTAATTATCTTACTCTTATATCGAACACAAATGTTGTAATGGCACGGATAATGTTGCCGAAAATACATCACATGATCACCATGCATGCTTCAGTTCCTGCTGAAATCTATAGAAGGTTAGAAATCTTATAATAGCTCAGTAGGGACATAAAAAGTCTTAAATTTCTTTCTCAACCTGCAGTCCTAGCTACTTGAAACACATCGACTTCAAAAGACCACCCCCAAATAAGTGTTTTAAAAGTATTTCTTTTCGCCATACTAACAGCCTTTCAGGTAGCACTGCCATTAGGATCCATGCCGTGTGGAAAATGTGGTTCGAATCCCATCACAAAGGTGTAATTTTATGGGTGGATGCTTGGTCCCCCCCCCTCACCTGGTGCAAGGCTAGTGTGTTGGCACCCACCAGTCTTGCATTTCACTGGTGGGTGCAGGATGATTGCTCTTAACTGCCCAGAATGAGATAGTGAACCCAGGCCCGGCTCCTTGTGCTAGGGACGGGAGCCGGGTTGCTTTTGTCTATTTGATGGCTGTTCTCTGGTGGTAAACAGGCTAGGCCAATACGGTTGAGAATTTTGTTTTTGTATATAGTGAACACAGGCCAGTTTTTATGACACAGAATACAATATATGAAATTGGCAGGCATTTTATACAGACACCTCACGACCTTAGACACCCCGTTTAAATCTCGTCCTCAATGCGAACTAAATTTGGTCCTTGAGGTTGTCACAGACATTCTCTCAGATATGCCAGACAAGCTGTACTTGCTACCTGGGAGTCTAAAACGCTGATGGAACTGATATTCGGGTGACACTCAAGTCAAGTGGACCCAATTTCGGCGAAGTCCGGACGGTCTGTGACAACCAAATCCTCTGCTTGCACCTTCACGATGGTGGGACTGTTAGTAATCCTGGGTATAACCTCCATGCACAAGCACATGGTGGGTGACCACCCAGGTGTGAACCAACGTAAGCAGGGGTCGAGGTGTGGCGCCCACACCACATGGAGGAATGCCGCCCCTCTATGTTACCAGGCAGTACTAGGTGGTAGATGACTCTCATCAACCGGTGAAATACCACCACTTTGCTTATTGGAGGCTTGAAGTGGTGGAACCCATGTTTAGTCTCTAGAGCTAAGTTCCGGTCAACCCTTCCCTATCTCTTCCATCATGCAGTATGATTGATGACTCTTGAGGTTATGATGAACGTTGTGGCGAGATCCAATATTCCTTACATTTCGAGGGTACAGCTCTAAAACGGTTTTCGCAGGCCGGCCGCTAGTTAGTACACCGGACCGAACCTATTGGTAACTCTCTAGGAGGCTTCCGGATCAGCTAGTGTATAATCTTGCTACCTCTACTCTGCCAGATAGTGACTGGAGGGAGTCCGAGTAGTGTGTATGCGGGGAGCATTGTCGAGGCCACGTTATGTCAAGGATCTGGGTATATTCTTCCCACATGTACGCCATATCCAAAAATTTCATTACTTCATACAGCATGTCCCACCCACTTTTTCCTACTATTGAATACACCATGAATTGTCAAACTAATAGAACAAGCTTATCTGCGAAAAGATCTAAACCTCCCAAGGATTTCCTAATTCATTTCACAAATATACGTGGTCTCAATTCTAATCTCAACGATGTCCATTTCCACTTGCAGTCTGCCAAACCCCATGTACTTTTTCTGACAGAATCTCAGTTATCGGTTGATTCAACTACTGTTCATCTCAGATGCCCAAATTATTCGCTGTATGATTCCTTTCGCCTCAAAGGTGGTACTTGTGCATATGTCCGTTCTGATATTCCCTGTCAGAGACTTGGCAATTTGGAATCTCCTCTCTTTGATCTTCTCTGGCTTAAAATCTCTCTACCTCATTGTGTCAAATTCATCTGTTGTCTCTACCGTTCTCCCAACTCCACTAATCACTTGGAGCTCTTTGACTTCCTCTCGTTGCAACTTGACTTTCTCCAGTCCAACTTTCCTAACAGTGAGGTAATTTTCCTTGGTGATTTTAATGTTCACAACTCCAGCTGGCTTCCGTTTTCTAGTCACACCGACCCAGCAGGTCGAGATGCTGAGGCTTTTGCAATTACTAATGACCTAGCACAGATTGTTCATTTACCTACACGAATACCGGACAATCCGAATCATACAGCCAATACGCTTGATCTTTTTCTCACAAACAACCCTTCTAAGTACACGGTCGAAGTGAGAGGTCCTTTAGGCACTTCAGATCACAACTTGGTGATTGTCTCTTCTCCAATGGAACCTTTATCTCATGGCTATTCCCAACCTCGTGTTGTTTGGCATTACAAGAATGCAAAATGGGATGACCTGCGAGACTTCTTTTCTTCTTTTCCTTGGTCAGATTACTGTTTCAAAACTCCTGATGTCAACGTTTGCTCAGATCGTGTCAGTGAAATTATTCTTGCAGGAATGGAATCCTTTATCCCACACTCCACTTTAAAATCTCGTCCTTTATCTAAACCTTGGTTTTCCAATAAATGTGCTAAGGCTGTTCAAGAGAAGAATGTTGCATATCGTAATTGGCTTGTTTCTAATTCTTCAGTTTCATTTTCTGCCTACACCAAAGCTCGCAACAATTGTAAAGCAGTTATTAATCAGTCCAAACTAGAGTTTGAACAGGCTAAGAGTAGAAAACTTGCTTCTTGCCCTAATGGTAGCCGAGCATTCTGGTCTCTTGCCAAAGCTATCGGCCGCAACTTTTGCCCATCTCTGCTTCCACCTCTGTCCAAACCAGATGGTTCTGTTGTCACTTCAGCCAAGGATAAAGCTGACCTGCTAGCATCCCATTTTTCTTCCAGCTCATGTATTAATGAACTTGGTAAAACACCTCCCACCATTCCCAACACGGTCCATTCAATGCCTCCTGTGGTCTTCCGTCAAAAGGATATCAGAAATATTTTGATGAATCTTGATGCTAAGAAAGCTCCAGGTCCTGATGGTATTTCTCCACTTGTTCTCAAAATCTGTGCTCCTGAACTTACTCCTATTCTTTGCCGCCTTTTTTCACTTTCTTATTCCAAAGGTGTTTTTCCTTCTGCTTGGAAATTTGCTCATATCCAGCCAGTTCCTAAAAAGGGTGACAAATCCCTCCCATCCAATTATCGTCCCACTGCAATTACTTCTACTCTTTCTAAAGTAATGGAGAAATCAATTAACCGCTAACTCTTAAACTACCTAGAAACCTTCCGTCTGATCAACGATCGCCAGTATGGATTCCGTCGGTGTCGATCCACTGGTGATATTCTGGCTTATGTTACCCATTTATGGACTACTTCAATGGAAAGGTTCGGTGAAACACAAGCAGTTGCTCTTGACATCTCAAAGGCTTTCGATCGTGTTTGGCATAAAGGTCTTCTAAACAAGCTTCCATCTTATGGTTTGCCAACTGTTTTTAGTAATTGGTTATCCAGTTTTCTCTCTGATCGCTCACTGAGGGTGATGGTAGATGGCTCTCTGTCTTCTAACTTCTCCACTAATGCCGGTGTCCCCCAAGGTTCAGTTCTTTCCCCCACTCTTTTCCTCTTGTATATCAATGACCTTCTTCCATTGACTGGAAATCCTATCCATAGTTTTGCCGATGATAGCACATTGCATTCAACTTTCCATTTTGAGAAACCTTGCCCTGCTCAATCAGCTTCAACTTCTCGAAAATCTGCTACCAATTCCTTAAATGCCGATCTTCAGGTAATTCTCCAGTGGGGCAAAGACAACTTAGTTGATTTCAACCCTTCTAAAACTCAGTCTTGTCTTATATCTCGCAAAAAGGATTCTTCTGCTCCTATGCTTATCTTTAGTGACACTCCAATTTCTAGGCAAAAGGATATATCTCTTTTGGGGATTACCCTGACTTCTAATCTCTCTTGGCACAAGCACATTACAAATATTGCTTCCTCTGCATCTAAAAAACTTGGTTTTCTCTTTCGCTCTCAGCGTTACTTTTCTTCCAAACAGCTGCTCACTCTGTATAAATCGCAAATCCGCCCTGCCATGGAATATTGTTCCCACATTTGGGGTGGTGCCTCCAAAACCTCTCTCAGGCTTCTTGATTCCATTCAGAAGAGGGCAGTTAGGTTAATTAATGATTCACCTCTAACAGAGTCTCTCCACTCACTGTCTCAAAGACGTACTGTTTCTGCTGCATGCCTCTTCTACAGATACTTCCATGGGCACTGTTCTTCTGAATTGGCTTCTATAATTCCTGCTCTCTCTTTCAAAACAGTCCGAACACGTGCCGCCACCAGCCAACATCCATTTACTGTCCAACTTCAAACCCACAGAACCAACTTTTCATCTTCCTCATTTATTCATTCAACTGCCGTTTTCTGGAACAACCTTCCTTCATACGTATTTCCTGAAAATTACAGTCTACAGAAGTTCAAGTCCGATGTCAACAAATATCTTCTTTCGTCTTCTCAACCTCCAACCCAAGCACGGTACTAAGTACTATAGGTTCTAATACCTCTCGTGTTTGGGGATCACATAAAAAAAAAAAAAAAAAAAAAAAAAAATATCTTTTGGCGTACCATTCTTAGTCAGGAGCATCCAGAAACCCCACGAGCTCTGGTTAAAACGCCCCACTGGGTCAGAGCGCTTTTCCGTGTAGGGGACTCTAACCCCTACATAATGTCCAGGGAAGCTTACCCGCCCACCCTTAACCTATCCACTGTACTAGCCTACTAACTTTTTTCAATAAAAACTACAGCGCGTCTTGCAGACTGACTGTCAGAAGATGCGCATTACCCAGCTGGCATCCAACACGACAATGCTCCTGCCCACTCGGCTCATTTAAATTTCTATGTACCATTTTATAGTATTAAAAATCTTATACGAAATGATCAATGTCTAATTGGCCGTTCTCTCTTCCAGATTCCAATGGCGTGAGAGCAATACCTTCTCTTCCAAAAAACGTGGTTTCTTCCCCCGCCGCTAGGGACGAGACTGCCACCATAACGCGGGGGAAGAACAAATCAGGTGGAATCGACTTAGGTGTATCTTCTCGTTTCTCTCAAGAAAAACCAAAACGTTTCCTGTCCTGTACGATAGATGGCGACACAACTCAACCATCGTGGCCTTCGTTATCAGAAAGTCCGTCTTCAGCGCCAACAAAAGATTGTGATGAAGGAATAAGGGACATTCCTGAACACATCTACGTCAACAGCAAGTCAGGACCGAGTAATCACTACAATGGAAGCAGAGGTCACGACAGAAATGTTAATCACATCCCCATTCTTATTCCTACTTCGGGTGACAAACCCAGGAAGTTCGGAGATGACAGTGGAACCTCGGCGAGTGTACAAGGACCTCTGGAGACCGGAAACGTGTATTCTAGACAGCATCGTGACGTAGGAGCAAGGCGAAATTCGGACTTGCAGCTGCGTTCACTGAAACCAGGAGAGATTCGATGTACGATCATTACGAATCCACCCAAACCGGTGTACGAATGCCCACACAATCAGAGGACTGATCACAGCTCGGGAAGAATGCTTATTGATGAAAACATGCAGCTTACTCACGAAGATCTGGATTACAAACCGAGTGGACTTCCTCCTACTGAAGCACCCCCACCTGTTCCCCCATCACCGCCTCCAGACGACAATCTGGAGGTAAATTTATAAAATAGGAATTTTATTAAAATTTTTACAATACTGTGACTTAAAAGTACTTTAATATTCTTTTATTCTTCAGAAATGGTATTCTGAGTATTAAAAAATATATAATTTACTCTTTATAGAAACTGCACAACGTTCTGGAAGCTATTTCCATTTCTTTGTCAAGAGAATACAAATTATGGATTTAAAAACATTAAACAAACCGTTTTAAAAGGAAGCAGCACATTGAGTGTCTTTTTGTTTTTCGATTTAAATGAAAGGACCAAAAAAAAAAGCAGAGTTGGAATTTTACTGGTGCTTCGGAAATATGGCGCCTGGGTGGTTAATCAAGCAGATCTTGGCCACTGGCTTTTTATGGACCTTCCTGCTTGGATGGAGGAATACAGCGTGGGATTTTCGAGTAGATGATATGGTTCATGTCACATCAGTCGCGATCTGAGTGTCTTTTCTAACTATTTGTAAGCTACAGATGCCACAGCAATTACAGTGGAATTCGCTAAATGTCGGGTTCAGTTTCCATTTTCCTCTACGTGGCTACGCCATCCTTAAAAGAAAAAAAAAAGGGCAGATTAAGTCCTGTTGCAATCAGGAACTTCCAACTGAAATTGCTGACCTCATCCTCAAAGGTCACTGAAAAATCTCACTAGTCACTCCTAAAATATGGCTGAGTAATGGCTGTCTTCCGCATTTTCTTACAATGCTGTACTTGTGCACTAAAGAACTTACTGAAAGACTAATATGCAACTATTATACCATAACTGCATCAATAATTAAGTTTCATAACGAAATTATTTATAAAATTTTCATTGAACTCTTTTTGGGAAACAAAGTTGTAAACACCTGATGAATTTGTTTTCCGACAGCTGTAACATTCTTTCAATTAACGAATGGATGTTTGTAGTTTAAAAATAGCAGATAACTACATGGTAAACAGCAAGTTTACCGCGTGGTCATCTTTAAGATTTGGAAAAAAAGTTTAATTCAGTTGTCTTTCTGTTTCGAATCTGACTAATTCATTCTATGTATACTTTTCAAGCAGATAGATGAAGATATTTACTGGACTATTCCCGAGATAAACAACAACGAATTACAACCTGTCCACGTGCCAAACGAAAGATCAACATCTGTTAATAATCATCAATCGGAAGTATCCATTTCCAACCAGGCCATCCAACTCGAAGACCAACTCAACCGTAATACCACTTCGATAAGTACCAAAAATCAGTCTGAGAAAAATAGCGAAAGTTATCCCTCTCTTTCATCCAATACGTCTGTTGTTACAATTAGCAACACAAGGTCAGCCTCTCCAGATCATCAACGCAATTCTTCTGTCTCCGACTCCATCTATGAGGAACTTCCAGGCCTGTTTAGCCCATCAACGAATGAAAAGGATCCTTCAAATCAGAGGTTGAAGTCTTCAGGTAAGTTTGAGAAATAGCTAAAGGAAGGTTACTTTAGATCATCTTCTGTAACTGCTCAAAATCGAAGTATTTTAATAAATTATGGCAAATTTAGTTAATCTGAAGTAACTTCAATTGTCTGCCATTTTCCTAATTTTGTTTATTTCACTTAGTTACAAGCAAGCCTTTGTTATGCGTGTGTTTTATTCCGAATAATTATCGAGCCAAGTTGAACAAGGATGTACCACCTACCAACTCTTGAGGGAAAAATATCTGGGATGACCTCAGAGCGGATGTACACCGCTTATCCTTTTACATCCTGCAGCGAGCAATTTACATCTCCATATGGCTGTTTTAGCTACAGGATGTTGTTGGAACTGATTTGAAAGTCATTTCGAATTTCCATCGGTGTTTCTTCGCTGCGATCTTTCATTCCTTGTTAATCTGAATGAGGGGGGAGAGTTATAGATCTTCATTGTTACGTAGGCGAAACTGAACAAGTATAAACTTGACCGACCACCAAGGTCACACCGTGCGCAGTGGCTACGTGATGCAGCTTGGTTTGGTCTTAAATTCCACAGCTCAGATAGAAATAGCAAGCAGTACGGTTGGTCATGAAAAATTATGACCATTCTTTATTTGAACAGCCCTCGTATAGTATAAAGTTCTATTAAATCAGAACTGTTGCTATCAAGGCAGGATTTACTGGGGTGCAGGTGCTTCAAGGGCCTCCAGGGAGGCTGGGACCAATGCAATTGTTGTTAGGAGCACACTTGTTTACTTTATAAGTGCGCCAGGGCCTTCAGACTTCCCAGCGTTTGTAAATTTTACTTTTAAGCAGGGGCGGTCCCTAGATAGGGGGCAAAGAGGTTATAGCCCCCTTAATGTCAAAATAATGCGGGCATTTTTTACTGCTACGTGATAATTAACGCTTAATGAAGACTGCTTCCCCTGCCCTTAATTGCTTTAGCCGCCCCTTAGAAAATCCTGGGACCGATCCTGCTTTTAAATATCCACGATGTTTGCTATTTTATTAATTGCTTTTCTTTCTTTCCCACTCAGTCCTTCATTCCTTCGATTCGCCACGTAAGTCATTCTTCGAGGGGGCTTCGAAAGCGGAAATTTTAAACTACCTGGAAGACGCCAAAGGACGTGTTGTGGACAACTTGGCGGAAGACGACATCGAGGGCTTATTGTTGGATTATGAAGAGGACGAGAATGAACAGAAGGTGAGTGCTGCCATCTAGGAACAGTAAAACTTAAAGCTTTTATGAGAGGCTAAGTTATTATAAATAACTACGCAGCATTCTTTGATATTATTACAAATGGGATAAAAAGATGTTTTAATTATTCATATATTGGAGTACAAATTGTACTACAAGATATGAACAATTAATCAGTGTTGGATTAAGGTATGGGCTAGCAGAGCCCTTGCCTTACTAAAGGGGCGCCAAAATGCCTTAGTCCGGCCCTGAGTACAATACTGGATAATCCTGTAGTACGATACTCGATAAGTCCTCAAAAGTACAGGATACTTTACTATTGTTTAAAGCGGTTGGCGATTGTTTAAAGCGGTTGTGCATGGGTTTCTTGGAAGAAGGAAAGAAGATAATTATGAACCTCTGGTGTCTATTTTACTGCAATGTTACGAAGATATGCTCCACCGAATGTGTTTGAAACTTTGGGAGATGTGTGTGATGAGCAATAGAACGCTTTCGTCAGAGCATATCATTGATGGAACAGCGGTACCAAAGTCTCTGGAGTACTACAATGTTTGGAGATGCGAAAGCAAAATGGACTACAAGAAAATCTCGAGTGGCAAACGTTTCTAAGGGAGTGGAACTTATGTAGTTCGTTATATGTTTGATTAAAGTATTTTTCAATGAATATTACTCATTTTTTTAAAAATAGTATAGAAAACAGAAATCAGCTGGAGTTGTTGTGAATATTAAAATCACCAACGAAAATTAACCTCACTGTTAGGAAAGTTGGACTGGAGAAAGACAAGTTGCAAAGAGAGGAAGTCAAAGAGCTTCAAGTGATTAGTGGAGTTGGGAGAACGGTAGAGACAACAGATGAATTTGACACAATGAGGTAGAGAGATTTTAAGCCAGAGAAGATCGAAAAAAGGAGATTCCAAATGACCAAGTCTCTGACAGGGAATATCAGAACGGATATATGCACACAAGTACCACCTTTGAGGCGAAGGGAATCATACAGCGAATAATTTGGGCATCTGAGATAAGCAGTAGTTGAATGATCCGATAACTGAGATTATGTCAGAAAAAGTACATGGGGGTTTGGTAGACTGCAGGTGGAAATGGACTTCGTTGAGATTATAACCGAGACCACGTATATTGGGGAAATGAACGAGGTTTAGATCTTTTTGCAGATAAGTTTGTTCTATTAGTTTGACAATTCATGGTGTATTCAGTAGTAAGAAAAGGTGGGGAGAACATGTTGCATGAAATTTTTGGACATGGCGTACACACGGCAAGAATATACCTAGTCCCTTGACATAACGTGGTCTCGATAATGCACCTTGCATCACACTACTCGAACTCCCTCCAGTCACTATCTGGCAGCGAGATTATACACTAGTTGATCCGGAAGCTACAGTTAGCAATAGGTTCGGTGAACATCTAGAACCCGACCTGCGAGCACTGTTTTAGAGCTGTACCCTCGAAATGTAAGGAAGATTGGATCTGACAATGATATCCAATCTCTCTTACATTTTAAGTATTCCTGATGTGGGTATTTTATTACTAAGTTCTTTTTTTTTCTCCTTCCTTCGATTGCCCGTGTAAGTTATTTTTATATCCAAAGCTGAAATTTTAAACTGGAAGACTCCGAAGGACGCGTTGTGGGCAATTTGGCGGAATTCAACATTGATTGATTACTCTTGGATTGTGAAGAGGACGAGTCTGAACAGAAGGTTAGTGTTGCCATCCAGGAACAGTAAAACATGGAGATAAATGAGAGTTAAGTGGAAGAGATATTGTTGAAATTAAACATAAAAAAAGATCCTGGGATGGTGGGATCTATCCAGTTATATTAGAAGAGGCAGAAAAGAGATAAGCAAACCTTTAGCCATAATAATGAGAGCATATTTGGATTCAGGGAAGGTCCCTATGGACTAGAGATTTGCGAATGTATCCCTAATTCACAAAGGGCAATCAAAAGGTGACGAGTAATTACACACCTGTTAGTTTAACTTCTGTTCCTGGGAAATTAATGCAATTCACTAGTTAAAGAAGTAATACAGGATTTATTAATGGGCGATCTTGTCTGACTGGATACTATGTTGGAGTAATAAAGGATCTGGATGCAAAAAGTAATTTTAATACTGTTCCTCATAAAAGACTGCTATACATATTGCAGCGGTGTGATATTAAGGGAAAGTTACTGCTGTGGATAAAGGGGTGGTTGAGCAAGAGAAGACAGAGTGATTATTAATGGACACTGCTCTTCGTTGATTAATGTTATTAGTGGAGTCCTCCAGGGTTCATTGCTGGGCCCATAATCGTTTACTGTATCAGGCTTAATGTTCTAAGTTTGTAGACGTTTGCAGGATGGTTAATGACAGTTATCAATGAAGGTTACTCCAACAAGATTTTAAAAAATTAGGCAGATGGGACCAGAAATGGCAGTTAAAGTTTAAAGCTGAAAAATGCAAAGTACTGCACATGGGTAGCAGTAATGCCAGATGAACCGTACCAATTGTGTACTACTACTACTACACTCAGGGCAGTGGAGAATGAAAGACCTAGGGGTAATTTTGCAGACTGGCTGCCAGCACAGCTCATGAGTTTTATCAAAGATATTCATGAATTTTCTATTAGGAATAAGGGGGTGATTATCCCCTTGTACAAGGCAATGGTCAAGTCACACCTTGAGTACTGCGTACAGGTCTGGAGGTCTCATTTAGGAAGGATAGGGATCTGCTGGAACATGTGCAGAGAAGGGAACGAAAGGGTGCCGTTACCAAGAAAGGCTTCAGTTCTGCAAACTGCAGAACTGAAGGTATTTAAAGCGTTGAATGGATTTAGTAAATCTCAGTGGTGATGCAATCTTTCCTCTTGTTCAGACTACACGCATGAGGGGACATAAATTCAAATTGAGTAAGAATGGTTGCAGGGTTGGGTATGCAGTAGATAAACTTCTGCATATTTATTCAAACTTTCATCCATGGTTGTGGAAATTAATAGTTTGAATAAATCTAAAGAAGAAGTAGACGAATTATTTGGAGCTATGGACAGGTGATGTGGAATTTTTTTTATGCTTTATAAGTTGCTTTCTGGCTCATTTGCCACTAATAATATTAACTATTAAACAACTTATTTATAGTATAGCAGTTTAGTACTGCATTGGACATTCTCTTAAACTTAAGTGGTTTATTTTCTTACTCCTTTGTTTTTATCAGAATACTACCATCAGGAACAACCGTAATCGTGTGAGTAATATAAGCAATTCCAGTGACTCCAGCGCCACCAGTGACAGCAGTATCAACCATGAGGATCCAGTACAGCAAAATCTTTTAAGTACAAAAGTAAGTGTTATAAGAGGATACCTGATACTTTCATTTGATGTCTGAAACATTGTGAAGATGTTGGCTATAAGAGATCGCCGCCATTACAAAAAAAAAATCTAAAATTTCCTGAGTTTCCGTTTGTAAGCTTATAGCAACAAAAAGATGCATGCCCCACTATTAATGCGTTTATACTCTTTCTATCGTACCCGACCAGTTTAAGTATCTTAAAGGTAAAATCGAGGAGAACCCGATTTCTTGTAGTTCGCCTTGGTATTGGATTACTGTGAAACAATTTACAGATTTGGACAGATGAAACAGTCCAGCTTCTTTAGCGGGAGAGTAAATGATCCCTTTAAGAAACCTGTAACTGTTTTTTTTTTTTTTTCCCTATTTTTATGGGTACACGTCATCAGTAGTTATTGGACTTTGGCAACTGCAGTTCTTTTACATCAAGTAGTTGAAAGAACGACACAAACTTCCTCATGACGTTTTAATATTCCTCAAGCATTATAGAGAATACGTGAATTAAATATTGAAAATATTAAATTGCAGAGACTGTAATTAGTGGATGATATCTGTAGTTGTTTGGACCTGCCAGAGTTCGTAGTTTGTGTATATTTTAAGCTACTGGGAAGCGTGAAGCATCAAAAAAGAAAAAAAAAAAGCCATCTGACTGGATTGAGCAGATATAGTTTGATTGGTGGCTAAACTCTGATTGATTTATGGTTTATTGCTTATGAAGTCTCCTGGTGAACTTAGCGGTGAAGTGTATTGCGTGTGAGGTCTTGGGCCATTAAGATTGTCTAAAATGACGTTAAATCATCTATAAATGACTAAGTCTTCGAGACCTTATGTACCCGTTCTAGTTAAAATATGACCTTATTTTTTTGCCCTCAAATGTTAATAAATTGTTACATTATGCAAGAAAAAATAATTATAATAAATGACGGCTTTTGGAGTACAGTTTTTTTTTAACCGTGGCTGTTCAAAGAGATATTTTACAGTAGGGACGATAATGTGAAAATGGAAGCTGTTTTTTCACATGGAGCTGAAAGAAATTTATTTCTAATTATCATGTACATCTTATGCTTTTGGTATTACGAAGATTTCTGTGTTTCACTTTCAGTCTGCCCGGCCCTGTGCAGCGGAAGTGGAGAGAAATGACAGTGGAGTGGGCTCAGAAACCAGCAAACCTCTCAGACTGCGGCGAATAGAGAAAACAGGCGACCAGGAACAGCTATGCGCCGACTGTGACCAGCAGGTGGAACCATTAAAAGATCAGCTTTCGGGTCTTCTCATGTGTCCGTTAGTTTGTAAGAAATGCGACAAGAAGCGGTCCGAGAGAAAAGAGATCGTAACCGAAATTGTAGAAACGGAGTTCAAGTACGGACGTGATTTGAGGATAATTTTGGAGGTGAGAATTTCGCTTTGACAAACTTAATTTGTTTTTGTAATGTTATTCACATTTTTTTAAAGAGAAACCAGTTGATGAAATTAGTAAGCGGGTACTATCTTAGCCTAGATGAATGTTAGAAGTGGCAAATGATGCAAGATAGGAAGCTTATACAGTAAAAAAAAGAAACCAACACTTTCAATTCCACCTGTCTATCTACTCTAATAGTTTATCTAGCTCTTCCTTTAATTTATTCAAGTTATCCACAACAACCGATTGAAGTTTGTTCAAACAATGAACTACCCGCTGGATGAAGGCAAATCTCTACACATCTTGAAACCGTCCATATGAAGTATCTTGCATTTGTCAGTATTAAACTTCCCTTTCCACTTTTTCAGCCTATCTGCCTAATTTTTTTTAGATCTTATTGCGGCAGCATACCCTTTATAACTGCCATTAACCACCCTGCCAACCTTTGTATCGTCTGCAAACTTGGACATTAAGCCCGATATACCATCATCAATATCATTGATGAATACAGAAAACAACAATGGACCCAACACTGAACCCTGGGGGACTCCACTAATAACATTAGTCCAAGAAGAGCAGTGGCCATTGATTACCACTCTGTCTTCTCCCCCTCAATCATCCCTTTATCCATATCAGTAACTTGCCGTTAATGCCACATTGCTCCAATTTGTGCAACAGTATCAAAAGCTTTCCTGAAATACAAGTATATGATATCAAAATTATTTTTTGCGCCCAGTTCCTTTGTCACTGCATCACAGTATCCAATCAAATTGGTCAGACAAGTTCTGCGATTAACGAGCTCATGCTGTGATGTTGTTTAACTGCACTCTAAGATGGTCATGCAGTACTACTTTAACCAGTGACTCCATTATTTTCGCTGGAACAGGTGAAGCTAACGGGTCTGTAATTACTCGTGTCACCCTTTGATCCCTTTGTGAATCTGGGATACATTCACACATGTTCAGTTCACAGGGACCTCTTCTGAATCCAAAGATGCTCTCATAATTATGACTAAGGGTTTGCTTACCTTCTTTACTGCTTTCCTTAATATAATTGGATAGATCCCATCCACTCCAGGTGCCTTTGTTTACGTTTAGCTTCAACAAATTCTTGACTACTTTTCTCTCAATTGGCCCCCTTTTAAAGTTCGATAAACTTCTGGCACGTCTTCTCCAAAGAATTCCTCGTGTGTGAACATAGATGCAAAATACCTGTTCGGTTTGTCCGCAGCCTGACTAGAATCAAATCAACAGTTAACCCATCGATATCAATTGAACCAAACTCCTTCCTTCTACTATTTGCATAAGTAAAGAAGCCCTTACAAAACTTCTTAAAATAAAACACTGACGTGTATCTTAGACCACACATCTTTAAGTCTAAAAGCGTTTTCTTCCTTTTTAAGAATATATTTAAGTACTCAAACGTGAAGTAGTATAAAAATCTTTCACTGAAATTGTAATCTACTGGTTGTTCCCTTGCAGGAATTCTATGTGCCTATGGAAGTTGCTGGACTTCTTGTCAAGGAGCAGTTGAAAGGGGTATTTCTGAACCTGGAGGAGCTAATGACGGTCAATTCTAAATTTGCCGAAAAATTAAAGGATGCTGTGGATATTGCAGTGGAACAAGGCGACGAGGTAAGTCAATACACTGTTTCTTTTGTAAGTGGGCTAAAAGCAATTTAGGAGTAAGTCTGCTGTTTTTGTTTAAATTAATTTATGAAGAAAATTGTTCCATACAATGCCTTGTTATTTCAGGACTACACGACCGTAAGTATCGGTAAGTTATTCCTGGACTCTACCTCCATGCTGAACGCCTTCGAGACTTATTGTGTCAAACAGGTAAGTGGAATAGAAGTAATAATCTCTTCAACAGAACAGAAGTTATAAATGAGACCCAGAATTGTTCAGTTAATATATTTAAAAAGTGATCTATTAGTCTTAATTTTTATTATTTTCATCGGTTCATTACGAAAAATTTGAATTAAAAAAATCGATCTAACATTCATGATAATTGAGGAAATCGGCAGCTTTATTCTCGATAAATAATTTTCCAACGTAATTCTTGAACGAGAATTTAATAGGGTTATCGGGTTTAAAAATGAAACCGGCCGTGATAAAATTATAAGATCCAACCCGGTTTCTGTTTGAATCTTATTTTAATTGCGCTTTTTCAGACTGTTTATGAATTTCAAGTGGTTTTACCTATTATCCAGGGAACAGCATCGCTACTTCTGGGTAACTTGGAGAAAGAGAAAGAGCTACTTCGAATTTTTCTAAAGGTTTCTCAGATGGAGAACACTCTTCTACGAAGGATGAATCTGTCTGCCTTTCTTATGGTGCCCGTGCAACGAGTAACAAAGTAAGAAGTTTCTTCAGCTCTTTTTACTACTTATAGCAAAAGTGATTTTGTGCTGTACAGGATCCATTAAAATTAAAATAGGGTATGTATTTCCGAAATAATAATGGAAAAAACCGGTTTATAAACATTTGTTTGTTCACGAAGCCATTTAAATAAAAATACGCGTCTTCAGATATTATAAATTTCGAAAGCGATCATCACCGTGAAGGGTTCTAACAGACT
This sequence comes from Mastigoproctus giganteus, assembly GCF_048544385.1. NCBI lineage: Eukaryota > Metazoa > Arthropoda > Arachnida > Uropygi > Thelyphonidae > Mastigoproctus > Mastigoproctus giganteus. The sequence continues at coordinate 31,430,187 of NC_143588.1, read as the reverse complement.
TATTGGAAAATACCAACTGAGTGATATTATCAGAATAGACAGCTTTGAAGTCATGGTGGATATTGTCCGCCATTATTCCCCTTTGCCTGTCACTCACAGTTCTACTGTCTCGAAATCTTAACTCTGAAGGAGTTACATTAACGCCCTTTCTTTCGAGAGGGTACAGTTAATTTTAAAATATATTTGAAGGTGGATCCTGTATTATAATAATGCCCTTTTATTTAGCCAAATTCGAGAGTTGTAGATATTCTGAACATGGCAACGGAAAATGGATGAAATTTATTCATCATTAGAAGCTTGCAATAACTGAGTTGCATTTATTCTTTCGTTTCTCTTAGGTATCCACTTCTTCTTAACCGCCTGTATAAGGTCACCCCATATCATCATCAGGACAGAGAACCCTTGAGGGAGGCCCAACTGAAAATAGAGCTACACCTTGAACACATAAATCAGGTAAGCTGCTTGAGATAAGTTTGGTTAACAGGTAAATGATATTAAAACCATTGTTTTGTTAAAGTTTCATCTTTGAGGGCATGCGATTGAGTGGATTTAAAGGTTCATATCTTTATCAGTATAAAAGCCGCGCGCACAGCCAAAATATCAGAAAGCCACTCTGCTGTGAATTAAACTGGAACAGTGCCATCCTGTATCGTAATAGGAAGTAGGGAGAGCCAAATTAAGTGTTGTTGGAACCACTTAGGTCCCGAAAAAGGACATTTTGCAGATGTGGTACTTTCCTCGTTAAAAACAGGAAATCGATGTTAATATCGTTGTTTTCTTAAGAAGAAAAATACAACTTGATGAGGGAATTCTAGATACCAGTTCAGCTCGTGGTCAGGTTAACTTCTCGCCACACGGCGTTCTGCTAAAAGCTAAATAACGAGTTAATTTCGCTGGTGGCCTTAATTATTTTCTCCTTCTTTGAATGTTTCGGTTAAAGCAAGCGAATAATAACAAAATGCTTAGTATGAGATTTTTTTTTAACCGATTTCGCCACCGCGGAATGTTTGACGTCATGCGAATGCTCGCGTTACTACTTCCCTTACTACCTACGTCTAGTCATGCTCGAATGAAAACATGTTTGACGTCCTCTCACGGAAAAAGTAACAGTGTCTGAGAGATATTGCGTAGTCGGGTTTTATTCAGATGAGTGAGTGAGTGGGAATTTGTCTGATTCTGTGGCAAGCAACTCTTTCAATATGGTCGCCAAGACAAGACAGATGGTACGTAAACAGCGATTAATAGACATTAGGTTTGTAGAGTGCGACATCCTTTTCCACTCTATTTAAAACCGTCGAAGACGAAAAATAATCGTTATATTTGTTGTTATTCGAATTGGTAAAGGAACAATAGTGTTTAGAATTATAAGATTACTGTAGAAAACTTTTTAGCTTTTCTGATTAGGGTTACGTCGAATAAACAAGCTATTCTTCCCAAAAGGGAAGAATAGCTGTTTGTTGTTGCTTCGAGCGAGATTTAATAAAGTAAATATGTTTTTGTAGCAAACTAAGGGAACTGGCGGGACAAAAATCTGGAGGAGAATTTCGAACATCTCAGCAGCTCATAGGAGGATCGTAAGCGTGTCGGACATAGGAAGCATCAAGCTAAGGAAGGTAAGGGTAACTTGTTGCTTTTAGAAGTTTAATTACAAACTGTTCTGTGGGAGGACATTATTATCATTTGGTGACATAATTAGGATAATACAAAAGAAAACGGTCTTCTGCTGTTTTAATCGAACCACAGGACATGAGCATCGTAGCCCCATTATTATACAGATCTTTTACTACTCACAGAAGAATGCCCCTGTTGTCTTGTATCAGTTACTTTTAACTGCATCTTCCTCCACTTTTGTAAGCACCATGAAAAGAACTACCTGTCAAGTAGTTCTTTTTTTTTTTTTAATTATTAATAAATAAGAAACCAGTCTCGGATCAGACTGTCATGGATTAACTGGAGCCTCTACACTCCATGGAAGTCAAAATGAGATTAGAAAAGGAAATCCCCTGAATCTGTTAGGGTTGTTCTTTCTATTGAACAGGTAGTTCAGCCGTGAAAGAGGTGTTAAAATGTCAACTTTAATTTGTCTCTTCAACTACATGAAACAACTAGGACACACCACTCTCGCTGATAAGATAGTTCTTTGAAATTTACGAGTTCCATTGATAGTCAAAAGGGAACCTCTTTTTCTTTTTTCAAAAAATGTGTTCGTATTTTATGTCAAATCGTCACAAATATGAATACAGTGTTTATCAAAAAAATCTACATTTTAATAACATCTTTCTTTCATCGCGCGGATTATCGGGTTAATTTATTTCCTGACCACTCCAAATAATGCAGTAGTCTTAATAATATGCCTTTTAGTGATGTTATTTGTCTAAACTGTAGAGCCCTGTCAAGGTTTTTTAAGCGTCCTGATGCAAGCAAGTAAATTCCACCAATTCCCGTAATATTGTATTCATTTTGTCCCCAAGTGGGGTTGCTTCCATATTAAAACACCCTGTAAATGCTATTGGCAAATAGCCGAAGCCATCCATGCCTTAAAACCACACTGCATATAAGAAAAGATAGTCCTCAATTTAGCTGTAAGATTTAATTAACTGCTCCATGTTTTTAATAAACCCATAAAACGTTTTTGTTATCCTTGTACAAATACTGTGAAAAATGCAATAGGCACACTATAATATGAAACCATTCTTATTTTTTATCTCCCACAAGATGGCGATTGAAGTATTGAAATGGAGCAGAGAAGAGATACGATTTGTGATGGCAGGAAAACTTCACTTCAGTCCCGTGGCCGATTTCCTGAAAGCAAAGAAAGGAAAAGCTGCGAAGTATACATTAGTCCATGCCTTGTTGGCTACCTTAGGAAAGCCGAACACTAACTACAGGCCAGATCTGGTGAACGAAAACACCATTCTCTTCCCGAGGAACACGGGCATTAGAGATGCAACGCTATTGCTGGCGAAAGAAAAGAATGGGAGATTTGTTTTGTCCAGGGTAAGTAAATTGTTACCATCTCATCGTATTCTAATTTCTTGTTGTTTAACAAAATATCTGAAATCAAGGATTGGAGGACATTTTCTGTTTCCGCTTGTAATAAAATGGCTGCAGACACTCCCAACAATCCACTCAAGAGTACAGCAGAATCGATATTTCATTTTTGAATTAAATTAAAACAAAAGAGAATATTTTGATCAATGAAATTAGTCTGTCTGAGCCATAGCCAAATGAATTAATTTTTTTTTGTGAGTTCTCGTTAATTAAATATCAATTTACAAACAAGAGGACTTAAAGCTTTAAATCAATTGAAAAATTTGCGAATTGGTTAATATCTGTGGATCAGTGGAATTGCATAGAATACTGTAAATATGCTTTCTCAATAAATTACGTTCATTTCATGTCTGTAAAGGAGAGAAGTTTAAACTGAATTACGAAAGTAGGTAATGTTAATTAAGTATAAACAAAAGGGGTGTCATTAATTAAATCTGTTTGCGACATTAATGTTTCCACTCCATAAAAGAAACAAGTTATTTTTATTCCAATGAATTTAATTCGAGTGATTATCAGAATTGGCAAAACGATACAGGAAAGCAGGCAAAAAAAAAAAATTCTCGCATCATCTGTTCATCCCCTCTAATAGTTTGTCTAGTTCTTCCTTGAATTTCTTCAAGCCACCCAAATGCTGAAGGCAAATTTCCGGACAATCTGTCCTGCCACCATCCTTCCTCAATTTGAATTTATGCCTTCTAATGTGTGTAGTCTGAGCAAGAGGAAGGATTCCATTAGCGTTGAGCTTACTCAATCCATTCAAAGTTATTTCATCGCTGGTACCTAGTTTCCAGGCGCTTCAATTTTACCCAATGCTTTTGTAGTAAACAGTCCAGTTGGACAGTTGCGTTTTATATGGCGAATATGTTGATTAGAAACGCAAGAAAAATAAATGTTCACAGTACCAACTATAGCACCGGCTAGCTAACCTAACACATACCGGAAAATGATCCACCTTAGTTTTAAACACTCTTGTTAAGTGCCGAAAAATTTAACTGGCATTCCCCGTTAGCTGATGATGTCCAACTCAGCATGGCCGTGCTAATCAGTAGATTAATAAATTGAATTTTTTAATTGCAAAACCGGAAAGAACGAAATAATTTTCGACAGTTGAAAATTATTCCGTTGATTGATCGGAGGCACTAATTTAATATCCACAGAAATCGATACATTCGTAAGAATGCATCCACCCAAGTGCCTGCAAGCGCCAGAATCTCACTGTAGTGCGTAGAACGGTAAAGAATAATTATTTTTTTTCTAGTTGGCTATCATTTCTTCTTGCATTAAAAAGTCGCATTTGTTTCCCAATCCGTCAGAAAGCGAAAGACAAAAAGCCATTCAGAATTATTATCCTGTATAGTAATTAGGAGGACTTTAAATCATTATTATTATGTACTAGAAGATTTGATACCAGATGTAGTAGTAGAGGCATGTGATGCAAGCTTATGTAGCATCAGTAAAAAAAAAAACACGTCCATTCCATCTAAAAGTTTGTCCAGTTCCTCCTTGAATTTATTTAAGCTATCAACTACCTGTTGGCCAAAGGCAAATTTCCACACATCTATTCAACAATTGTCTTTCCTCAATTTGAATCAATTTGCAGAACTTAAGGCTTTCTTGGTAAGACGACCCCTTTGTAGCCCTTCTCTGTACTCGCTCAAGCAACTCTACATCCTTCCTAAAATGAGGCCTCCAGACCTGTACGCAGTACTCAAAGCGTGGCCTGACCATTGCCTTATACAAATTAATAACCACCTCCTTTTCCCTATTAGCAAAATTCCTGTATATCATTAACCATGTGGTAGATAACTTTCATCAACCGGTGAAATACCACCACTTTGCTTATTGGAGGCTTGAAGTGGTGAAACCCATGTTTAGTCTCTAGAGCAAAGTTTCCGGCATCCCCCTCCCCCCATACTTCTCCTTCAACCCATGCACGGTACTAAGTACTATAGGTTTTGATACCTTTCGTGTTTGGGGTTTTTCAAAAAAAAAAAAAAAAAACACCTCATGACCTGCTCTGTCTGCACTGCTCAGACTACAGTTACGCTCAGGTCTTTTTCATTTTCTACCACACAGTTGGTACATTTCTCTGGGATTACTTCTACCATATGCAGTACTTTGACAAATGCAATGTTAAACTTCTGAGCCCATCTGCCCAACTTTTCTAGATCCTGTTGCAGGAGCACACTGCTCTTACTGTCATTAACTACCCTACAACTTCGACATTAAGCCTGATATACCTTCATCAATATCATTGATAAATATACAAAACAACAGTGGACCCAACACCGAACCCTGTGGGACTCCACTAATAACATTAGTCCAAGAAGAGCAGCACCCATTGATTACCACCCTCTGTCTTCTCCCACTCAACCATCCTTTTATCCATTGTAGCAACTTACCCTTAATACCATTCTGCTCCAATTTGTACAGTAGTGTTTCATGCGCAACAGTGTCAAGCTTTCCTGAAATCCAAGTATATGATAGCAAAATTATTTTTTGCATCCAGTTCCTTTGTGTAACCACATCACAGTATCCAATCAAATTTGTCAGACAAGACTTTCCCTTAAAAACCCCATGCTGTGTCTGAATTATTGCTGCAGTCTTGTCTAGATGATCCTTCAATGGTTTTTTAACCAGTGACTCCATTATTTGTTTAAACTAACAAGTATGTAATTACTCGTGTCACCTTTTGTGAATTGGAGATACGTATGCACATATCTAGTCCTTGGGGACTACCCTTGAGTCCAAGGATGCTGTACTAATTATAGCTAAGGGTTTGCTTACTTCCTTTGCTGCCTCATAATTAAAAATGCGTTTAAAGTAATCACCTTGAAAATCTACACGTGAAATCACTCGTACAGGAATATTTTTAAACGCTTTTGAAGTGATCACCAAAAAGAAATGTTTGATACCTTTTGTTACATTCCATAAGAACATGTTTGAAATTGTTCTAAATAATGGATTTCGTATTATGTAACAAAAATTTAAAACTTTTGATGGCGGTAACGTTAAATCGAACGTTGAATGATTTTTGTGTAAATATAATTTAATTGAATATTTGAATAATACTCTCTGGCTCGATATGAATTCTTTTATTGTTATTAAAGAACGAACTTTCTCAGTTTTCAATTAAATTCAGGATACAGGTTCAAAAGAGAGCAGTCAGGTTTATTAGTGACCGGTCTCTGTTAAACAGATTCCAGTTTCTGTTGCATGCTTTTTATATAGATACTCCTATGGGCACTGTTCTTCTGAATCTGTAATTCCCTCTTTCAAATCAGTCTGAAACTTGTGCTGTACTGTGTTCTTTATATGTGGGTATTGATAGACAAGACGAGACGAGACTGCGCGCACAGTCACTCCCCATCAAGCGCCACCTGTGAAACAAAGGCACAAGTGACCTCGAGCCATTCTGCCAAGTAACATTTCAAGAGCTCATTCGCTGTACAGTTTTGCTGGAAAAATGACAGACCAAACTATCTGGAAGTTATGAGTTTTGTCAAGAGCTCACCCGTTGAATGACATCGAAGATTTTTAGAAAGAAGAGAGAATGTGGAAGACTATGAACTACCAGGTAACCATGTAAATGTAGACTGGGTAAGGACATTGATTAAAAGTGAACGTTGTTTAAGCATTAGAACTCAATATGGACAAAGAAACAGATAAATTTCAACACGAGGAAAGTGTGCCCCAAAATTTTTGAATGAATATCAAAGAGTGAGAGGACTCCAAGTTTGTGAATATGCCCTGAAGAAGAACGAAACTTTCTAAGTACTGTAATTACGTGCGATGAAAATTGGCTGTTTCTGTACGACCCGGAAACTTGGACAATTTAAATTTAAGTTCAATTTTGAAATGGCTTAGAAAGATGCACTAGAACCATAGATTGCGAGGAGGTCCAACTATCATCTGGATTAGAGGCAAGTTCTTCACTGTAACCCTTGCATGGATGATCTTTATACAATTAATTCTGTGTGATACCTCCATCGGCTTTTGCGCAGAAACACAGAATCCGGAACAATCTTGAAGGCATTTCTCTACTTGTGCTTCAGAGTTTTTTCGCAAATCTTCCTTCCAAAAATCGCCATATTGTACTTGCCTTTTTATTAAAGACATCTGCCAAGTGTTACATACACTATCCTGAAACCCTATATATCAGCGGTTCCCAAAATATTGAGATTTACGGACCCCAACACATAAATATGTCTATATATATATTATCATAAATTTGCTCAAGATAGAACGAATAATTTAAAATATGTATACAGTTATATACACTAATTGTATCGAAAATAAGTAATGTTCTTTAACGAAGTTCGTGTTATTCTATCAGTATATTTTTTAAGAAAATAAACACATTGATACCTTCTGAACGTTTTGCAGAGTCCAGTTTGGGAAATGCTGCTGTCTACTATTAATGATCGCCAGTATTGGCGTTTCTCTCAGTCGATCCACTGATTGTTTGGAAATTTTCGAAGAAACTGAAGTTGTTTTCAATCGGGTAAGGGGTGCAGTCCTTTTTTTGCTATTGGACAGACTGGTTTTTCTCTATAACCCTCATTACATTCGATCGTTAAAGTCTCTCTGAAATTAAAGAACGACACAAGTAATTACAGACTTATTAGTTTAACTTCTGTTCCAGGGTAATTAATGGAAGCACCGCAGGAACATCTAGACAAGACTTCAGTTATAGTTCGGACACAGCATGGGTTTGTTAAGGTGGGGGGAAGTCTTGTCTGACCAATTTCATTGGATACTATGATGAGGTCACAAAGGAACTGGATGCAAAGAATAATTTTGATATCATATATTTGGACTTAGAAAGGCTTTTGATACAATACAAATTGAAGAGGTATGGCATTAAGGGCAAGTTGCTACAATGGATAAAAGGTTGAGTGGCAGAAGACAGAGTGGTAATCAATGGATACTGCTCTTCGTGGACTAATGTTATTAGTGGAGTCCTCCAGGGTTCAGTGTTGGGTCCATTGTTTTTTTTCTGTATTTATTAATGATATTAATTATAAGTATATCAGACTTAATGTCCAAGTTGGCAGGGTTGTTAATGACAGTATGCTGCTGCAATAGGATCTAGAAAAGTTGAGCAGATGGGCTTGAGAGGTGGCAACTGAAGTTTAACATTTAACAAGTGTAAAGTACTGCATATGGGAAGCAGTAACCCCAGAGTAATGTATCAACTGACAAGTGCAAAGTGTGTTAGTTGTCTGACGGCACCAGAGGTTTCCTCCATCTATGCGTTGTGTGCTCTGTATGTGTAGCCCAGAGATTTAAAAAGTGTGTGGGGAGTGGAAGAATGTGTACCATTGTTCTTCTGACCATTTAGCCGTTGGGACCCACCGTTACCGCACTTGGCCCCGAGGAGGCAGGTCAGGTACCCAATAGCTTTTATTTTGTACTCTGACAGCCCCTGCCACCTAGTTTCCAAAGATTTCAGTGGCAAGGGCCACTGAGATCTTTGTAAACTAGGTGGCAGTGGCAAGGCCCATGTGAGAAAACTGGAGGTGGGGGGGATTAACGCTAGAATATGAAAGGCCGACAGAGGTTTAAATTTGGACGTTATTAATTGATAAATTGTGCGGGGTGTACACTGCGAATTAGACAGGGGGCAGGAGACCTGAAGGCTGGGGGAAAGACAGAGGTATGGGGACGATAGAGAAGGCGACCTCAAAGTCAGTGAGGCAGGCCCATACCACACCAGGTGGAAGAAGGTGGCGGCACGGGGGGGGGGAAAGACAGGAACCCGTCTCCCCAGAGGAGAATAAAAGAAAATTAGGGTAGAGTGCTTGGTTTGATTGCCAATGTGGCTTGTGGCAGAGAATGTGCTGGTGACTCCAATGTCTGAGTTTTGAGTCAGGTCCCAGTTGATGTTGCCTGCAGATATCAGCCGGATGGAACTTGGAGGAAGGAAGTAAATTTCAGTTCAATTGAGATTCGATGAGGTTGGCGGTTGATGCTACTGGAGAGAATTTGTCTCAAGTTATTCGTAAGTAGTATTGCTCTTTGAATGGTGGCTAATTTCTTCTGATTTGTAAAAATAGTTGCCTGGTGATATCAGACCCCTGCAGCATATGAGATAGCTGGAATAAATACTTTGTAAAATAGGAATAGGGTACGTCGGTTGAAACCCCAGTCCCTGCAGGTAACACTTGCCGCCAGTGCTGTGTAATTTCTTATCTTCTTTTGGATATACTGTAGGTGTGGGAGGAAGGACAGTTTTGAGTCCAGGATTACACCAAGATGCTTAAGCTGGGTGCGGTGCTTGATGGTTGTGCCATTGATCTTAACCTGCGGTAATCTGGTTGAGCTTAAGTTCCCTTTCAGGAGGATGTTGGAGGTTTTCTCAGTCGAGATTGTCAGGTACACTGACAGTGGTAGAGAATGTTTTTGTTATTTGGTTTTTAGGAGCATTAGCAACTAAGGCCATATTGCTCCGGGGATATGCGGTGGTCATTCCCTGACCTTTCCGTATTTGGTGGTCACAGGCTCGAACCCCAGTCTAATCAAGAAGCGTGTGCTGCGCACTGCTGCTCCTGCCCACCTGGCTACGGAGGCGCCCTATAGAGAATGAAAAGGTCCTGGTGGATAATTGTGCAGTCAGATATGAAGTTTTCTGAGAAGTGCAGACGGCCTGCAACAGTAGCTCACGGTGTCTTGTCAATGATATACAGGAATTTTTCTAGCAGGGATAAGGTGATTATTCCCTTGTATAAGGCAATGGTCAGGCCCCACCTTGAGTACTGTATACAGTCTGGAGGCCTCATTTTAAGAAGGATGTAGAGGTGCTGGAAAGAGTACAGAGCACAAGATTAGTGAATGGAACAAAGGGTTGCTCTTATGAAGAAAGGCTTAAGCTCAAAATTGCTGTGTCTGGAGACTAAGCACCTGCAAGCTGATCTAATTGAGGTGTATAAAGCCTTGAATGGTTTGAGCATGCTCAATGCTGATGGGATTCTTCCTTTTACTCAGAATAATCGTCTGAGAGGGCATAAATTGAAATTGAGGAAAGACAGTTGTAGGATAGATGTGCGGAAGTTCGCCTTTAGCCAGCGGGTGGATGATTGCTTAAAGAGATTCAAGGAAGAACTAGATAAACATTTGGAGCGAGTGGATGGGTGAAAGGGTGTTTTTTTTTTTAGGCTGGCTATATAAGCTTGCTTTCTTGCATCATGTGCCAATGCTAAATTCCCCAATGTTGTCATTTTACCCCTTTTTTTTTTTTTTTACCACCGTAAATTAATAAATTTTCGCTGATTGGAAATTCTATTTTCATAGTTTTGTTTATGCCAGTAAATTCCATCTTGGAAAAATTGTAGCATTCATTCTACAACTTTTCTTAATATCCATCGTCAGTTTCAGTGACTCTGATGTTTGGGGGTGCTGCGTCTTACAGTTACATTAAATTGCCTTGGTTATAAGACATACACAGTAATAATAATAAGTTAAAAATACTACAAAACAGACTTGAACTTTTATTTAAAAACAAAATCCATTCTTCGGTTTTTATTTGTTGAAAATAGATTAATATTTTTTTTTCATTCAAGTTTGGTGCACTGTTGACCAAGCTTTTCTCTATTGAAAGCACTGCTTTGAGTATTTAGCCTTTCCTAATTCATAGTCGAATGGGAGCGTTCGGGCTCTGAAGTAGTCATCGGAATGGTCAAAGAACTTCAGCTAGATTATTTTCTGAGATAAATTTCAGCAAGTCAGTTAATTTGCAATAATTGTGTAGATCATGTCTGCTATAGAAAACTTTTAATTTCGTAAAAAGTTTTTCTCTTTAAATCATGGGATATGTCTCAGTAGTCTCCCGTACCCCTTCCATGGGCATTTTCGTACGATAAATAGAAAAATTCTCCTTGTTATAGCAGCAATTTATTGCTTTGTAAAAGAATATCTCCCACCTATGTCAACACTTATATAGTCGCATACTTCCTTCGCTTCAATCATTAGTGTTTTTGAAGGATTTTCAAATTCCTGATTTTTAGAATGGGATTCTTAAAGTTTCCTATATGTTCATGTATTTTAACTGCCTCAATTTCTCGATATTGCATTTGCTTATAAATAACTTCCACGTGATGCATTATCTGATGGAAAAGTTCTAACTAGAACTGGAATTTTTCATTACTCAAGATGTGAAAATTCCAGTTGCTTCTGAAATCGTCTTATCTGCGTTTGCTGTCGCTTGTAGTTCCTCCATGCACTTTAAGGTTCAAAATTTTCATAAACGCTGTTCACGGTGCGTATAAGTTCCATCTTGTAGGGGAAGGTCGGGCAACCCGGCTGTCCATATGCCTTCTGAGAACAGAGACGCTATTGGTGATCTCGAAAAAAATGTTGGTATCGACATGAGGTTCGAAAAGAATATTCTTGAATCTCCGGTACTACTTGCTGCATTTCTCATCATCAGATTCAGTTGGTGTGCATTTTTGTACACTTCTTTTATTTTAGCCTGAACTCCCCCTTTCTTGCCTTTCGTCACACTTAAGCCACCAATGTCTGAGCAACCAGTTTGAGTATTTCCTTCGAGGATTATGTCTAACTGATCTAGAATGCACTTCGACATGCCGTTTGGCTTTCATGTAGCCACACCTTGAGAGGCTACATCATGCAGAAAATGGATTCTTTATTCAGAATATAGCACGATGCGATTCATGAAAACTTTTAAAGGTAAATTTTCTTGAGATTATAAGGTGATAATACATGCTAAAAGTAATTACAATATCTCCTCGATTTTTTATTATTATTATTATTATCTGTTTATTTCCATAAGGAAACCACCCCGGGACGGCAAAGTGCCAGGAGGGTGCTAAGTACATATCAGGGTACGAGATACTACGTGCAGTGGGTTACATATACTGAACACGTAGTCTCGTCCCGAAATATTATATACATATTTTATGTTTAATACATACATACAGTATTTACACATTTATGATTGTGTACAAACATTATACAGCTCATATATTTACAATTCATTAATAATTCCACATATAACTTACATATTAACACAACTGTTACAGAAGGTATATTTTTACAGTCAACAGATTATTATTGTTCTTAAAGCAGAAAGCTTCACTTTTATTCACAATTCTTTAGTACTTTGCAGCCGATTCATATTTCAGTAAGTCTGTACGAATCCTGGAAGATCTCTTTCCGGTATGTTGCATCCTCACACAGTTTTTCGGCATCTATCTGTAGTGAGTTAAATATTCTCGCTGCATTTGATGGGAAGAATCTTTGCAGGCTACTAAGATTGTTCAGGACTGAACGCAGTGGATTATTTAGTTCTCCGCAACGTCTAGCAGTGGCACGCGGTTTAACTAGAATATTATCCAGGACTGGAGCATCCACTCTGCCTGTGAGCATTTGTGCGAGAGTGTGTATGTTCCTGTTAATTGTCCGCTGCATCCAGGGTGTGATGTTAAGGTTTGAGTAGAGAATGGCCCTTGAGATAGTAAAAGGGTGGCCAGCAACTCTGTTAAGCCATCGCAAGAACCAGTACTCGATCCCAAGGACGGACTTATAATGTGAATCTGGAGCTGAAGACCAGATTTGCGAGGCATACATTGCAATTGGCAGGACACACATTAAAATGTACTTGGTCGCTAGCTGAGGATCCCTAATTCCTACCAGTTCCTGCCTAGTAGCCCATAAAGCGGCGAATATTTTTGTCTTCATATGGGCGAAGTGTTGAGCAAAGGTGAGTCTGTCATCCCACTTAAGACCCAGGTCCAGGTGAGAGTGCACTTTTTCCACACTAGACCCGTTCACAGAGATTGAGATGTCATTTTTATTCTGCTTGTAACTTATGGTCATTTGGGCAGACTTCTGTGCATTAATACGGAGCCCGATGCAATCCAGGTAGCTCTCAAATTCTCGGATTGTGCTATTTGCCATCTGGCAAATACTTTCTGCTGATTCATTGTCTTTGGAAGTGATGAAGAATTTTACATCGTCAGCATATGTTATAAAATTGTAGTACCGTGCAAGAAACGGCTCCAGGACGGCCGCGAAGAGAGTAGCCGAAAGAACTCCCCCTTGAGGCACTCCTTGCGAGATGGTAAAGCAAGATTGTAGCTTTTGGTGCTTAACAATAAGTTTCCTATGTTCTAGCAGGCTGGTTATTATAGTTAACAGATTTCCTCTTACATTAAAATAATTCTTTAAAATCGCAATGAGCGCTGGAGTTGAGACGTTGTCGTAGGCTGCGGAGATATCCAAAAAAATAATATCAATTTGCTTTTTCTCATTTAGTGCTTTCTGCACGCGAAAAAGGGTTTCCAGTAAGTTTGTTATTGTTGATCTACCCGAAATAACTGAGTGCAAATGTGGTGGTCTATGGCTGAAGCAGTGTTGATTGATGGTGGGAAGAAGCGCTTTTTCGAATACCTTCTGTAGGGTGCAACTAACAGAAATTGGTCTGTAATCCTTAGCCAATTTTGGGTGTTTAATCTTTGGTATTGGGGTTACAATGTAATTTTTCCAAGCTTGCGGGAAAGCTCCTGACCTGATGATTTTCTGATAGATGTGCAGTAATAGATCTATTATAAATGGGCTACTTATTTTAAGGATGAACATTGGAAATTTGTCTGGTCCAACAGTGGCCTTATTGGGCAGAATGTTGATTGCTTTCATTACGCTCTCTTTGGTGATTAGTATTTCACTCAATGGAGGTCTTGTTGGTTCCTCTCTTGCCGAATAGTTTCGCTTGTTTAAATCTTTCAGGAATTCCAAAATTTTGTTACCATTATCAGTGTTCTCAATTTGATTCAGTCCATGCAGGTTACTAAAAGTGTTATTAGCCCATTCCTTGAAAATGCATTCTGTCATATTCTCTGTGCTATTTCTATTGCTAGTAATTCTTTTTGCTCGTTTTAGTTTGTTATGAATAACACTGCAGTGTGCCTGTCGTTTTGCTTTGATGAAATGTGCTCTTTCTTTCTTATAACGAATGTGATCGGCAGGATGACCCGTTCTTTGCCATTTTCTATACAGTTTTTGCTTCCTGAGGAAACTTGCTTTCAGTTGTGGGTTAAACCATTCTTTTGTTCTCTCAGATATTTTGATTTCTTTTGCTGCTCCTTCCAATGCTGTTTGGTATAGCTTTTTAGTGATCATTTCTAAAGCTTCGTCTACTGGCTTTTCTTGCAGGTCATTCCAGTTGTAACTAGTCAGGTGACTGAGAATGACCTCTGCATTAATATACTTCACGGAGAAAAGATACTTCCTTTGCTTTTCCCAGTTCGTGTGGTTACCCTGCATGTATTTGTGTATCTTCAGTGCTGCTTCTATTTCAATGGGATTGTGGTCCGACTTAAATTTTATGCAGTTTTGCGTTAGCCTTATGTCTAAGGAACTATGGTACAACAGGTCAAGTTGCTGCATTCCCCTTGTTACTGGTGTCGGAAGCTGCGTCAAGTGCAATGCACCCAATGTAGCATCCAGCTCTTTCTTGGCCTCCCTGTGTTTCGGAAGAGGCAAATTAAAATCTCCCGCTATTATTGTGTCGACTGATGGCTTTAGATTTGCAGCAAGCCAAGCATAGAGTTCGTTTCTTGTCTCCTTTGAGTGCTCAGGTGGGAGGTATATGATGCATATCTGTATTTTCACGTGCTCTTTTGAAAAGGTAACGCAAATCCCTTCAAAATTATTTGAATTGGTTTTTCGTTCTCTTATAGACTGGTATTTATTTTGATAGCAAATTATAACTCCCCCCCCTCGCCTATCTGTTCTTCCGGTTCCCACACATTTGCAGTTTGCTGCCGCAGTTAGCCGATCTAACTGTTTTCCATTTCCCAACCAGGTTTCGATTAGGCAAATGAAATCCAGGTCCCCGTACATCATCATCGTTTGTAGGGTGTGGAGCTTATTTGAGATGCTCCTCACGTTTTGTGCAAACAGGTGGATGTGATGTTCTGCATCCCCAGCTGGGGGTAGTTTTCTTGATTGCTATTGAGCCCGATTCCTTGCATCATTTTTAACCAGTGGTCTGGCCCATCTGTCTCTGTAGGGCTTGACTAAGGTACCTACTGGCCAGGCGCTTACGTCTTGTAGGCGAGTTGCCTTATCTGGTGGACAAGAGATTATAAAGGAGGAGTAAGCTGGGTGTCGTGTTTTCACTTGCTTTACTTCCACAGTTATCCCATGTTCGCCCTCACACATGGCTTTAATATTTTTGGGCTGTGTTGTGGGTCCCAGCCTTGATACAAAAATTTGCTCTCTGGTTGCAACGGAAGTAATGTTGTACATTTCAGAAAACCGTTTGTTTGTTTCTGGTGTGTTACAGGAAGACACATTAATACTTTCTCTGTGAACTGGATTATGTCGTCGGCTGTCATCGGCAAGACTAGGCATGAAATTTTGGGATGGGCGGGTTTTTCTACCCTCAAAAGTGTTATGCTTTTTAGGTAGCATAGTGATGTGCGCATAAGTGAGTGGGTTTGCAGGAACATGATTTGAGGGGGAAGATGTAACTCTCGCGATCGTACTCTTGGAATACATGGATGCCCCACTCATTTCAGTTGATTCCTGTTGTCCTAATATTTCTGAGACTTCTTTATTTTGGTTTCGACTTTTCCTAGTGGAATGTGTGGAGCCATTTCCTTGTGCTGCCCCTAAAGTTTCACTGGATTTGGTGCTATTGCTTGCGAGGTCCTGCTGCAAACAGACAGTTCCCGGCTGGGCTTGAAATTCACATATTATTTGGCTGTCTTGTAGTTTTGCACTTCGTTCTGATATGTTTTCCCCCGAATTCAATTCTTTTCTTGTCTTCTGTTTCTGATTTTGAATGCTTTCTGTCATCCTGTACAATCCATGCATACCACTTCTACTTTTCTTTGGGTAGCTCTGCCTCGCATAGCAAGTTTCGTCGGTTACGGGGGCCGCTGAGCCACCTTGTGCAACGAGGACTGATTCAAAGCATCCTAGCTTTTCCTCCAGTCGTTTAAGGGTGTGCAATATTTTACTGTTTTGTTCTTTGAGAAGAAAATTCTCTTCCTGCAGTTCCTGTAGCATTTTATGTACAGGGATGAAATTGCTCGCGAGGTTTTCAGCGTATTCCACAGCCTGCATCGAAAAGGGGCTGATGCAGTCTGCAAGGATATCCTTTAATTCCGTACGCGAGACATATTCTTTACGGTTCTCCTCCTGCCTTTCATCCGGGCTATGATTGCTCCTCTGTCTAGCGAAAGCCCCTTCAGAGTGCTCGCAGTCTTCCGGGCAAATATCGCATCCCAAGGTTTCAAAAATTGATCCTTCAGGATGGCCCAAGATGCCATTTCCAAGGTCAGTCTGCGAGAGGATTTCTCTTGTTGCTTGTTCAAGGTCATTAATCTGTTCTGTGCATGAATCTTCACAAATGACTTCATTAGGCAATTCTTCATTATTTTTCCCTGTTTGTTGCCTACAAGCGTCACATTCAAACTTGCGTTTTCTAGTTTTGTTTAATCTCTTAATATCTACAGAAGTACAATCAGGCTTATTGCAATAGTTTTTGTGACAAGTAACGCATTTAATTATGAAGTCATCATTGGTCAGACATATGCAGCAAGTAAGCGGCACGGCTGATGCGCTGAAATCTGTCATTCTGAAATGCAAATGGAGCCGGAATTTCAGTAATTTCGAGGCAGGTAGTCTTTAGTACAACAAGATAGGGCACTTCTATCGTTCGATGACTAGCCTATGAAATATGCAGGTGGAAATGGGGGAGGTTTTAATCCCTAACTTTGTCACCGTTTGACCTTGTCCAGAGCTTAAGTGCCGTATTGCCTTAAGCAGAATATTGCTATGTTCCGCTGCACTGAATCGCTATAAACCAACCGTTCCTTTCAACTATTACACGAAGTATGAATGCTTAAAATCAAGATTAGACATATTACCTGTTCAGGATTCCATTAGTAGACACTATATCCGGATTCCACTTCTCATAAGCTCTCTGTCAATATGCAGTTCATTTATGATTCTTTCAGATTAACTTAGGTATTTGAGTATTTTTAGGAGCACATAATTCAGTAACTCACTGACCTGATCTCGCTATGCGCACGCATTTTATATATAACGAGCATTATTTTTCTTAATATATATATACAAAGTTATTTATATATCGCTGCAGCCACCTGCCCAAAAAGCTAAAAAAAAAAAAAAAAAAAAAAAACACATCACCCACTTCATTTGCCCATCACTTCTCTTGCTGAGAGCAAATCGTGAGTAGGCTATTTTTGCAAAATGAATTACGTAAAAGCAAAATCGTACCTGGTACTAGCTTTGCTAAACAACATTGACACCTGCGAACTGTCCTAATCCAAAAATATTTTATGATTTGAAAGAGTTGGTTTATGCATGGGTACTGCACATCATTTCTACTATCCAGGTAGTATGAATGCATCGTTTAATTATATCTCATATTGTTGAATTCCTAACCGAGTGGTCGAGGTATTGCACTACTTTGAATAAATAACGCTTCATCAGTGGAGAGAAGACTAATGTTACTTATTCTCGGCGGATACCACCCTTCATAACTTAGTTGTCACTATTGCAACAACCGAGTACCTGCTCATTAGTCTTCTCCACTGGTTGTTGTTATTTGGAGCATTAGCAACTAAGGCCATATTGCTCCGGGATATGCGGTGGTCATTCCCTGACCTTTCCCTATCCTCCGTATTTGGTGGCCACGGGCTCGAACCCCGGTCTAATCAAGAAGCGTGTGCTACGCACGGCTGCACCTGGCTACGTTACGTATTTGAAGTAGTGCAATACCAAGACATTAGTTGTGAAGGTATTCACAATATGAGATATAATTAAACAATGGATTCATACTATCTGGGTAGTAGAAATGAAGTGTGCGCAGTACCCATGCCTAAACCAACTCTTTCGTACTCAGCATTTAGGCAAGAAATATTTTTATTTTACGATTTATATCAATTGTAATCAGAGCTGAAACTAGATATTATTGGGGCCCTGGAATAACTAAGCAACTGCACCTCAGTAAATCTGACCTTTCCCCTCTAGTCCTCTGAACAAATAAAGAGTTATAGGGATTCCCGTATGTGTAAGGCTTGCGTTCTTAAAAAATCTCCCACATAACGATTGCAATAAAAACATTACACTGACTGTCCTTATCAGAAAGCAGCATTCACAGCTAGGAAAGACCTTGGGAATTACATCAGAGTGGTTTATTTTTCAGCATTAAAGAAATGGTTATCATCCTCTTTATTGATATGTCTTTGCTCCTTTTCTTCCTGCCATTGAGCAGCTATGTGGACGACATCATTTGTACTCATTTATTAAGGTCAGAGAATTCTACATCCTATTCAACAACCACACTCGCTGAGGTTTAGAGCATAGGAAACTCTGTAGTCAGGAACTTGGTCTTCCCAAGCAAGTTCATAGTAGACGATTTCACTTTGTTTCATGACACCATGATGTTAATAGCATCGCTCATGAAAATCTGGTTCAGTTTTGGTATTTTCGAAGTTATGTAACATCCGGAAACTAGGAGAAAAGCGCTCTTAAGGTACCATGCCTTGAGTTAAGATAATCATATGATTAGGGAGTAGGTACACAACGTTGATTTTTACGTGTCCAAGAGTTTGAGGTGCTGCTCTATGAACAGGTACTATTCTGCTCAGCTCTTTCAATGCACAAAGGTTGGTAGTGTGGGGAGCTAGCAGCGACTTTAGATGTCGCCTGCTTCATTATAAACCTGGTGCATTCTTCTCTTTACTGATGTCTATTCTTGACATCCTATTCCAGAAAAAGTTCATTTCATCAGCATTAAAAACCGACTTAGAGCTCTATCCCGTTCTCTATGATAGCTTGAAGCTCCTGTGGAATCTTATTGGAGTTTCACAGGAGCTTACTGTTGCTAAGCCTTAAGAGTACCTCACCTGTATTCCTCTTAACATTATAATTTGTTGTTGTTAAAATACCAAATTATAATATAAAATACCAAACGAGCCCATTGTTAAAATATTTTAACAATGGGCTCGCAGTTTTTCCGACTTTCTACCGAGTGAATTTGATCGTTCACGGAAGTGACGTCCTCCGCGGCTTCCACTAGAGGGGCTTCCCACGCTCGCACTACCAGTAGATTTATTAGAGCGCGTGACGCATTTTTTGTGACTGGTGTGATATCTCGAGTGACGAGCAAATGGACATATGCAGCTTATTACTTCCTTAACCATGCGTATAAGTGAATGTGTAAAACGTTCCTAGGTTTATCTAAAAAAAAAAAAACCTGGTCGTCATGCCTCGCCTTATGATGATAACTGGATACGACAGCAGCTGGAGTTCTAACTTTTTAGAATTTTTGAATATATGACGTCACAATCATGCTTCCTGAAGTTACTACTGCAGTATGATTGCAACAATACAAATATTTGTCAACAATTTTTTTTTTCGTCTTGCATTTTCGTTACATTTCATTGTTAGGTTCCACTAACAGCCAGTGTTGCCATTTTAGCGGTTTTCCCGCTAGATTTAGCGGAATTGCTTCAGGTTTAGCGGATAAAAATATGAAATAGCGGATAGCGGATTTTTTAGCGGGAAGAGTATAAATGTTTAGCATTTTATGTATTTTGGCAATGTAACATTTATATTAAGAAATATTAAATTAATTGTTTAATTAATTATTTAATTAACAATAAAAATAATTCATAATTGAAATAGTAGGGATATCATATTTCATAGTTTTTTTTTTATAAAGCGAAGAATCGGTTTTATATTATTCTGGATTTCCCTGAGGAGAACCCCAACAATTTTACGTAGTTACGCTCGCGGTCAAACGACCTGATCATTGGGTCATGGCTTTAAATTGTTGAATCAAATCTAAAATTGTGGAAAAAATTCTAATGACGCCTTTTTTTGAAACAGCGAAGGAATGGCATTCGATAATTTTTCTTCGTCGTATTTGTTTGGCTTCCAAGAAATGCGATCCGAATTACCGACATCTCTTTCAACGTTTCTAATAACCACAGAGCAATAAGTAATAAGAGTAATAAGTAATAATTATTTCTAATAACCACAGTGTAATAATATCTTAGTATAGTCAGTCCTCGTTTAGCACGATAGTTGTATTCCTAGAAACCCTCGTGCAATGCAAAATCGTGCGTTTAGTAAATCCACCAGCCGACGAAATCAATTCAAATATTTATACAGGGCCATAAACGATGGTGCAGATCTGAAAAAGATAGTGCATTCGTGTCAAACAAGGTGGTTATCCATTGAAGTTGCTATAACAAGAATTTTAGAACAGTATATTGAATTAAAAGCCCATTTTGAAATAACTCGTTTGACTGACAAATGTTATACTGCAGAACTTCTTTATTCAATGTTCAAAGATGAAAGTAATTTAGCATATCTTTTATTTTAAAACCTATCTTATCTGAAGTACAAAGAGTAAACAAATCTTTTGAATCAAATACTGCCGATCCTACATTATTACTACATGATTTAAACATGCTATTGTCGATGATTGCCAATAAAATGGTTTTACCAAATACATATATTGAAAGGATAGAAGAGGACATTAATAATTATTTAGACCCTAAGCCATATTTAGGTTACCAATTTGAAAGAAAAATAAATTAATTAATAATGAATAAACTTATCACAACAACAACAGATGAAATGGCAATAAGAGAGAGAGAGAGAGAGATGCCGTAATTTCTTGATTGATTTGTGTCAACAATTAAAACAACGCCTTCCGGACAACATAAAAGAATTAGAAAAAATGTCATTAATCTCAATTAACAATATATTAAAGCAACAAAAAGAACCACTGATAAATTTATTACAAAATTTAAAATTGTCTGAAGTAGAAATTGAAAAAATTGAGCAACAGTATATAAACATTACTCTCGTTAAATGGGAAAACATCAACAATACAATGAAGTTTTGGTCAGAAGTTTCGAAATATCGAGATGCAAGCGGTAAAAATCCATTTAAAGAAATTAGCGAATTTGCATTGGGTATTTTAATTTTGCCATTATCCAATGCAGATGTGGAAAGAATATTCAGCAACTTAAATCTAGTAAAAAACAAAACACGCAACAGAATGAGTGTTGGCAATCTTATCAGTACGAACTTATCAGTACGATACGGGCTCAAAAGAGTTGAAAAGTGTTGTAAAAATTATGTTTTACCTGAAGAAGTGCTTCGCAAAATAGGTACACAAGAAGCATATGATGAGGCTGTTTGAATTTCGAAATTTAGATTTTTAGATATTGATTTTATATTAAAAACCGAAAAATAAATAAATATTTATATGTACTATTTGTTTGTTTTTATTCACTACAAAGTACAAACAAATGAAAATTTAAAAAATTTGGCGGGTCAAGTGCTAAAAATAGCGGATTTTGAGTATGCGGCTAGCGGGAAATATTATTAAGAGTTGGCAACACTGCTAACAGCTGCGTTTGTCGCTTCAACTACAAGATCGGTACAACAACCAGTGCTGTTTTACAGAGATATTTAGATACGTTGCACTCGCAAGTATACATCTCTTACTTTAGTTATCATAAATCCATTGTATCTTGTCTAGCAGAAATTATGAAAATCTGTGAATGATCAATAAAAAAGCTCTTTTATTTTGTAATCGATATATACAAATCAGAATACCTAAAATAAAAGCGAAGGACGTTTTCGCATGAACCATCTACCGCGCGTGCTCAGCACACGCGCAACTTTTTAACTAGGGAAATACGATGGATACATTTTTTTTTTTCATTATAAAATTTTAATATTGCCAATAAAAAATAACATGAAATATCTCCATATCATAAAACATTCCACAATATAAAAACAAACTTTCTAGAAAAAGTACACAAAAAATCACAGATTACATGAAAAAAAAAAAATTATTTCACAAATATTCAAGAAAAATTTATTCTAAAAATTGCCAATTTACTTCTTTATTAATATTTGTTGTCGATGTTCTTTGCTCAATAGCTGAGCGATGATTTGACGTAACGATCCGGATCAAATTGAAGCAATGGTTTTCCATTTAGATGAATAAAGAGCATATGAATAATATTGTGACAATTAAACACGTTGCAGATTATGAAGACCATAATCTGCAACGTGTTTAATTGTCACAATATTATTCATAACGCTGAAAGCTGAACTCGGTTTCAGAACTGCTAATCGCAATGGTTTCAAAGGTAATTTCACTCGATTTTAAAGATAAACTTGTCTTCTATAAAATCATTAATTTTTCTTTCATATTTTATCAAATGGTTTTCACCCTCTTGCCACCAAGACGAAAGTTATTTCATATTCCATGATTTCGGGTAACGTACGTTTAAAATTTCTTTCGTTGGTATCGTTATTTTCTTTATTTAATTTAAAATCACCCTGTTGCATTAATAACTTATCCTTTAAGGATAAAACAATGCATTTAATAACTTGTCACGAGGTAATTTTTTTTTTACTTTCGATTTTGAATCATTCAAATTCTTTCCACTTCAACAAAAATTTTTCCTTCAGAATTTTTCAAATTAGCAATAGCATTGATAGTTCGAATAATTAATTTATCTGCTTTTACCATAGTGATTCTGAAAGGTAAGAGAGCTCCTGCAGGTGTCGATCATTAGTGCTAAATGGTTAAGAAATTCCAAATTTAAAAGTCGATTTAATTTTTCCTTCAGAATTTTTACTTCTGATTCAAAATGTTTGCGAAAAGCAAGATAATTCCTCCACCCCACAACTACCGTCCGAAAGATACATCGTGGCACGAACACACAACCAATCTTTATAGTTTTCACATCAAGTTCTTTAGCAATCATCCTTAGTTTGTGCTAGTTTTTTTGGAGATTGGTATTTTTTTTTTTTTAAATGCCATTATATTTTAGAACATTTTCTACACAGTGAAAGGCTCGAAAAAGTTTCAAAGTCTGCCAACATTTCATCTTCGTAAAGTTTATATAATATCTTAGTTGCCTCACCCCCCCCCCACTAGTTCTGTGAATATAGTGAAAATCTTGAATCACACGGATATCAGCTACTGTGACCATATTAACATAGACAGGAGAAATTTACTGGAAGGCGTGGATCACTCACTTCTCCGAAAAATATATGCCCGTTTGTTGGAGTAAAGGGGAACCACAACACAGGTTGACTAGAGGCTATAATCAGTGTAGAGAATCTTCTTAATTCTCTGACTGGCTATGGAAAACAGATTGACTAGCGCAACTTCTTGGTATGTGACTACATAAGTTTTAGGGATACCGCTAACATTTTGAAATGGTAATCTCTTTCACCCTTAATTCGCACTTTCTAATTACCTAAATTGCCTCAGAGGTGAGAACAATGCATACAAAGTTGTCTCTCCTAACCCATTCATTACATGGAAATTTTCTTTGTTCAACGGAAACTATTTTAAATGTAATTACCAAGGGCAATTCAAAAAAAAATTGTGCTATAAAGAAGTTTGTTAAACAGAGATCCCACTGTAATTAAATCAAAAATGAAGCAATTTTAAAATACATAATCGATTGCACCATTAAAATGCTGGGAATGGGGTTCCCCCTTGCCCCACCGTAGTTTCGGCTCTGGATATTCAATAATTGCATCCAGGATTTCATTTGTAAAATAATATTGATCGTCTTAATAATGGGCTCTCACAAGCCCACTGTAGCTCACCACTGCATTTAATAACTTTGTATAAGTGCTATAATCCCATGTTGGAGGATGAAAAAGACCACACATTTGGTCCATAGGGATAATTTTGCAGTCAGATAAGAGTATGAAGTTCTCTGAACAGCGCAGATTGGCTTCCAGGATAACTCATGGAGTTTTGTCAATGAGATGCCAGAATAGATAAGGTGATAATCCCATGTATGAGGCAATGCATAGGCCCGATCTTGAGCACTTCATACAGGTCTGTGGGAATGAATGGGTGTTGTTACCAAGAAAGGCTTCTGTTCTGCAAATTGCACCATCGGGAGACTAGATACCTACAATATCTGATTGAGGTGTTTAAGGCTTTCAATGGATTGAGTAAGCTGAATATTCTCTTTTTCTCAGACTATGTATGGGGGGGGACATAATTTCAAACTGAGGAAGGATTGTTGGAGTAAACTTGAATCTGGTATTGTATAAGTGAACAATTTAAAGGGGTAGTGGATAGAATGTGGGAACTTTGTTTTTTTTGGCTGATGCTGTAAAAGTTTGCATTGTTTGGCAATACTTATACTAAGTGTTGTAATATGTGCTGTGATATAACAGTTGTATAAGTATTGTACACTTATACAACTGTTATATCCCACTTGCTCTTCACTTACATGGTATGTTTAAAATGAATTCAAGCTGTTGTGTTGTTTACAAACACAATCTGGCATAACTCATTCACTTTACAAATCAAATTGTGAATAAGAAGATGTACTCATTTGACTACTGCAAAATGTATATGAACAGAGTTGTCACTCCTCCTGCTGGAGGAAAAAATAAAATTCCCATTTTGAGGCAAATGATGCTAGAAACTTGCAGCATCAGTCAAAAAAAAAAAATTGCTTACCAAATCATGTCCCTTTTCTGAATTTGTTTAGTACTTTCTTAAAATTATTCAAACTGCCCACTTCTACACCAAATGGAAGTTTCCTCAATTTAAATTTACGTTCCCTCATGCAGGGGGGGGCTGTCCTGAGGGTGAAAGGGGCACACTACACCTGAAACTTACATAGTAGTATGAAGAAAATTTTTAAAGGGGATGCCACATACCCTAGAAATGCCTCTGCCTTCGTGTGTTAGCATTTATTATTATTGTTGTTAACAGCTACAAAACAGCGATCAAACATGCCTGAGGGTACAGCTCCCAAAGTAGAGAGAAAAGTAAATGTACATAAAGAGAACATAAAACAGTAAATTGAAATGTATAGATAAAAAAAAAAAAAAAATAGGACGGATCAGTCAGATTTAAGTGAACAGGTAGGAGTAAGGTGTTTCTTCACACACATTACAGAATCAATTTTAAGGTTCGGGTAACGGATGAGGTTAGCAATTTCATTTGCCTCTTGAAGTGTCCATGAGTATCAAATATTTCCAGATTTGCTTTGTTGATTGATCTTGCAGTCCTGTTATAGAAGTTGTAGTAACAATAGTCTTCTCCATTAAGCCAAATGAAGCAAAAAAAAGAAGTCAATCATGATCATTTGCCAATTTCTAAGACCCAGCAATGCCACTTTTCTTGCCAGACTCTTCACCTCAACTACATCCCAGTGAGGTGTTGTTGATCACTAGTCTAGTTTCCCTTCTCTAGAAGTTCAGTGTTCTTTTTAGGTAAAGCTTCCAGACTTTATCAAGATTAAACTTCAGTTGCCATCTTTCAGACATATATAGTAATTGTCCTGACAGTTAATCATCAGCAGATTTTGATAGCTTTGTGTGTACCTTCATCATTAGACTTCAGATTATATGCAAATAACACAAGTAATACTGTATATTCCTTAACTTGATTTTTTTTTTTTTTTTTCCCTCAAATGTTGATCTCGTAAGTACATAAAATATCACTGTGTTCCTATTTGTTACAAAATTTTGTATGGAATTGTGGATGGCACTGCATTGTATGCAAGAAAAAATTTGAGATAGATCAACGTGAAAACAGCATCGCAGATTATGGCCAAGCAAAGGGAAAATATCCAGAGCAGTTACTTTTAACATACAAAGCCTTCAAAAAGATGAGAAAGTGATATTTTTTTTTTTTTTTTTTTCAAAGGATTTGTCTCATCTCATCCTGGTAAGCAGCAATATCCTTTTCAGTAAGTTAAACAATTGAGTCTTCAAGCAATTTTTGAAAAAAAATATTCCAAATGAATCTACCTTGAGAAAGAATTACCTTAAAGCTATTTATGACATTATTCAACAAAACAGAAGTACAACTCACACCATCAGGCATCTCTCATATTATCGAGTTATGCTTCGCAACTGGGTTGTCATCATTGCAACACCAGGGTACCTGCCCACCCACTGATGAGGTGCCGTATGGGTGATGGTATCCACTGAGAATAAGTAACAATAGTCTTCTCCTATGGTGAAGCATTACTTATTAGAGGTAATGCAATATCATGGCAACTCGTGAAGCTGTTCACAATATGAGATACACTTAATGATGCCAATTTATAACTACTTAAGTAGTTGGCTACGTACAGAAACGATGCAATTGCACTAACTTGTACATCCAGTTAACTCCTTATGTAAGCTGAGGCTTTAGTCCTAAACTGTTCTATTTGTATAATAAAGATTTTGTCAAAAGTGCCTTTGAATAACAAATTACAGAAATATGCTACCTGGTCTAGTTACAAGCAGCATCATTTTATGCCATAAATGAATTTGGTGATTCCTTGGATGGTATGCATTCAGCAGCAATAAGGCAATGCTTTCTTATTCTTTTGCTGGAAAACATTTATTGTTCATCTACTCATTTCAGATGGTTACCTAGTCGTATAACTGAACTTGAAACGTGGGGACTTTCTTTGAGCAGTGCAATTAGATTGAAAAAAAGTTTAAATGCAATTTCAATCGTGTTGGAGGCATAGGAAAAGAAATAAAGAAAATACAATAATGTTTTAGAACATAACTCAGGATTTTGCACTCTAAGGAAAATAGATGACTTTATAAATGGGAAATGAAATAAGCTCACATTTTTTTTTTAAACACAGTCCAGTCATTTCTGCATATAAAACTATCTTGGTTGATAAATGCAACAAATTTACAATGGACCACTTTGTGAAATACATTGTGTATAGTAAAAAAAATTATTCCAGATGAATGTGAAAGGGAAAACATTTTTAAAGTAATAAAACTTTATGAAATGTTGAATAAAAAGAAATTGTAATAGTAATGGTAAAATGATGCAAGCTTATATAGCATTAGCCAAAAAAAAAAAAAAAAAAAAAATCTGTACCTTCCAACAATTTTAGTTTTCCTTTGAATTTATGTCTCCCCCCCTCATGTGTGATCTCAGCAAGTGGAAGAATACCATTAATATTCAGCTTACTCAATCCATTCAAGGCTTTAACACCTCAATCAGATATCCCTGCAGGTGCCTGGTGTCAAGATGCTGCAATTTGCAGAACCGAAGCCTTTCTACATAAGAGCACCCTTTTGTTCCCTTAACCAATCTGGTTGCCCTTCTCTACATCCTTCCTAACGTGAGGCCTCCAGACTTGTATTCAGTACTCAACTTGTGGCCTTATACAAAAGGATAATTACCTCCTTATCACTGATAAAACATCATGAGCTGTCCTGGCAGCATGTCTGAATTCACAATTACCCCCAGGTGTTTTTCATTCTCCATTACACTGAGTGTAGTACCACATAGTTGTTACTGCAATGCTACCCATTTGTCAATGTTCAACTGCCATTTCTCAGCCTATTGACCCAACTTTCCTAGATCTTGGTGCAATAGCTTACCCTAATTGTTGAACACTCTGCTAAATTTTGTATCATCAATATCACTGATAAATACTGAAAACAACAATGGGCCCAGCACCGAACCCTAGGGAACTCTACTTATAGTCCATGAAGAGTTGAGCCCATTGATAACCACCCTTTTATCTATAGCTATATGTGCTGCAGTCTTTTCTGTAGAAAAAGCTGTCCTGAAATTAAGTATATAATGTCGAAACTTTTTGAATCGAATTCCTTGGTCACTGCATCTTAGTAGCCTATCAGATTGGTTAGACACAGACATTAGCATTAGTAGAGGCATTTGATGCAAGAAAGCAAGCTTATGCAGCATCAGCCAAAAAAAAAAAACCACTTCCACTTCACCCCTCTGTTCGTTCGAAATACCTGTCCAGCTGAGCCTTAAACTTGTTTAGGCTATCAACTTCCACGACAAGGGATGGAAGTCTGTTCCACCAACCAACCAACCACCCGCTGGCTAAAGGCAAATTTCCGCACATCTATCCTACGTCTTTCCTCAATTTGAATTTATGCCCTCTCAGGTGATTATTCTGAGCAAGAGGAAGAATCCCATCAGCATTGAGCATGCTCAAACCATTCAAGGCTTTATACACCTCTATCAGATCACCTTGCTGGTGCCTAGTCTCCAGACACTGTAATTTGCAAAACTTAAGCCTTTCTTCGTAAGAGCACCCCTTTGTTCCATTCACTAATCTTGTTGCCCTTCTCTGTACTCGTTCCAGCAGCTCTACATCCTTCTTGAAATGAGGCCTCCAGACCTGAACACAGTACTCTAGGTGTGGCCTGACCATTGCCTTATACAAGGGAATAATCACCTCCTTATCCCTGCTAAAAAAATTCCTATATATCATTGACAGTACACCATGAGCTACTCTTGCAGCCCGTCTGCACTGCTCAGAGAACTTCATATCTGCCTGCACAACCACCCCCAGGTCCCTTTCATTCTCTACCACTGTCAGTGTAGTACCACAGAGTTGATATGTTGCTCTGGGGTTGCTGTTACCCATGTGTAGTACATTACATTTGTCAATGTTAAACTTCATTTGCCACCTCTCAGCCCATCTGCTCAACCTTTCCAGATCCTGTTGCAGCAGCATAACATCAGTAGTGTCCTTGACAACCCTGCCTACCTTTGTATTGTCTGCAAACTTCGATATTAAGATTGATATACCATCATCAATATCATCTATAAATACAGAAAACAATAATGGACCCAACACTGAGCCCTGAGGGACTCCACTAATAACATTAGTCCACGACGAGCAGTGTCCATTGATTACCACTCTCTGTCTTTTCCCCCTCAGCCACCCCTTTATCCACAGCAGCAATTTGCCGCCACTGTCACACTGCTCCAATTTGTGCAGCAGTCTTCCATGTGCAACAGTATCAAAAGCCTTTCTAAGATCCAAGTATATAATATCAAAGTTATTCCCTGCATCCAGTTCCTTTGTGACTGCTTCATAGTATCCAATCAAATTGGTCAGGCAAGATTTCCCCTTAACAAAACCATGCTGTGTCCGAGCAATAACTGAAGTCTTGTCTAATTGATCCTGCAGTGCTTCTTTAACTAGTGCCTCCATTAATTTTCCTCGAACAGAAGTTAAACTCACAGGTCTATAATTACTTGTGTAGCCTTTGATTCTCCTTTGTGAATTGGGGTCACATTTGCACATCTCCAATCTGTGGGTACCTCCCCTGAGTCCAAGGAAGCTCTCATAATTATGGCTAAGGGTTTGCTTACTTCCTCTGCTGCCTCCTTTAATATAACTGGATAGATCCCATCCACCCCGGGTGCTTTTCTTGTGTTTATCTTCAACAATTTCTCCTCCACTTTACTCTCAGTTATTACAAGATTCTTTAGCTTACTGCTAGAGTTGAGTACACCTCTGGCATTCCCCCTCGCTAAATAACTCCTCATGTGTGAATGTCGATGCAAAATATTCATTTAGTTTGTTAGCTACCTGAGCAGGATCATCAACAGTTGACCCATCAATATCAAGTGGACCAATCTGATTCATCCCCTTCCTTCTAGAGTTTACATAAGTAAAGAACTCTTTGCTGTTTTTCTTTGCATCCCTTGCCGAGGATTTCTCGTAATCTGCCTTCGCCTGCCTAACCTCCTTTGTAACTTGGTTACAGATCAACTTGTATCTATTATAGGCTTCTGTGTCATGTGTTAATTTGTATGTATCCCATGCATGTTTCTTCTCTGCCATATGCCTCATTAGTTCATCTGACATCCATTTAGGCCTAAACCTTGAACAATATTTCTTAGTTGGTATGTAAAGCCTAGTAGCTTCCAAGATAAGTTCTTTGAATGCTTCCCATTTTGCATTTGCTGTTGGTAACATCATCAGTTGGTCCCACTGTATAGAATTTAAATACTGTCTCAGTCCATCGTAGTCACCTTTACGAAAGCAATAACCCTTCCCTTTACCCCTAATGGTAGTTACCTCTTTGAGTAAATCCCACTTCAGCACACTGTGATCACTGCCACCTAGTGGTTCATTTATCTGCAGATTCTTAATGCATGAAGAATCACTGCTGATAATCAAATCAAGAGTATTCCTCCCTCTAGTTGCCTCCCGAACATGCTGATGTAGAAAACAATCATCCAATAAATCCACAAAAGCCTTGCTGGTGTGTGAGTGACCAGCCCCCAAATTCCAGTCAATATCTGGGAAATTAAAATCTCCCATTATAAGACTCTCTGATTTACTGGTCCACTATTTCCCTGTACAGTTTCTTATTATACTCATCAGAGTCATTAGGCCTATAGCACACTCCTACTCTCAATTTTGATTTCCTAATGCTTATGTCACACCAAACTGACTCGACACTACACTGTCCAGCGATGTCCACTGGCTTCACTTCCTTGGATTTTATGTATTTCTTAACTAATAGCATAACCCCTCCTCCCTTCCTATCCTGTCTATCCTTTCTGTAGACGTTGTACTCCCCAAATTCCAGTTCCTTATATCTGTGTGACACCACGTCTCTGATATCCCAACAATATCTGCCTTTGATGTTTTGAGCAATACCTCAAATTTATTTACTAAACTCCTAGCATTGGTGTACACGCAGGTATACATGCACCTATTTCTATTCTTAGCTACCCTAACACAACCCATGTATTTACTTGTACCGCAATGACTCCCAGCAGTCTCTGAAATATCCTGCATCTTGTTTTTCAGGCTTCTGCTCATTCCAATAGAAGCAGTGCAAGAATCTCTTTTACCTCTGCCAGTGGCTACTGTTAATCTATTCATCTTTGTCTCCCCCCAAGCTAGCAGTTTTCCGACCCACCTAACACTGCCTCGATAGCATCAGCAAATATTCTTGCACCCTTTCTATTTAAGTGTATCCCATCCCTGTAGAAGCAATCTCTCCTGTTAACAAGTACAGTCCAGGCTGAAAAAAAAAAACACTCTGCTAAATTTTGTATCATCAATATCACTGATAAATACTGAAAACAACAATGGGCCCAGCACCGTACCCTGGGGAACTCTACTTATAGTCCATGAAGAGTTGAGCCCATTGATAACCACTCTTTTATCTATAGCTATATGTGCTGCAGTCTTTTCTGTAGCAAAAGCCTTCCTGAAATCCAAGTATATAATGTCGAAACTTTTTTTTGAATTGAATTCCTTGATCATTGCATCTTAGTAGCCTATCAGATTGGTTAGACACACACTGCCTCTTGACAAACAAGTCCGTGCTGTGATTGCAGTACTTCTTTAACCAGTGACTCCATTATTTTCCCTGGAACAGGTGTGTAATTACTCATGCCACCTTTTGTGATCACCCTTTATGAATTGAATCAAAGGATGCCCTCATAATTATGGCTAAGGGTTCTGCCTCCCTTGAAACAAGATGAGCCCACATTGAAAAATGCCCATTACCACCGTATGTCTACTTTCATTTAACCAAAGCCAGATCCACGCAGTAATCCTTTCATGGAATGAAATCAAAGCTTTACTAAATATAGATTCAAAATTATTTTATTTCCTGCATTTAAATGCTTTGACTTCTTCATAGTAAATAACTAGGTTTGTGAAACAAGGCTTCGTTTAGGACTTCATTCTCTTCAAAATGTTTCTGCATTGCATTCTTTAATTAAATTGGATACACTTCATCTACTGCAAGGATCATATTCTCTGGAATAAGAATTAAACCTAATAAAGTCACTAAGAAATAGGAAGGATTCCTTGTTTCCAGAAATTAAGACTTTCTTGGTAAAAGCATGGTTTTGTTCTCCTGATTCACATCTTGCCTAAAAATTATAGTATAATCATGTCCTAGCAGCTTTCCTGAGTGTGGTACCACATAGTTGTTATTCTGGGCAGCAATATCTTGCATTTGTCCATGATGAACCTCAATTGTCACTTCTCAGCCTATTTGCCTAATTTTTGTATATTTGTTGCAGTAACATTCCCTGAAAACTTCAGACATTCAGTTTGATATGGCATTAATACCTACTCTGTCTTTTCCCACTCAACCATCCCTATATCCATAGGGATGGTTGAGTGGGAACAGTAGCAAAAGCTTTTCTAAATATAATTATTTTTTACATCCAATTCCTTTGTTATTGCATTACTTCCCTGGACACAGAAGTCTGTAATTACTCACTTCACCCTTTGAATAGGAGTGGAATTTGCACATCTCCAACCATAGGAACCTCCAAGGATGCTCTCATAATTATGACCTGCTTCTCTCAATATAATTGGACAGATCCCTTCAGTTTCAAGTGCCTTGTTTACTTTTAGCTCCCTGTTAGAATTTGACACACTGGCATCTTCATGCAAAAATATGAAAATGTCAGCTGGTTTCGCTGAATGGAACTTTAAAAGATACCTCAGACAGTGTAGTCACCTTTATGAAAGCAAAAACCCCCTTCCCTTTGTTCCTGAGCATAGTTACACATTAAATAAATCCCGCACATTCTTAATGCACAAGGAGTATTACTTTCTCCTTTCTAACATACTGGTGTAGAAACAGTTTGCCACTGTGTGAGTGACCAACCCACAAGTTCCAGTCAATAACTTGAAATCCCCCATTACTATTAGCAAATGTGAAAGAAAACAAGCTTATTTACCAACTTCCACATGGTAGTTTGTTCCAACAACCACTCTTGCTTAAAGGAAATTTTCACACATATCCTGCAATCAATTTGAGTTTGTCTGAGAAAGAGTTCAAGGTGATAGTATTCTAAGTTTACTCAATCCATTTAAACACATCAATCAGGTCTCTTCATAAGATCCTAATTTCCACGTGCTCCCCTTTGTGTTCTTGACTAATCTGATTACTCTTCTCTGCACCCATTCCAAACTTGTATGCAGTACTCAAGATGTGGGATGATCAACTCCTTTTTTCCTGTAGACCCATGGGTTGTTTTAGCAGCCTCCCTGCACTGCTCAAAGAACTTCAATATGAGATATAACCTAAAACGATGCCACCTTAAAAATTTTCTGTTTATTCAGAAATGGCTGTGTATTATGATGCTAAGCACTTTATATACATAGTCTAAATTTGTTCGCAGCTTGAGGCTCTAGCCCTAAATGCGCCTTAGTCTAAATACATCATACACCATCAGGCATCTCTCATATTGTGGAGTTATACTTCATAACTGTTTTTGCCATCATTGCATCACTTGGGTACCTACCCCACTCACTGACGAAGGGCCAAATAGCCCTGAAACAGTGCTGTCTGGGTGGTGGTACCTATCTGAGAATAAGTAACATTAGTCTTCTCCTTAGGTGAAGCGTTACTTATTCGAAGTAGTGCAATATCATGGCAACTCGTTGTGAAGGCATTCACAATATGAGATATAACCTAAAACGATGCCACCTTAAAAATTTTCTGTTTATTCAGAAATGGCTGTGTATTATGATGCTAAGCACTTTATATACATAGAACTTCATGTCTGATTGGTATATTATTCTGGAATGACTGATGCCCATCTGTCTAACTTATCTAAGACTTGTTTCAGTATTAAGTCTTGATTCCTGTCATTAACCATCCTGCCAACTTTTGTATCATGTGCAGGCAGACTTAGACAAAAAGCTTTGTGCCTTCATCAATATTGTTAATAAATAATGTAAACAGTAAGGGATCCAGCATTGAATGCTGGAGGGCTTCACTAATAACATTTTAATCCAAGAAAAGCAGTGCCCATCCCTAGCAGTAACTTGCTCCAATTTACCAACAACTTTACTGAAATCTAAACAATGTCAAAATTATGTAGTTCATAGTAGATGGTCATGTAAAATTGTTTATTTCTTATAACAATGAACCCATGCTATGATATCTGTAAATTCCATTATTTTTCCCTGGAATGGAAATTAAGCTTTCATAATTAAGACAACAGTTTGCTTATCTGCTTTGTCACTTCTTTTAATATAACTGGATAAATCTAATCAGCCTTATTTAAAAAATAAAATTTCTGTTTATACTCTGGGACAACCACACAGTCAGAGGAGTTCATCAGATAGAAGGAATACAAGAAACAGCACTGTGTTTAGCAGTCACTTAAGGCACATGCACTTGACCACTCAGCTATGGCAGCTGTCACTTTTAACAGTTTCTCTTCCCATCCCCTAAAGACATTCTTTGCACATGAATGTAGGTGCAAAATATTTATTTAGTTTGTCAGCATCCTCAACTGGTAGCTGGGCCACTTGTTTTTAGCAGGGAATTCTCATATTCTGCTATAGCTTGTGTAGTACCCCTAACTAAATTATAATCATCCCACACATCTATTGGTATAAAAAGCTTTAGAAGCATTTTATCATTACTTCATAATTTGTAGTTGGGACCACTATAGTCACCTTCACTAAAATAAAATTCCTTATTTTTAACAGTGGTTAGATCAACTCCTTTCATTTCAGTTAGATCATTGGTTCCTTTATCTGGATATTTTTAGTGCATATTGAGTGACCAATCTACTTGTTTCAGTTAAAATCTTCCATTATAAGACATTCTGATTTACTAGCAACTATATCTGTCTTGCCTATAACACACTCCTCTCATTTTAGTTTTCTCATTGCTTGTCACTGAATGCTGCACTCCATTAGACTTTGTGCTTCTTAACAAAGGGCATTACTCCTTCCCCCACTATGTCTACATCTGTTCACTATATTCTTAGCATTAGTGTACATTTTTTTTGCTTTTTAGTAATGTTGACACGACACATCCCATCCTTATAAAAAGTCTCTAGGGCTGAACTGATTACAAGGCACATGATGCAAGAAAGCAAGCTTATATAGCATCAGCCAAAAAAAAAAAAAACACTCATCCACTTGCTCCAAATGTTTGTCTAGTTCTGCCTTGAATCTATAAACTTCTACAACAGATGGAAGTTTGTTCCAGCAATAGGCAAACTTCAGCACATCTTTCCTCAATTTGAATTTATGCCCTATCAGGTGATTATTCTGAGCATGCTCAAGGCTTTATTCACCTTGCAGGTGCCTAGTCTCCAGACACTGTAATTGTTCTATTCAGTAATCTTGTTGCCCTTCTCTGTACTCGTTTCAACACTCCTCATCCTTCTTAAAAGGCCTCCTGACCATAGCCTTATACAAGGGGATAATTACCTCTCTGCTAGAAAAATTCTTGTATATCATTTACAAGACACCATGAGCTACTCTTGCAGACCATCTGCCTGCTTTATTACATCACTTAGCCATTAGAGTAGTATTTTCAATCATTTTATCATAAAAAAAAAAAATTTTAAATAATCACAGTATTTGTTCAAATAAGTTCTGCTGCAAAATATATTAAGTATATAAGAAATATAGTCCAGCTAATTTTTTTCCCCCTTCTCTCCAATTTGTGTATCTAAAAATTAATACCAATCAAATATCATCCATGCATACTGTGGGAGAAATAAAAAACATAGTAAAGGATTTGATAACTTTTTTTTTGTCAGGCAGGCAAATCCTCTTATGGCTGAACTTATATTGGTACTGTATAAATAAAGTTTCTTTCATTACACAATAATAACTTTGTGAATTTTTTTTTTAATGAAAATATTTTCACTATAATGAGATTTCTGGCATTGGTTTTCTCCATGTACCACAATCAATCATGAGGTCTGGAATAATAGTTTTTGCAAAATCCTTTCACCCATATCTTCTCTAGATTAGAGATTTTAAGAAACTGGCAGCGTTGTTTCTTATCCATTTTTTCACATTTAAACTAATATGAGATACAGGGAACAAACAAGGCTAGCAGCCTACCATGCATTCCTTAGATATAATACTTTTTTTTTTTTTTTGATTGGCCAAATGACATGTAGTGTTCCACCCTTACTTCCTGATGTGTAACACTTTGGTTATTGCCAATTTGTGAAAGTAAAATTGAAGTGCATAACATAAAATCCACCTGCCATTTCCTAAAACAGCAGATCCCCTATATATATATGTACGAATTCAGAATTTTATGTTTAAACCAACTCAACTTTATTCATCATCAATTTGACCAGTCCCAGAGGGTTGTTTTGCAGACCCCAGTTTGGGAAATGCTGTCTTAAACAATAGCCTCTAAATGTGTCATCATCAGTCTCCATGTTTGATTTGTAGTGTTGCCCTTCTGATCTTGCACAAGATTATTTCAAATGCATAGTTTTATATTTTTTATAAAATGTGATTGATTACAATTTGGCGTTTCCATTTTGATGTGAATAATACCTTTACCCTAGAATTTAATGACAGTTGTTTGGGGCTAGGTGCCTATTCTCAGACAAGTAGGTTACATCTAAATTAATTACTGGAAGGTACATTTTGCTGCCATTCATATACAGAATTGATTCTTGAGCTCCAGCCCAAGCTAGAAATACTTGTGGAATTATTAATGTAGAGCTAAGTTATTTTTTTAATTTTGAATGCATTGAAAATTCTATATATACATATGGTTAAAGCTAATGGGATGATCACATATGGAGTAAATCCACAATGTTTCAACAAAGTGATGTATTATTTTCTTCAATTCCTCTAAATTAATCATACATCACAATGCAAATTGGATCCATTACTACTTTTTTTTTTTTAAATATATATGGCATAATGCCAATTTTGCATGACTGCAGAGAAACCCACAAATTAAACAACTGTTTTTTTTCTAACATAATGAAGTCCCACCCTGTATATTTTTCATAGAATTTTGTTCTAATTTATTAAGGCATGAAAAGCACCTATAATTAAGATACACAACTTTTTCCCATTCCAGTTATCACTGACTCAGATTTTCTTTTTGCAATTTTCAGGATCCTCTTCATCTAGGAAGTTGTGTAATTGCCAGTGGAGAGGAAAATGATGAATTAGTTGAAGTACAAGAATACACAACAAAGGAATCAATTCTTTTAAAGGTAAACCTATTGAATACACTTTGTCAGTATGAATTTTTACTTGATGGGGGGGGGTCTTTAGAGAATATATTACAAGGTCTACAGAGTTTCTGCATTTTTTTTTTATCAGTTGAAATAATAGCTCAGCAGAGAGCCCCACATTAAGAGAAAATGTTAAATCCAGGATGATCACAGCCATTGCACTTTACCTTCTGAAAAGCCCAATGACACTTCTACTTTAGCATCAGCTGGTCACTCCAAATGTTTGTCTAGTTCAGCCATCCACTAGCTAAAGGCAAACTTCCATGCATCTATTGCAATTTTCAGGATCCTCTTCACTTAGAAAGTTGTGTAATTGACAGTAGAGAGGAAAATGATGAATTAACTGAAGTACAAGAATACACAGCAAAGGAATCAATTCTATTAAAGAAATATCAAAACATTCTGAATTCTACACCACTTGCAGTTCAGATTTTATTAATTAGTTCTCAAAGTAACAAAGTGGTGTCTCCTCAACTAGCATCTCTCAGAGATGGAACTGTTATGAATTACCCACACAATATATCCATAGGATTGAAATTGATAAAAAAGAAATTAAAGTGCTCCTCTTGGAACACAGTAATATCCTTCAATAAACTAATATTTTGTACCTGAGAATTTTCTCAAAATCACTTTTTACTACGACCACATGAACTTCAACCATCTTAGTATGTCAAACTAGAGATTTCCAAGGTTTCTAGCCTTACATCCACAAATTTCTTTAATGACCAGACTAGACATTTTGCAGCTTAAGCCTTGAAAGAAAAGATTAATATGGATGAAACTAGAAAAATGCCTTTCAAATAGTGAGAAAGTCAATTCCTTTAGGACTGCAACAAATTGGACAAGTTAAACCATGTTAATGAAGGGATTTGGAATAGAACTTATCAACACCAAAGTATTAATACTGATGATTATACTTCTAATCAAAAGGAACTTGGATCTCACATACTATAAAGCATATTCTCTTAAGTAAAAATCAGCAGACTTCTTTTTCTAGAAATTTCCATTCTAATAACTAAGTGGGGAAGAATCTTGGACTGAGGTTCTGCTCCCCTTTTAGAATAGTATTTCAATAATAAGTTTAATATTAAAGCAGAAAAGACCATGTCCAGAGATTTATTCAAAATGTGTTTCATCATAATCTCAACACAGTTTTTATTGGAAGAATAAATGAATGCAAAAAGGATTGTTACCCTCTAAAACACT
This sequence comes from Mastigoproctus giganteus, assembly GCF_048544385.1. NCBI lineage: Eukaryota > Metazoa > Arthropoda > Arachnida > Uropygi > Thelyphonidae > Mastigoproctus > Mastigoproctus giganteus. The sequence continues at coordinate 31,392,104 of NC_143588.1, read as the reverse complement.
TTCAAGTCAGTCTTTTGGAAAAGAGTTGTGTGATGAAATCACCAGATTAAAGTGTACTGTTCCCATTAAATCAATATCCAGTTTACAGAAACAAAGGTTCAAATAAGCCATGCTTAGAAAACAGGTGAAATATGAAGTACTAGATAGAAACGATATTAGGGTTGAGGAATTTATAAAACTATGCTTATCAGAAGAATCTAAACAATATTCTACTAGCTCAAATTGGTCTTTCAGAAGCACTGCTTTGTGTGATACTCTATCAGCAATTGCTTCATGTAATAAGGATTATTACTCCATTTTTGATTTAAAAAAAAAAAAAGCCAAAGAGCAGCACCTCAGCTCAAGCTGGGATGAGGGTGCTTTATTAAGAAAAATATATTTATTATACTGAAAAAACGTAACAAACATCCAATTAGGTATGAATTAATGACTTCTTGAGCTAATCTTTAAACATGCTGAGAGACTTGCATTGGGAACACAGTTTCTTGATTTATTTTTAATATAATTCATGTGGACTAAAAGTTAGAGCCACAGAATGCCAACCCCTGTTATAGACTAACATACACTCAGATAAAGCCTCTGACGCATTTTGCATGTGTTCCAAGTGAAAATCTGTGGGAGTAGTGGGCAAAGCATATCTTCTACTGGAATACTTTTTTTTATATATCTGGAAATTTTTGCATGAAACATTAACTATTCCTTGAATAATTATGAAATAGAGAAGGCCTTCTTCCTTCCCCCCCATGAAAACTGTAACATTAATTAAGCAACAAAAGAGGTTTCTATTATTTAAATTTCTCTCCTTTATAGCAAAGGAGAACCATTGCTTGTAAGTTTCTACATTTATTAATCATCAGGAAATTGGGTGTCCATGCCAAGCAATAACCATCATAATCTTAAATAAATCACATAATTAAGGGTGAATCTAAAAGTTTCATCCCATACACATTTCAACGACTCCCAGCATAGTTATCTTTTAATATGTATGCCATATTTAGATTCACCAATCATATAACTAAAGTTAAAACCCTAGAGTTCTTTAAAAAAAAGGCCAGTCTGGTAGGTTGATATTGAATGTGGATCCTTTCTTTCCCTTCTTCTTTCCCGTGTGGAAAGCACCTGTATATTCCATTGCTACATTAGTGTTGGTAGGACTTTAATGAAGATCCAAATGTCCTTTTCCCAAACAGCTTAGTTAGGTATAATTTTAGCCCTCATCTATAGACTCTTTTTGGGGGAATTAAAATGTTCCAATTATGTATTTGCTTTAGTGTAAAGCCCATGCTTTTATTTACTACAGGCAGAATGCAAATCTGAGACACGGGAGTGGCTGAAACAGTTAAGGTACCACGCCAAAGACTTGGGTATCTGGCGCAGGAGAAGAAATGCCCTTGCCAACATCATGATCAATGGCATGGTCCGACAGTAGGCATTAATGCAGAAATCTCATCTGTCCCATTATATTTAAATGGGAAAATACAGTAGAATATAATAACCCTGTCTTACCTTCTGTAAAAGAAAAATACAGAATGGGACTAGTGAATGCAATGCTTTTTTTTTTTAAATTAAAGTTGAATAACTTACCACTACAACCTTGTGTAATAAAAGATGTAGTACAGGGTTGAAACTACCATACTGTTTAGTTTGTTTAAGAACCTTTAAACAGTATGGTAGTTTCATGCATAGGGTGGAATTTATATTTAATTTTTCTCATGACACAATATGGGAAGGCAGCTGGAACTTAGAAATACCTATATTCTGTTTAACAGTCCCACAGGGTTATTATAATCTCATTTGAACATTAAAGGTTTTCAAGCAGATGTGTGTCAATGTAAATACTGTAACTCTGAGAATGCACACATGACTTTAAGGAAAAGCTTAATGCTGTAGATAGCCTTAACTTATAACAGCTCAGAGAAAAGTAGAATGCAAAACTGGTATGTAATGTTTTATTTAAGTGTAGTTGTGGCTGTATAGATTTTTTTATTTTTGGGAAAGGTGAAGGCTGTTTCATGTAAATTACGAGAATGTCACTTTATCCTGCAGTAACATACAGAACATCTTAACAAATGTATCTAGTCCAAGTTTTTTTATTTTTTTGCAGTGATGTTCACAAAAATTATACTTAAACCTATGTGCTTATTGTTAATGTATGTATATGGGGAAAATAAATTGTTTTATAATTAACTGTTTCAAATTCCTTCTCACACCATATAATATTAGTGATAACTAGTACTTGCATGATGTGATATTTTTCCCCTTTCTCTCTTTCCCCCCCCCCACTAGGAAAAAATATTTAAAGATTGCTCTGGAAATATATCACTTACATTTCAACTTTATAGTGGCAACTGTATCATAGTAAAAAAGAAATTTTATTCTTTGTATAGCGGTACTAAGTAAAACATCAATTAAAAAGATAACTGTATACTTTTATAATGAAATTACATGACACCACTGGTGTTCAAAGAAAGTGCATTATTCAAAAGTATATATGGCAATATTTCTTACAGAATGCATCAGCTGTTGCAGTCATTCCTTGCTTGATTTCCATCATATTGCTTAGTGTCTTGTCAACAGTGAGTAGAATTCTTTCCAAACTCAAGAATAATGGTTATCTGCTGATAAAAACAGGACCACATTTTCAAGTGCTTATGCAGCTTCTTCATCTAAGCTGAAAAGAGAATAGGAAGAACAGGAGTGGTAGCAAGTGCTTCTGTAAATGCTCCTTGTCATTTCTGCCTAGAGGTTCAACAGTAATGTGTTTACATTTGTTACAGGTGAAAAAAATAGTCCACTACACCCCAGACCTGAATCCTATAGAGAATGCTGGCATTGTGTGGAATCTGCAGGAAGCCATAATTTGTGTTTGGAACCACAAACTATCAGTTGATTATCTTCAGAAATTGATCTTGTTAGTGCCCTAACAGTCATCAGGACCAGAGGCAGTTCAACTAAATATTAGTTTGCACCTGGTGAACTTTTCATTCCATTTAAAATGAAACTGAGGGCTTCTGATAACATTTCAGCCATAATTGTCATGTTTGCAAATGCTCATTTTGAGCGCAACCTGTCAAATATTACTTAGGCTCAACTATTAATAAATTTCTATTTGTGATGCTAGTCATTAATGTAACATACCATTACAAAAAAAAAAGGGTTAGAAATGTGAAATTCATAGGTGATGCACTTTCTTTGAACACCAGTGATGTAAGATATTCTGATACTGAATATCATGGTTGAACTTTGCCCACAAACAAATCTACAAAATGTTGTCAACATCCTATAAAAACAGATCAGTCATTCTTACTGTATATTACATAGAAGTCTCTTGAAAGTCAGCTTTGATTTTATATTTAAAAATCATTGAGGATGTAAACACATGTGGTCACATGACCACTAAATAGTGTAGTTTCTTGAGAATAAGCAGAAAATTTGAATTCCCTGCAGCCATTAAAGGTGGCCCAGAGAAGGAAACCAATTTAATGTCATGTGCATCTCCACCAATGAAATTAGCCTTTAATACATAAGCACTTATCATTCTCCTGGTAGCATTAATAACAAAGAAGACTTAATTTTGTTAGTTGCATCAGGGAAAATGTGTGGCTCATCTCACCAGACCCATGGTGGCCACAGGCAAACCTGCAAGCTCTTCTACTCTAAAAGATTGTTTAGGGGTTTAGTCAAGCATGGCCAACACACTAATTTCTTTTCTTTTGAACAAATAGCTATCTTGTTCATAATTAAAGCATCCCATGACTTTTGGTAGGATGGTGTATAAATAAAATGTTTGCTTATTTAAATTTTACACATATAGAGACATTTCAATCATCTAAATTCATTCCACCTTCATGAAAGGCTAATTTTTTTTTCTAATACATTATGAATTCCTTGACATAGTTGCATTCATTACTTAAAGATAAACTTCATTTTAGGTGAACTATTATAACATGCTGGTTTAGAGCCTTAGTTTTGCCTGTTGACCCTAAATTAATTTTTTTTTTACTTGAGTAAAAAGTATTCCAGATGAAACTGTTTGTTTAGGAGACAATTATTTTAAGCAGCTCTAAACAACTGTTAGTTAATACCAAAGAAGACTTTTTTTGCACTTCAAGGAGCATGTAGCAGTCTAACCTATGAACACTATAGCTTCTAGGGAAGCTCATGATACATCCTCCGCAGCCAGGTGGGAAGGAGCAGCAGTGCGTAGCACATGCTTCTTGATTAGACTGGGGTTTGAGCCCATCACCACCAAATATGGAGGATGCGGAAAGGTCAGGGCATGACCACTGCATATCCCAGAGCAATATATGGCCTTAGTTGCTAATGCTCCTAAAAACCAAATAACAGCAACATCCTCTACTAACAAGTGATTCAGAGCAGTTGTTGAGGAGCTGCTGACACTTTTTAAAGCTCCAGTGGAGGATAAAACTATCACAATGAGCCTGTTGGGATGGTTCACGTTTGAGGAACTTTATAGTATCACATTGAATTGTAAATCAATATTGTTAGTGGTACAGCACTGTAAGCATTGGTGAAGTCAATGAGTTATGATAGTCCTTTCATATATGTTTTATGACTGGAGTATTCAAACAATTTTTTTTTCCCTGTAAGTCCACTAAATATTATATATTGCTGTGGTCATCACACATCTTTTGTGCTAATGTTTGATCTATCCTTTAGCTAAGTATACCAACATGCACTTAACTTATTGTTTACCTACTGGAAGAGGACATTGGTAGTGCCAGCTGAAATTAAGAATGCTTTCATCATATATCTATGTGAAAAAAATACAAACACTCAGGGTGTTTGTATTTTTCAAACGAGCTTCACTAGGCAAAACTAGTTGCCTTGAGGGATGAGTATTGTCCATCTTGCATTGAAACTTGGATATTATTAATAATCAATTCGTTTCAGCTAGTTCTTGAATGAGTTTTCACAGCATTCCTATTTTATTGAGCTATTTCTGTAAATAAAACATGACACAACATACTTATGTAGAAGTTCAAATACAGGCAGCCATCCATTTCTTTATCACAGATTCTCTGGATTGAGAAATGGAAGGATGGTTATGTACTGATTACTTGAGATAGCTTCAGGAATCAACTTGGATTTGTCTATTCAGGTAAAAAAAAAAGTGAATGCTGTGTTTTGTATTTTTACTATCCAAGCTTTCACCTCTAATAATAGCAACAAACATTATTAGAAAAGGACTCCTATAAGTATAATAATAATTTATTAAAATGAATTCTACATTTTTGATATGATTAAATATCCATAACTTCACAGTAATGAACTAATAGCATATTAAGCCATAAATTTTTTAGAAATTACTTCTTATATATAATATGTTCAAATACATTAATCATGAGCAATGGAAAAAGTGTCATTTTCATTAAATTTATAGGAATATCAAATTACATACCAAGATTTATGTTATTAAAAAATATTTTTTTTCATATTAGATAGAGAATATTAATATCACTTCCTTGATTTATACAAAATAATAATTATTTCATATAGACACACACTTCTATCTTGGTGGGTACATCAATCAGTTAGGAACTATGTAATTTTCTAAAAGTGCAACATCACTTTTTAATAAAGAATTATGTTCCAGGTGCAGTCACAAATTATCATTTCATCAAAAAAAAAAATGTAAGCAATCAATTACCTATTCATTTTCATATGATAATTCTTCAAACTAACACTACAGTGCAAGGACAGTAAAAATAAATTAGATATTCCTATTAAAGAAAACCTTTCTTGGTTGCAATACTACTTCTCATGCACAATTAGCAGCACTTTAATGTTCTATAATTAATCAAAACTACTTTGAAAATATTCCATAACACTCCCAAACCAAGAGTTACATATTTCTAAAATGCTTTTATTGTAACTGTAGAAGGCTATTTCACAATCCACTAAATTATAAGTTGTTCAATGTCAGTGTAGAAACTGAATAAACTATTTCAAGAGAAACACATTCATTTATTGAATACTACCTTCTATTCACATTATGATTTCAATCAAACTAGAATAAATATTTACAGGAATATGGCATGTTTGAGTTGGTTTAGCTGATATGTTAATAGCAAATATTGTTTAAATTAATTTCTTCAATAAGATATATGGCATTTGTCTTAACAATATGAGTGTACAACTCTACCTTTACAAATTAACTTTTCATTGTGAAGTAATTTTTACTAAATATTTGGGGGTTAAGTTTATTAAAACAGAAAGCAAATTTAGTATCTATTTCACCTTCTAAACTTCACCACAGCTCAAAAAAAAAAAAATGATCAGGCATTACACTTCACCACCTAATTAAAGAATTTTTAGCCAATGCAGTGAAACATGTGATTACTTGATTTCCAATTATAGTTATATTGTATAACAAGGCAATGCATATGATGTCCTTATTTTATGAACCACCTAAACTTTTAAATACCCAGAATTTGGGATTTATTGCTTGTTTATATCTAATGTATGAGCTCAGTAAAAATAAAAAATAATACAATAGCTAAAATACCATTATTCAGTGTTAAATCACTTTCAAATATTATGCAATCTTATATATACTCACTTGCTTCATCAGAAAGAGTTTCTGTGTAAAATAACTGTAGGGTTGACAATTAATATTCAAAGGATCTTTTTATAAGAACAAAAATATTATGTAAAAACCAGTACTTAAATTGAGCTAAAAGACCATTCTGGTTGTCAATTTTCAAAAATAATGTTGGTTAAGCTTTGACAAAAAAAAAACCCTTATTTTTTGCTACCATTCCTGTTGTTAATATTTTTTCAATCTGGATATGATTACCAGTAATGCTTTCTGACATGGCTTATAATAACAATTCTGCTATAGTGAGCATTATAAGAAGCTTCTACAGTAATTCTGTTAAACTGCAATAGAAATGTTTTTAATATATTTCTGTAGATTTTTCACATTGATTCAAACTACCTTTGTTTAAACATTGCTACTTTAAGTAAAACTCTAAGATTCTTCATTTACAACACAAAATGGTGCAGCCATTATCAACGCACTGAGGGAAATGGACCATGATCGACCGTAGTCAGGGGCTTGAACCCCGGTCTACTCAAAGAGCATGTGCTACTGCTTTTGCTACGGAGCATTATAATGCTTGCATTAATTCTACATAGGGTGGAATGCTAACTGATCTTTCTGTTATTCAATCACTTACTTCATTTTCCAAAAATTAATGTTTCTACAGCTGCTCTTTATGAAACATTCAATATGCAAGATTGTCAGTTGCTGTTCTTGTGCTTTATTCTGTACAGCTTATAACCATTAATTTGGTTATAATGATGGTTCACTATAAAGAGCACCCTTTTCATATTTTATCAAAGCTATCACACTTCTGTGTGTATGTGCATATATATAAATAGCAATAATTTATTCTTGCTATCATGTTCTATACAAGAACTACATAAGGGTAATACCTTTCTGTACTGGGCAGCCAAATAGAAAAACTATGCTACACTCCTGTTTTCATAGTCCACTGGACCTTCTAAGATAAACAAGTGACTCAGACCAGTACATAAGGATGGCATGCATAAGTGAGCTGCCTGATTTTGAGGGGGTAGTTATTGTCAAATGTCACACTGCTGACAGTTTATATCACACAAACTTAACTGTTGGGTATTTCAAAAATTAGTATGACAATCTTGTCATATATCCCTGCAAAACAACAACCAGGAATTTATACAGACCACAAAACAGTGGTCTGTATAAACACACTAAACTCTCCACAGTCTCAATTTTCATGGCAGCACATCAACTGCAATCAGTAGTCTCACCTTCCATGGTGAAATAATGCCACTGCGCACTATACTCTATTGTGATCAGATGGGTGGATGCCTGTAGAACAACTGCTATTGACATGCATTGTTGGCACAATGCGGTTCAGAGGTGGGCTGTTTCTCATGTTATGTATGATCCAGGACTTTTGACCAATACCACATTCCCTATGATTTGGTAGAACTTTGGTGTATATACCCATGACATACAACCGGTGCTGTTCATAAATGTACAAAAGTTGGAATGTCAGTTAGGGGCCACACCAGCGGCTCAACTAGTTACTGTTCTGCACCTTATCATCTATCATTCATTGATAGGAAAGCCTACATGGGCAGGTGTAGTGTGGGGAATGATATTAACTCACTACTGAAATGAGTGGCAGTGTTGTCAATGTGAAACTAGCACATATCTGGATTTTTTTTTTTTTAGGAGTAGCATTAATAAGATGCCAAGTATCAAAACTCACAATAAGCTGGTTGAACTAATAGTTTCCCAAAATCATGATTACTTCTTTTCTGATTTATTACAGAGACTAAAATATTCACTAAAACTGCTTGTGATTTCTTGAAAATGCTTTTTTTTTTTTTTTTTTTCTGAAAACTTAATATGAACTAATTATTTTGTAAAGGATAAAATATTTTCAGTACATTCTTATGGAAAGCAATCAGAAAAAAGACCTTTCAGATGATTATTTAATACCACATAAAATTACTAACATAGTTTATTAAAGTTTTTGCCTAACCTACTATGCATTAAGCAATGTTTCAGGTATTTTACCAATACCCATCATCAGACCATGCTGCTGATGCTCCAAGAAACCTGATGTGCATACCTTTTTTCTAGGAGCATCAGCAGCATGGTATGATGATTGGTAACAGTAAGATGCCCTAAACATTACCTTAATGTATAGTAGTTTAAGTGAACAGCTTAATAAACTGTGGTATTTTAATCTTAATGGGAAACAACCACATAATGTCCCCCCCCCCCAATTCTATTAGATCTTTCAGCTGAGCATGGTATTTTTGAGAAAATTTAAATATGGATGAATCTAATATATTTGGCTTTCTTATAAAATTAAGACTCTTAAATTCATGAAAAGAGAAAAAAAAAAAAAAAAAAATGAACAGTAGTGAAACATCTTTTGCATATATTAAAAATAAAAAATCTGACAAGGTTCTGTTTCAATATTCATGAAATTATCACTGAGCAATATAACCATTAACCACAACATGCTATGTTTCTATAAACGAGGTTAGTGCAATGGCATCCTATTCTTACTGAAGAATATTGTAATGAATGTTTATGACAATTTACCAGCATCACTGAAGGTGCTGCCAAAACAAATTGGCATTAACAATCATCTAACAAGATACAGTACTGTATGATGATTTTGCAAAATCAGTGATACATAGAAAAGTTTTTTTTAATAATTAAATTTCCTACCATAAATCACATTCTGTCAATAAGTTATCAAGAGCAACAGTGCATTTGCTACTACATGATCACAGCTTTTTATAGTACCATTTTGTTTGAGGTCACTATATAGTAGATTACTATTCAAAATATAACATCAACAGCCAGTGAATGAACATATTATATATATATATTGCTCATCAGTTCACTGAAGAGTTAGGTATTATAGCAGAGGTATGCAGTTTTGAAATGATGTTATAACCAAAGTAAACTCACAGTGGTCTGCTATACTCATTGGATTTAGTGCCTTAAGCTAGATTTGCAATGACTGGAAATTATTCAGAAGCATTTAAAAATTGAGATGTACAGTGTCAAAGAGATCGTACCCAAATATTAGTTTCCATAAATCTTTTGATTACACCTGTTAGCTTATTTACAGTAAATGTTGAACCAATTTCTTAACTTCCTCGTCCAAGTTACAACAATGAAACAGAAAAGGAATGAACGAAATAACACTATTACTGCAGTGTATGACTGGCTGCTATGTTTATCATGGCCATACGACATTAAAATACAAACTGTTTGTTAATCGTCTATATTTGGTAGGCAAGATGCATTAGGAAGAAGAGTTGAGATGTATTGACATTAATGATATAAGTAAGTTCTTGTAGTTTGAAATAGTAGTAGAATATACTTTACTGCTAAATTTGTATTACAAGGCATGCACAATATGGTCTTTCTTTCAGCTGTAAATAATCAATATGTAAGTTGGAATGCCAAATCAAGTTGTTATTTGAATAAACCAATGGACATTCATTCATTCTAGAGCCTTAAAAGCATATTTTGTAATGTTTGGAGCGTGTGTGCTGAAATTCAGCAGAAGATATGATTTTCCTCCTTATGATCCTTTACAAAGGGTGACAGAACACTAGTTGTCTTGAGCTGAGGTTTTTTTTCTGAAATGTGATGCTGTTTCCTGGGAGTCTTTATTTATACAAATAAATGGTGAATTTGCAGAATTCACAATTTATTTAAATATTATATCATATTGTGGGACACCAAAATTATAAGGCCAGCATTAAAATAATATACATAGCCTTTTTGTAAAACCATATTTATAATTTGGATATGAAAACGTGAGAGAGAGACTAAAACTATTAACTCTTCAATGCCTGTAAATTCAACTTCTAAATTAATGGATAACAGTATTTTTAACACCCTAGATGGGTGATAAATTATAAAAAAGGTTGAGAAATACTACTCCATTGAAAACAGTTATTCAAAAATAGAATTTTAAGATAAGCTCTTCTCCAGACTATGAGTGCACTTGCTAGCAACCTTGCTATTAAATAACCTCAAGACTTTACGATATAGGTTGGTCAAATCAGAAACATGCAGGAGGAGAAACTCCAAGACCTCTAAGGTTCATTGTACCACTATAAACTACAGAAACACTCCCCTGCCAACCATAAACAATTTAGAGTTCTTTGACTGAACCCATAATTCATTTCTGCATACCAGGTTCAGCGAAACTACAAACCCAGGCCATGCGTTTCACAATGCTGCAAGGTTAATAAAATAATGAATAACCACAAATCAACAGCTGGATCTAAGACAATGTAGAGGCCCTAAAGTCCTGGAGAGTGACAAGTTTCTTTTCATAGGCAAAACAAATAAAGACAATTCCATTACCACCTTGGGGGGGGGGGGAATACTGTAGACAACAAAGTGCTCAAATTCCTTGAAGAAATATGCCATTCCCAAATGGGCACTGTTCGTTTCTAAGGATCCAAGTTCTATCAAGAAATCACCAAGACCTATATTAATTTCAATCTGTACAACCTCAAAATGACAATACCTCAGCCAGTTAAGATAATGGATATCATTATATGCTAACATCCCTGACCTTTCTGCTAGAAGGTAATGTCAATACTGACATGTCACATATTCAAAGTTCACACTCTCAAGTTCATTTATTCCACTGTACGCTATTCCACTTTCAGTTGAAGGAAGAGGCTCAAGCATCAGCAACCCACTTCAGTCATGACTACCTGCTCTAGACTTGGCTGATACGTTGATCGCCAGAAAAACAACAGACACAAGAAAACCTCCAAACTATAATTCCAACCACCTTTTCTGCACTAAATCAGTAGTCATTGTGGGCATCACTCTCAGGGCTGGATGGGAGAAAGGGTGCTAAATAAGAATTATATTTTAATGGATTCATCTTTATATATAAAATAATCAAGAATACCATATCCTAATTTACAGAAGCTATTCCCTTCCTTACATTCATGACTGTGTAGCCAGGCTAGAAAGACCTTATAATGCCATACATTTGACCAGTAGAAGAAAGTTTTAAACTCCGATAATAACCAATCAACCAATCATTCCCCTTTACCATCTGCAGAATAGCACGAGGGACAACTTTACAGAAAAGAAATTTGTCATTGCTAGGAGCACAGTATTGTTCTCCTTCACTTCCCATCTCTCCATTTTATACTCTGATGTAAACATCAATACACCTACTCACATCACAATCACTGGAAAATAATGAGGAACCATCTGACACATCATCCATATCAGTGACTAAGAGGACATGAGGCCCTAGCAAACTGATAACCACAGTTGTATTTCTTCCATGTTAGCTCTTCGTGATACAGTAACTTTTTCTGGAATAAGTTGCTCAAACATGTATAGGTCTTGGGCAGTTAGCTTTACATTAGTGGTATGTTAAAATAAATTTCTTCACGAAGAAATTTATTGTGTGCTTTTAAATATTAATTTGTTCTTATTTTGACTTGGTTGCTAAGTATTAGAGTGAAATTATTTCAAAAATTAAAAATAATCAAAAAAGGCATTATTGATACTTACTTCTTTTTTAATGTAATACTATCTTCTACATCAGGGGTCACCAAACTACGGCGTGCGTAGTCTGTTCATCTGCCCAGCACTGCTACAAGTGATCAAAATTTCTAAAATATATTGTAATTATTTATATGGAAATATAATAAATAGTGAATCAACGAAATACTACTGTTTCAATGACAGCTTGCGAGAGGCAGTGCACGTGACATCACAAAAGGTTGCTTTGTCAGGAATACCTGCCATTCGTTAACATAGTCGTATCTACACCCCATCTCCGTTGATCATGGGATATGATCGCTAGGGTGCAGCAGGGGATAGAGTTGGCATCTGTTTGTAGCATGCACAGAACAACTGGAGAAGATATTTTTGTGGAAGTGCTGAAAACTTTGCAACGCTATAACCTTCAGTGGAATCAGCTTCAATGTGTCACAGTTGATGGAGGAAAAAACATGGCTGGTGTTAGGAAGGGTCTCATAGGGAAGATTAGAACTAAGAAGTTCTTCAACTTCTGGGTGCTTTGTTTATACACTGCATTATACATCAACAAGCACTATGTGGCAAAGACTTAAATATTTCTTGCATACTGAAACCAGTCATCTCTGCGGTAAACTTTATTTGGGGCCATGCACTTAATCACTGCCAATTCCAGGCTTTTCTTGAGGAAATTACTCTGAATTTTGTGGCTTAGCTGCAGTAAAGTCCTGTTTCGTTTTTATAAGCTACGAAAAGGATAGAGCTGATACACTTATCAGATCCTACCTGGCTATCAAAATTGTCATTTTTGGTTGACATCTCACATGAATGAATTGAATTTAATACTTCAAGGAAAGGACAACATTTATCTGTGACCTTTACCGAATCATTAAAGGATTTCGAAGAAAGCTATTACTTTTTGAAGCACAACTAGAAAGAGGAGATTTCTCTCATTTTCAGTGTTTCAGAGAATTTCTTGCTGAAATCGGAGAAGATATCAATCTCGAGTTTCTAAAGAAAATTATTAATGACTTAAAAAAGCATTTTTTGGAAAGATTTTCAGACCTCGACAGAATTGAGAGTGATATTCTTTTGTTTCAAAATTTGTTTCATTGTAACGATGATGACGTGCCAGTCGAACTACAGTTAGAGATCATTGATTTACAAGCAACTGACCTATTGAAAGAGAAACACAGAGAAGGAAATCTTGTAGAATTTTATCGCTGCTTATCTGAAAATGAGTTTCGATGATATTTTAAAAGCTAAATGCCAGTTCCATAAATCACATTAATCTTTTCTGCTTATCTTATTCCTAATGTCGCCTTCCTTGATAAGTTTTTGATAAATAAATATATTTGTTGTCTTCATTTTTGTTGTATTTACTGAATTGTACACATTGAACAAAATGATTATCTGGCCCGTCGTGAAAAAAGTTTGGTGACCCCTGTTCTACATCAATTTACCAACTTCTGAATTTTGACTTTCCTAATCAAAATCATGCTGACAGCACATGTACATTAATACATAAAAGATTAAACCATGTACGTTAATATAATCTTCTAACAGTATAGGACTTGACACTGTTCTGAGAATGATTATGAAATAAGATGAATCTTGCTGGTTTACATAAATCAAACTAATTGTAAAATTACCGATTATTCATATCTAATATCAATAAGTTCTCAAAGTGTTAAGATATGTTTGAAAACTTAATTCAACCTATAAAATTAGGCTACAATAAATATCTGGATTAAGATTCAAAGTGTGAAATATGTAACAATCAACACTTCACCAATCTTAATATGTCCTTAAAAATCAAATTAGGAGACCCTTTAACAAAATTGGCAAGCCATGGAAAGAGGCTAAATAAGCAACAAACAACTTGCTGAAATTTTCGATCAAAAAAGAAACACCGACAGTCATGTAAATCTCAGTTGAGTTATATAACCCCTATATAACGAGTTAAGGAGAGAAGCTCATTTATTTTTTACAGCCTTAAAAAAAGTGAGAAATGATTCTATTTTTGGAAGTAAAATGACATGAGATAACTCCAATAAAGGTATGAGGACCAGCCTATATTTCTGTACAAAAACTTAACAGTCAAATTCCTTACTTCAGCAAGAACCAGATTATTAATGATAGGATTCAAACTGCTTTGCAGGCTGATCACGTAACTGGTTTGGTTAAGATAAATATTCCTTTACTTATTCTGTTTATTACTTTAACAAAACAAAAATGCATGTGTGCAGCAAGATGATCATGTTTCACATGAGATCGTGTGAAACATGAGAATTTTTCAGAATAGCTTTACCAAATCATGCCAATTTTGAACGAACAAGCAGATTATTTTGCACTCCTCTTAGGAATTAGTGGCTTCAGTTTAAAAACATACATAATTCAGTCTATTGTAAATCTGTAATGAATTTTAGAAGCGAAACCAAAGACTGGTGGCATTCTGCAAAGCTAATTACTGAGAAACAAACACTAAATGTACTTTATATATTATAATTTTAACTGATGGATTAGTATCAGTGTAGTTCATAGAGGAAAAACCAAAACTGTATTGTTATTAGAATTGGGATGCAGGATGGATCCATTTTTTTTTTTTTTTTTTTACCTCAGTGTGAAACAGCATGAGCCAGGATTCTTCGGAGATGTACAATATACAAAACATCTTGGTCACTGTAGTTATATATGAGGAAAGAAAAAAGAACAAGCCTCAACTCTGCAAAGTTTAGAGCTGTATAAGCTAGAACTTTGTTAGTATTAAGAAAAATTTAAAAGTACAAAATTGTTGGATACAAAAAGTTCCTACTACAGGATGACTACCTTTAAATGGATCTGTTCAATCTTTTCCTTTGATCTAATTTCTTGGCTTGAACATGTCTTCATATTTTCTGTTCCTTATAGTGGTATTGAAGGCATAACCTGTACCCCAAAAAACTGATTAATGGATTACCACTATTGGATGTAACTGGACCAGATTCTATCTCCAAATCTGTATTAAAATTTTCCAGTTTATATATTATCAAGTAACTGTTCTTTTAATTCAAAGCTTTAAAGAGAGGTTTATTCCTGATGACTAGATCAGACAGTTTCTAACCAAACAGAGATTAAAATGACATATCCCACTGCTGTTTCCTCTATTTTCAAGATTTTCAAATATGCCCTTCTTCATTCGCTCAGTTCACTTACGGTGCAAATGAAGTGTCAATGTTCATAAACTTATTAAAAAAGTTGTTTTTGACACCTGATCATGTCATTAACAATGAACTTAATATAGCACCACTCTGGTTCTAACCTCTGCATTTAATGTTATATTTCTTTTTCATTTATTATTAGAACATTTTTATTCTTTTACTAGTGATCGTCATTGGTTTCTTAAGCATTCCATGTTTAATATATAATTGCTTTAACATTGGATATGTTCAAAAAATTTTGTTTCTGCAGGAACACCACAATATGGGACCATCCTCTTTTCCCTTTTTAATTCCTTCAAACTTTTACTTGAAAAAATTCAAGTAATATCTTATGCTGATAATATCAAGTTATGGTTTAACTTCTGAACAGCCGAGGAAGCAGAATTAAATAATTTTTTTTTTTTTTATGAACCTGGGCATTATCATTAGAAGTTAAATGATTTTAAAATTTTTGGTTCCCAACTTACCCTGTAACTTATATTGACTCATAGTTTTTTTCTAAAAAACCCAATCGGTTTATAATTTTACTTGCTATTGAAATGAAATAATTCCATTGTTGTAATATTTGATTCACAGCTTCTCTAACACTCAAAATCAATAATTTAACATTATTTCCTTTAAAAAATTCTGTTATCCTAAACAGAATAATTCATGTGTCTCTCCCACTATTATATTAAAATAAATTAATTCCCATTTGATTTCTTCAATGTTTTATGCTTCTGAAATTTTACAACTTCAACCTTGAAAACCTTTTCCTCTACCAAATATAGAATATTATTTTAAGACACTGTAAATATATGACTTCATTTGTTAATCTGATCTTTGGAAATGTGGAGTAAAATTGAGTCATGTTTATCTAGACAAAATCTCCTTCCTAACACCCAAGCAAAACAGACCTGTCTGACTTGATACATTTTCCCTATTCCTTCTATTTATGTTATTTAATACCCTTTTCCTCTACCAAATATAGAATATTATTTTAAGACACTGTAAATATATGACTTCATTTGTTAATCTGATCTTTGGAAATGTGGAGTAAAATTGAGTCATGTTTATCTAGACAAAATCTCCTTCCTAACACCCAAGCAAAAGAGACCTGTCTGACTTGATACATTTTCCCTATTCCTTCTATTTATGTTATTTAATACCCATAACTGTGATTTTATTTTATTTTTTTTTTTTGCTGTATCATGATAAAAAGCTATAAACTTGAGCACTTATTGATTCAATTTGTACAGGTCATCCAGTAACTACTTTTCAAAAATTATGCCCAATGTTTTTGAATCTCCATATTTAATTATTAGAAATCTGTCACTGCCCTTGCAACTTCTGCAAATTTTTATATGTTAATTTATGATTTTATGGCATAACTTTCCTATTTATTTTTTTAATGTTAAAAATTGTTGATAAGTATTTCCCTTTGGATTCCCCCCCCCCACAGGAATCAATAAACAGATATAAAATAGGGTCAGTTATAATTATAGTTAATTTTTATTTTGTAGGCTAAATATGAAAAAAGCTGTTACCAATGTCAAGCAGATCTTTAATGTTTCTAAATTTTATTTCAAATATTACTATACTAAACCAAAATGATGTAAACATTTCTTTGACACAAGGGGGGAAAAAATTTTATCCCTCCAAAGTAATGTATTTTCACTAAATTCTGGTAGGAGTAGAAATACAAGTAATCTAGTGACTTAATTTAAGTGAATGAGGATAAAATCAAATAATAAAACATTCTGAAATTATAATGGCTGGAATATAATTAAAGTCTATTGTGCAATTCAATATCCTATCTAAAATGGCATATATGGCAAAGTACTCAGGCACTACCAGGGAACAATTTATTATTATTTATTTATTTATTTTTTTTTTTTTTGGAAAAGCCTCAATACTGTTTCAGTTTCATATTAAAAAAAAAATCTACTTAAATGACACTCCTTATAAATTACAACCAATGCTAACAGAATAACAATTCAAGAAAAAACTTAAATACAACAAAACTTTGATTAGTACGAATATGAATAGTATAAAATTCGATTTAGTACGAATTTTTATTCCAAATTATGCCAAAAATTACACGTGGGCTATCAAAAACTCAACACAGCATTGTACCACCAAACACTCACTCATCAGTCTGCCTATACCTATTGTTGTGTGAAGATCTGCTGAAGCTTCTTATGTTATATATGTGTACAGTACTGTATTTTATTTTAAATTTTGATAAACCACCCCTAGCAAATATGGACAAACAGAAGAACACTTGTAGTGCAAATAATTCAAGTGCAAAAAAGAGGAGACTTGTTATTACATTAGAACAAAAATTTGATGTAATAAAACGACATGCAATGTGGCAATAGCAATTCTAAAATATAAGATGTTGGTATGCAACATTATAAAATAAAAAGGTAAAGTTGCATCAGCTTTTTGTGGCTTGTAAACCACTAGGAATAGAAATTGGAGCATTTCTTATATGTGTGGGTGGAAGACTGAATTAAAAACACATTCCTCTTAGCAAAGCGGAAATTCAAACTAAAGCTTTGAGTCATTTTACAGCAGTGAAAGAAAATGGAGTTCCTGCGGAAACTAAAGAAACTTTTATTGCAAGCAAAGGTTGGTTTGACAGTTTTAAAAATCAAATTCAATTGCATAATATTAAAATTACTGGTGAGTCTGCCAGTGCAGATAAAGAAGCTGCATCTGAATATCCAGATATTTTGAAGAAAACAGTAGAAGAAGGTGGATACACAGACCAACAAATTTTAAAAATTGATGAAACTGAATTATTTTGGAAAAGAATGCCTTTCAGAATTTACATTTCCAAAAAAGTCAACCTGGATATAAAGTGGCTAAGGATTATTTAACACTTTTATTGAGAGGCAATGCAGAAGGCGATTTCAAATTGAAACCAATGCTCGTTCATCAAATCCTCATGCTCTTAGAAGTGACTGCTTCCAGTTTTTTGGCATTCAAATAAAGCATGGGTGACCAAAGCTCTTTTGGAAGACTGGTTTTCTACAATAATTTTGCCCAGCTGCTGAAAATTACTGCATGAATAACAATATTGCTTTTAAAGCATCATTAATTTTAGATAATGCCCCTGGTCATCCAACTACACTTGGTACATTGTGTGAGAATGTAAAAGTCATTTTTTTTACCAGCAAACACAACATCTTTATTGCAGTCCATGGACCAAGGAATAATTGCAACATTTAAAGCCAACAAGAGTTTTTGCACAGAGAATCATTCAAACAACAGGCGACAATGCAATTTCTTTAATTGACTTCTGGAAAAAATATAGCATCGAAGATGCAATTGAAAACGTTTCCCATGCTTAGGAAGAATTAACTGCATGCGGTATTAAAACACATTTGCCTCGTGGTGCAAGCTGTTGTTGAAGAAATAACAGACATTGGAACACGGCTTGGTTTAGATGACTGGACACTACAAATGTCCATGACTTGCTTGAATCACACATGGAAGGAATGACTGATGGAGACCTTCTTAACTTAGATCAACAGTGTGCATCTGAGTAAACAGACGATGTGCAAATAAGGAGTTCACCATCAAAGAATACGAAAGAAATATTTCAAACTCTGTAAGCCTTAAAACAAGTTATGGATACTGATCCCAATGTCGACCAAGATATGGATAAAGTTCTCAACAACTACATGCATATGTAGTTAAGAGACTTAAAGAAAGAGAACAGCTCACTTTAGCTAAAATATTTTAATAAAATGTAATAATGTTTTCTTTGCTTAGTTTATAATAAACTTGAATCGCAAATACCTTTTTATTATCCTTTGGTAATATATATATTAATAAACAGGTAAAAAACTTATGCTTAAATATTTTTATTGCACATTTTCATTGGGGTGGGACCATTCGAAGTTATAACACTTTGTGTTATAATAACTTCGAATACAGGTAACCCTCGATTTATGTGGATTCACTTTTATGTGGTTTTTCCCGCCCCTATATATGCCAGGGGTCGACAAAATACTGTTTGCGTAATGAACCCAGCCCACCCGTACATTTTTGTACAGCCCATTTGCAGAAGTGTTTGGGTCATATGTTGCACAATCGTCGCTTTGTGCTGCTCCTTCATGTGGTAAATTAGTGTCTTGAGTGCCACATGTTTCATCGTACCACGAATGTATCACGAGTTTACATCGGTGAATATTGTTATATGCATGACACTCAAAACACTATTAAATTACCAGTGCGCGAAGGAGTGACGAGCAGCAGCAGCACAAAGCGATGATCGCGTAACGTATGGCCCAAACATCTGGGTAAACAGGCCACACAAAAATGGACGGGTGGGCCGGGTTTGTTACACAAACAGTGTTTGCTGACCCCTGGTCTATATATTGCTACGCACTTGTGCACATGTGCTGTGTATACAGCACATTACCTCATATCTGAGAGTTCAAAATGCATTGCTCATTTGAAGATGAACTTTAATAACAGAGGTAGATAAACGTCAGTTCGATACACTTCCAATACTATTGTTTCCTCACGTAAATAATTTATTACAGCTTTAATTTGCACCTTCATTAAACATGTCAATGAGACTGGCAAAGGAAAGTCACAACAATGAGGATATGCCAGCACATAAAAAGAGGTATGCTGCTATCAATTTGGATACAAAGTTAAAAACCATACAAAAACTCAAGTTCAGATTTAAGATTTTTAACATTGCACATGAATTTAAATTAAGCAAGTCAACAATAAGACAGTCTTTAAAGATAAGGATGAAAATGCTACTCCCTTCTCAGTAAAGAAAAATCACCCATTCTCAGAGTGAAACCATTCAAGAATTGGAAAAATTGTTAATTGCGTTGATCAAAGATTTAAGTAAAAAAACCACTCAACACACAAATAATAATGAAATAAGGCTCTCAGTCTGTATGACAACTTTAAAAACAAACTTGGGGATAATTCATTAATTCCAATATTTTCGGCCAGCAAGGGATGGTCTGAATGATTCAGAAAGTGAGCAACTTTGCAAAATTTAAGAATAATGGGGAATCGACAAGCATCAACATAGAAAGTGTTGACGAATTTGTTAACAAATTTCAAGGATCAATTGGAAAAAAGTATCCATGAAATTTAATTTTTAATTTTGACGAACGAAACTGGTATTTTTTGGAAGAGGATGCCATCGTGAACATTTATTTCATGAGAAGAAAGAGTGCATCTGGTTTTAAAGCTGCTAAAGATTGTTACGATTCTTTTAGGCAGCAATGTGACAGGAGATTTTAAAATGAAACCATTTGTTATCTATCATTCTGAAAATCCACATTGCATGCGTGTCTATAAGAACAATAAAAATTCTCTTCCCATTATTTGGAAGAACAACCGCAAAGCTTTGATGATGCAAACAATTTTTGAAGACTGGTTCCAAAATTATTTTTGTCCATTGGTTAAGGATTATTACTCTAAAATTGGTGTTGAACCTCAAGCTTTACTGTTATTAGATAATGCTCCTGGTCATCCTCCTACTTTGGAATGACTTAGTGATGTTTCCAACTCAAATTGAATTCCTACCTCCCAACACACCATTAATTTTGCTGGTTTTGCTGGTAAAGTAGGATTGTTATTATCCTACTTTCCATAGGATAATAACAATCCTATGGATCAGGGAGTAATAGCCACATTCAAGGCATACATTTCAACAGTTAATTGCAGAAATTGATGGTCAAGACAAGGACAGTATGAGAGAGAGAGGTGGAAAATATTTAGCATCCTACAGGCAATTCATAACAGAGCTGAGTCATGGAAAGAAGTTTCATCACCTTGCTTAAAAAATGAGTATGGAAAAAATTATTCCCTGAACATGAAGAGAGCTCACCCTTAGATATAAGTCCTGGAATTATCAAATAGATCAGTAACATGGCAACTGAAACAGGAATCGACGGTGTAACAACAGATGATCTGAATGGATTACTAAATGCCCACAGTCAACCTTTGCGAAATGAAGAACTGCAAGACCTAGAATTTAATGCGGCATTCATAGAAAAAGAATTTGAATTGGTGCCAGAAAAATCATTGTCAATTCAAATTCTAGAAAAAGCTCTATTAATGCATGAATTTGTTAGAGGAGTGTGACAGTGATTTTGCACGGGTAGATGCAGTTAGATGAGGCTGCGATCCAATGATAGACTGTTATAAGCAAATTTTATGAACAAAACATAGGCAAGCGAGGCAGACCACATTGGATTTGTATTTTGGAGAAAAATAAAGTAAATCTGCTACGACATGAATGAGTTCTATGTGATTTTTGTTCTAAGCCATTTTGAATACTGCAATATGTATGTAATTAAAGTTTGTATTTATGTGTACTTTAAATAAAAGTTTTGTATTATTTCATTGTATTTTGAATAAAAATGATTTGTTTCAAGATATTTTGTACACTGCATTAATATGAGATAAAGGAAAAAAAAAAAAAAATAAATTAACAGAAACAGTCAAAAGACATGAGAAAAACGGTATCCCCATTTAATGCGGAAATTTGCTTTATGCAGATTTCTAGGAACACATCCCCTACGTAAAACGAGGTTGCCTGTAGTATGAATTCGTTTAATATGATGGTTTCGCAGGATTTGTTATTTGTACTAATCGAGGCTTTGTTGTATTGATCAAATAAGCCATTATACAATTTTTTAAAAAAAATAAGCTTTATTTCATTTACTTCAATTCAGATAGGAAATAAAAAAAACATACTGCCTGTCAAAATCATTTTACTCTTGTTTCACGTGTAAAATTTGGAGGTGGTGCAAAGTATTTTTATAGAATGTAAAAAATCAAATACTGTATTTAATTAAACTTAAATTGATAAGTTTAATCAACTTTGTCTTCTGCATGAAACCAGCTCAAAGAAGTTAAGGCTGACAACTCAAATCCTTCACATTTTTTATGAAGGATTTGGTGCACCTCTTTTCAATTACTTTAAAAATGAAGGAATATGTATGGTACCTTCATGATGAATAAAAAATACTTGTATGTTACCATAATAAAGGATATTGTTTCTGTGATATTCACTATATGAAAAAAAATCAAAAACACTAAGTTCATCACAGATCTGACTAGACAAACCATATATATTATTATAGTGATTACCATAATATACACGTGAAGCATTACTATGCATAATTTATACCATACGGACTGGCATATGCTATTTTTTCTATTTTTATACACAAAATAAATTCAGTAAGTGAACTGAATAAAGATCAAAATATTACAAAAATGAAATTCTTTCAAGAGCTAACAAATTTTGCCTTATGCTTAACATACTAACTTTAAAAACACTAATTAACTTTCAACATTTACATTATTATGACTAGTATACAACTACCTAACAGTATTTGAACTGAAGAAAAACTATTTCTCCATTCAGTCACATTGAGACTAAGCTATTATAACTATATTCAATAAAAATATAAACATTTCTATAAATTAATGTTTTCAATATATATATTATTCTTGTTATAAAAATGAGCTTATTTACACTTCTAGTATTTTCATAACAGATTAAAAATTTTATAGTCAACATTTATAATTTCATATTTTTTAGCAGGAGCAAAAGATTAAGATGAACTTTTTACACCTATTTGCAATATTTCTCTGAACGGACTTTATGAGTAACATTCACCTTTTGGCTAGCCAATATAACTAATGAAAGTCTGTCTTGCTTTCTTTAAAATATACATTCTTCAAGCACAACCGGAGATTCATATTTTTGTAGTTTTCCCAAAATGATTACTACTGACTAGGCATTATTCTGAGAGAAAGAAAGGGAAAAAAAAAAAATAATAATAATAATTAAATAAATAATCAATTGTAAAGCTAAATAAAGTTTGCAAGCACACATTTACACATTAATTTAAATATTTACAATTTCATTTTTTTTAAAATTAGCATTAGTAGTGGCAAATTATGCAAAAAAAAAAAAAAGAAAAAAAGAAACCGTCTGTTCCAGTAACATTCTCTCTCTCTTTCTGAACACAAATTTCTGTGTATTTGTCCTACAACCATCCCTCCTGGATTTAAATTTAGGTTCCCTCGTGTATTCTAAGCAAGACAAATGATGCCATCAGCATTTAGCTTACTCAATTTATTCAAAGCTTTGAACGCCTCAATAATATCTCCTTGCAGGTGCCCAGTCTCCAGACTGCAATTTGCAGAACTAGTGTTTCTTGGTAAAAGTACCCTTTTGTTTCCCCTCACTCATTTTGCTACTCTTCTCAACACCCAATCCAACAGATGTACAATCTTCCTAAAATAAGAATTTCAGACCGGTATTCAGTACTCCAGATGTAGCCTAATTATTGCCTTATACAATGGAATAATTACCTCCTTGTCCCTGCTGGCAAAATTCCTATATATCATTGACAAAAACCCATGAGCTGTCCTAGAAGCCCATCTACACTGCTCAGTGAACTTCCTACTGACTGCACGATTACCCTCCCAGGTCTTTTTCATTCTCCACTACCATGAGTGTAGCACCACAGTTGGTATATTGTTCTGGGATTAAATGAGACATAACCAAATATGTATTCAATTATGTGAACTTTTTAATGATTGCCCGAGTTACTATAATTGAGAAGTCCAGGTCTGACTCCTATCAAAGCCTAGAGGAATTTCTAAAGTCCTCTTCAAATAAGGACGTAGTCAGCTGAACACAGGGGAAGTAGGATTTCCTGTAAATTATTCTGGGTTTTTCAGCCCACAACACATTTCTTTTCTTTTTTTAAAGTTCAGTTTATACTCCAGCGCAATCACCCGAGTCAGAAGAGTTTACTACTAGTCACCTTACAATAATACAATCAATACTGTATTTAGCAGTTATGTACTGCACGAAGCACAGTAAACTCAACTGTGTGTGTTAGCTTAATGTACTCCAAAACAACCTGCTAACTATGCCAAGCCTCTACAGAGGGATAAACATTAAACGAATATGAGCAACAAGCTCCAGTGCAATTAAAATAACAATGTGAATTGGTATATGCTGCCAGAGAGACTCCCATTTTGATAATTTGAGACACTTCATATCTGCAATAAAATACCTAGCCTGAACTCAAATGGACAAAGGTTCTGAATCCATACCATGTTTGAATTGTTGTTATTATGATATCATTCTCAGTGCTGGGGAAGGAAAGGAATTTCCCAATAATATACAACACACAACTTGTCAAATATGATGAATCATTCC
This sequence comes from Mastigoproctus giganteus, assembly GCF_048544385.1. Classification (NCBI taxonomy): domain Eukaryota; kingdom Metazoa; phylum Arthropoda; class Arachnida; order Uropygi; family Thelyphonidae; genus Mastigoproctus; species Mastigoproctus giganteus. The sequence continues at coordinate 31,367,614 of NC_143588.1, read as the reverse complement.
AGATCAAATAACCACACAGCATGCCTGTATTACTTTATTTAACAGGTTGCCATAATTTCACTGTTGGTTGAAAAAAAAAAAAAAAAAAAAAGGACAGAATATTGCCATTAAAAAATTTCATGGTTCTCAGTTTATGATTTTACCATTTATACTGTAGATTACACTGGTTGGCAACGATTTCCTCCCTAAAAATAATTGACATAGAAAATAGATTCTCATAGGAAATATGTTCAAAAACTCAGATATGTTCTTAAAAAGATCTCATCACTCTCAGTTTTCAAATATTGCAAACTAATGACTGAAAACCAAAACCTGTAGTTGGATAAATCACCTTTTCCATCTATTTGTATATTTTTTTGAACATTTGGGAGATTTCTCGGACATTCGGGAGCTTTCTACAACATTCTACAATGTTACAAAATGTTCTAGAATTTGTTACTTGCAGAAGAAAGGTCGAGATGTTTGCAGAAGGTTCTAGAACTATTGACAGAGTTTTCTAGAAACTTCTCTACCATATATATATATATATATATATATATATATATATATATATATATATATATGTATGAGTGAGTTCCACAGCAAGCAAGCATTTTCGTATTTCAAAACGTGTGTGTGTTTCAGAGGGTGAGTGGTAAACGTGTTTTAGTGAATTAGTATTAGAATTGGCCATATAGTGCAAGGAAGCCTAGCCAAAAAAAAAAAAAAAATTAATAATAAAAGAAAAGGAAACAGACAATCTATGCATATGCATTTCCCCTTCTTCCATAGGTCCAGCTGACCTTTGAATTTCCCCAAACTGTCAGCCTCAACTACTTATGTAGGTAACTTATTCCAGTAATTTATAACTTGCTGGCTAAAACAAAACTTCCTGGAATCCAATATAAACATCCCCTCCCCCCTGTAACTTGAATTTATGGCCTCTAGAATCATTTATAATCTTGAAAATTTCATCCTCATTCATTTTACTTTTGCCTCTCAGAGCCCTAAACACCTCAATCAAGTCTCCTCTAAGGTGTCTAAGTTTCCAAGCTGTACAACCCACATATTCGAAGTCTTTCCTCATATGGATACCCTTTTGCCAATTCCACCAGGTGAGTTATTCACTTTGAACCCTTTCAAGAAGCTTGATGTCTTTTTTTTTTTTTTTTTTTTTTTTTTAGGTGCAATCTCTATACTTGAACACAGTATTCCAAGTGAGCAACCAATAGCCTTATATAATAGGATTATAAAATTCTTATCTCTACTAGCAAATGGTTAATAAATCATCGATAGGACACCACGGGCCTTCCTTGCAACCTGTCTACAATGCTCGGAGAACTGTCTGACCAAATTGTAACTCCCAAGTATCTTTCTACCACTACTGACTTTAGTTCAACTCCGCTAAATGGAGTTGAACTAAAGTCAATACGTATTGGCACTTTTCCAATCCAATGTATTCTCTCTCTCTTGAGTCCAGTGATGCTCTCATAATTAGTCTTAATGGTTCAGTGCACTTACTTGCCAGCTCCGTTAAAATTATAGGGTCATAATCAGCCATTTTCAATCCAATGCAGGATGAAGGCCTCTCCAATTCCTACTGTTTTGTGCAATGGCCTTCCATTTACTGCTCACGAACCATTCAATTTCATCTGTCCATCTCCGCTGTTGTCTTCCAGGTTTTCTTTTGCTCCTCTTGGGTACCATTCTGTTATTTTCTTTGACCATCTGTCATCATGTCTTTGAACTAAATGAAATGGACTTGAGCATGTGAAATGTTTGAATCTGAGAAAGCTTTTGTTATGCTCGGGCTGCTTTTGATAAGAAGCATAACCCCATCATCCCTTCTATCTGCCCTAAATACGTTGTACATACCATACTGAAATTTTACATACCATACCATACATACCATTGTACATACCATACTAAATATTGTTCATACCATACTATTTCCAGGTGAAACCCTGTTTCCGTAAGTCCTCTTTTAATGTATAAACAATTAAGACTTAATATTCTTGTATAGTTAACTACCCTGACACACCCCTTGAAGTTATTTAAGCTTGCTTCCCTGGCATTAGCAACCCACTCATTTGAAACATTTCTGCCTTCAAAATATCTCACTAATATGATCAGTTTTGGTAACAGACAAGAACTCTAGAGGTAAATGCAGTTGTTACTTTAATAGATATATATGCATTTATCATCAGATAAACATGTATCTATATTACTCTTGTCCCCAAAACTAGCAGTTTCCCTGAGCCCTTAAGATATTCTCAATCATACTTGCAAAAACCCTTGCACCACCTTTGTTTAAATGTATCCTGTATTTACCAAACAGATTCCTTCTATAAGCATGGGCCAAGCTGATAAAAATTTACCCCCAAGACTTACACAGAATATAATCCCTCCTATCATGCCTGGACAGAATTGGTGACACATGACATTCTGACCTAACTCACAGCATTTCTTCAGCATGGTCCTATATTTGTCTAACAAATTGTCAGATCTTGTGTGCTTAATATCATTAGTCCCCAAAAATTTTACAATAGTATTTGTAAACAAGCGTTATGTGCATAAGCAAACATCATGAACTGTGTTTAAATTAGAAAAGAAAATCGATTTCTACAATTTCTTAATTGTGTTCTTATGTGCACATACCTCAACTGTACACAAAATATCACGTTCTTGCTGAAATAAGTCTGATAGCTTTTGCTACATTTGAAGAGAAGTGGTATTAAAATTGCATCAGAAGCCACTCTCACAACTTGTGAGAAAAGCCTATGAACTCTAATTTGGATATAAGGTGGGAGATCAAGATAAAGCATGGGCTCCACAGATTTCCTGTAGCTCATGTTCAATGACATTAACAGGCTGGCTTAGAGGTAGTCATAAATCGATGCTGTTTGCTGTTCTGGTAATATGGCAGGAACCTCGACCACAAACAATTTGTTAATTTCGCATGACCGATATTTGGTTTTTCTGGGAAATCCAAGCATAAAGTAGAGTATCCCAACATACCTTCTGCTTTAAGGTCAGTTCCTCATGTTGATGCAATGCCAGTGCCAAAGCCACCAGAAACTTATGGACTTGACAGATTCAGGATTGGAAGAGGAATCCCTAGAAGATGCAGAACTGAGAATGAGTGCAGATTCAGACTTTAACTGCAAAGCCACATCTGATCGTTCAGGCAGAACTGAACAATTCGGACCTCTCCAAAACCAAGGCTCAATTACTAGGATCACTTCTTGAAAAAGGGTGTCAAGATGTCTTTTTATAGGAAGAGGCAATCTAACATAATGACCTATTACTCCATGGATGGTGCTATCATTTATTGTAACAATATCCAGGAATTAATGAGAGTTAAATCTGGAACATGTCCCTGAACAGTGGAGACTTTTCATTGATTCATTCAAGGTCAGTTTGAAAGCAGTTTTACTCCATAATGGAAATAAGTATCCACTTATACCATTGGCCCATGCAGTTCACACGAAGGAAACGTACAAGAACCTACAGGTTCTTTTGCAAAAAACATGCTATCAAGAATACAAATGGAATATCTGTGCTGACCTAATTAGCAAAGCTACACTGTGGTAGCTTTGATGATGGGGTTGCACAGTGAATACACTAAATACTGCTGCTTTTTATGCAAGTGGGACAGCCAAGTGAAGGTCTACCACTACAGGGTAAAAAAATGGCCAGACCATTCAGAAACTACACCAGGCTAAATAGGAAACCCTATTTAGAAAAAATGTAGCACATCCTCCTTTGTTGAATAAGTTAAAAATCTGTTTACCTTCATTGCACATCAAGCTAGGTTTGATAAAAAAAATATTTGTGAAAGTGATGGACAAAAAAGAGGATTTTCCTGTTTGAGGCAAAAGTAAATATAAAAGAGGGAGTTTTGTGGGTCCTCAAATCAAACTGCTATTCCAAGATGAAGAAGTCATTAAAAAATTAAATGCTACAGAAATAAGAGCCTGGAAGTCATTCGAAAACGCCTCCCAGAACTTTTTAGGCACCGAGAAATTGCAAAATTACAGTGAAATTGTGGTGAGCTAATTTTAGTGTATAGAGAGTTGGGATACAACATGTTCTCAAAGCTTCGTCTCCTACATTCTCATTTAGACTTTTCTCCTGAAAACTTGGGAGCAGTCTCCAATGAACACTGTGAAAGGTTTCACCAAGATATTTCTCAAATGGGAAAAGGATAACAGGGAAAATGGAGTCCAAATATGTTGGTATCTTGTAAAGGAGACACCAATGGACAATTATAAAAGGCAAAAAATGACAAAATAAGTGTTTTGGTATCAGATAAACATTTTCATAAATAGAATAAGGGTAATAGATCCATTGTTCAATATTTAGTACTGCATGTAGCATTTTCTTAAAAAATATAAAATCTTTTTTACTAGAAACTTAGTTTTTGATTTTAATCCCTTCTCCCTTAAAATTGGTGGGTGTATGGTTGCCATATTTGAATTCAGCAACATGAAATTTACAAGAATAACCCTGAGTTTTAACAGGGAGTGAAAATTTTTTTTTTACCGATCAGTGTTACTTACTATCAAATAATCTTCAGCTTGGCGAGTGTGAAAAGAATGCTAATGTATCCTGTCACTGGTGAACCATATCCCTCCAACCGAGATTGCCTAACTACTAACTAAATGAAAAAACATTTAAAAATTTTTTTCCAAAGGAATTTCAAACAAACCTCTTGAAATAAGTGAGAGGTGGCAAACACAGTCAATTTAGTAAGGTATGTTCTAGTACACACCATACTAACATACAGTGGTAGGCACAAATAGTATCGCTATAAAAAAGATTTTCTCCCAAAAACAAGAATTACAATTGAAATAATTGCTATAGCCTCAAATTTTTTATACACTGATGTGAAATAATTAACCATTTTATTGATAAGAAAATATGTTAAAGAAAAACCTATTTAGACATATTTAATTACAAATTATCACAGAAATATTACGCAGGCCATATGAATGCATTAGCAGAGGCATATGATGCAAGAAAGCAAAGATTATAACATCATCAGCCAAAAAAAAAAAAAAAAAAAAACTTCCACTTCGCCCCTCCATTCGTTCGAAATACCTGTCCAGCTGAGCCTTAAATTTATTTAGGCTATCAACTTCCACAAGGGATGGAAGTCTGTTCCACCAACCAACCAACTACCCGCTGGCTAAAGGCAAATTTCCACACATCTATCCTACATCTCTTTCCTCAATTTGAATTTATGCCCTCTCAGGTGATTATTCCGAGCAAGAGGCAGAATCCCATCAGCATTGAGCATGCTCAAACCATTCAACGCTTTATACACCTCTATCAGATTGCCTCGCTGGTGTCTAGTCTTCAGACACTAATTTGCAAAATTTAAGCCTTTCTTCATAAGAGCAACCCTTTGTTCCATTCACTAATCTTGTTGCCTTTCTCTGTACTCATTCCAGCAGCTCTACATCCTTCTTGAAATGAGGCCTCCAGACCTGTATACAGTACTCAAGGTATGGTCTGACCATTGCCTTATACAAGGATATAATCACCTCCTTATCCCTGCTAGAAAACTTCCTGTATATAATTGATAAGACACCATGAGCTACTCTTGCAGCCCATTTGCACTGCTCAGAGAACTTCATATCTGCCTGCACAATTACCCCAAGTCCTTTTCATTCGCTACCCTGTCAGTGTAGTACCACAGAGTTGATATGTTGCCCTGGGGTTGCTGTTTCCCCATATGGAGTACTTTACATTTTTCAATGTTAAACTTCATTTGCCACACTCAGCCGATCTGCTCAACCTTTCCAGATCCTGTTGCAGCAGCATAGCATCAGTAGTGTCCTTAACAACCCTGCCAACCTTTGTATCATCTGCAAACTTGGACATTAAGCTTGATATACCATCATCAATATTATTTATAAATACAGAAAACAATAATGCACCCAACACTGAACCCTGGGGAACTCCACTAATAACATTAGTCCACGATGAGCAGTGTCCATTGATTACCACTCTTTCTTCCCCCCCTCAACCACCCCTTTATCCATAGCACCAATTTGCCTCCAATGCCAAACTGCTCCAATTTGTGCAGCAGTCTTCCATGTGCAACAGTATCAAAAGCCTTTCTAAGATCCAAGTCAGATCCCTGCATCCAGTTCTTTTGTGACTGCGTCATAGTATCCAATCAAATTGGTAAGACAAGACTTCCCCTTAACAAAACTATGCTGTGTCTGAGCTATAACTGAAGTCTTGTCTAGATGATTCTGCAGTGCTTCTTTAACCAGTGCCTCCATTAATTTTCCAGGAACAGAAGTTAAACTCACAGGTCTATAATTACTTTTTTCAGCCTTTGATCCTCCTTTGTGAATTGGGGTCACATTTGTACATCTCCAGTCTATGGATACCTCCCCGAGTCCAAGGAAGCTCTCATAATTATAGCTAAGGGTTTGCTTACTTCCTTTGCTGCCTCCTTTAATATAACTGGATAGATCCCATCTACCAGGTACCTTTCTTGTGTTTATCTTCAACAGTTTCTCCTCCACTTTACTCTCAGTTATTACAAGATTCTCTAGCTTACTGCCAGAGTTGAATACACCTCTGGCATTCCCCTCACTGAATAACTCCTCATGTGTGAATGTTGATGCAAAATATTCATTTAATTTGTTAGCTACTTGAGCAGGATCATCAACAGTTGACCCATCGATATTAAGTGGACAAATCTGATTCATCCCCTTCCTTCTAGAGTTTACATAAGTTAAGACCTCTTTGCTGTTTTCTTTGCATCCCTTGCCAAAGATTTCTCGTAATCTGCCTTTGCCTGCCTATCCTCCTTTATAACTTGATTACAGATTAACTTATATCTATCATAGGCTTCTGTGCCACGTGTTAATTTATATATATCCCATGCATTTTTCTTCTCTGCCATATGTCTCATTAGTTCATGAGATTTTAAGAATTTAGATACTGTCTCAGACAGTATCTAAATTTATAAGAATGTATAAGAATTAAAGAATTTAAATACTGTATAAGAATTTAAATACTGTCTCAGACCATCGTAGTCATCTTTATGAAAGCAATAACCCTTCCCCTTTACCCCTGATAGTAGTTACCCCTTTGAGTATATCCCACTTCAGCACACTGTGATCACTGCCACCTAGTGGTTCCTCTATCTGCAGATTCTTAAATCATGAAGAATCACTACTGATAATCAAATCAAGAGTATTACTCCCTCTAGTTGCCTCCCGAACATGCTGATGTAGAAAACAATCATCCAATAAATCCCCAAAAGCCTTGCTAGTGTGTGAGTGACCAACCCACAAATTCCAGTCAATATCTGGGAAATTAAAATCTCCCATTATAAGACTCTCTGATTTACTGGCCCACTCTATTTCCCTGTACAGTTTCTTATTATACTCATCAGAGTCATTAGACCTATAGCACACTCCTACTCGCAATTTTGATCTCCCAATGCTTATGTCACACCAAACTGACTCGACCCTGCACTGTCCAGCGATGTCGACTGGCTTCACTTCCTTGGATTTTATGTGTTTCTTAACTAATAGCATAACCCCTCCTCCCTTCCTATCCTGTCTATCCTTTCTGTAGACGTTGTACTCCCCAAATTCCAGTTCTGCATTCCTTATATCTGTGTGACACCATGTCTCTGATATCCCAACAATATTCGCCTTTGATGCTTTGGGCAATACCTCAAATTCATCAAATTTATTTACCAAACTCCTAGCATTGGTGTACACACAATTGGTGTACATACATGCACCTGTTCTTTTTCTTAGCTACCCTAACACAACCCATGTGTTTACTTGTACCGCAATGACTCCCAGCAATCTCTGAAATATCCTGCATCTTGTTTTCCAGGCTTCTGCTCATTCCAATAGAAGCAGTGCAAGAATCACTTTCACCTCTGCCAGTGGCTACCGTTAATCTATTAGTCCTTGTATCCCCCACCAAGCTAGCAGTTTTAAGACCCACCTAACACTGCCTCGATGGCATCAGCAAATATTCTTGCACCCTTTCTATTTAAGTGTATCCCATCCCTGTAGAAGCAGTCCCTTCTGTTAACAAGTACAGACCAGGCTGAAAAAAAATTCTACCCCTTGAGTCTTGGACAATCTTTCCAGGGCCGAATTGATTGACAAGGCTCTCATCATATACTCCCTCCTATCATGTCTGGGCAGAATTGCAGACAATTTCAAATTCAACCCTAATTCACGGCTTTTTTTCAACAGTGACCTGTACTTGTTAAGTAATTCTGCTGGTCTCCTACTCTTAATATCATTAGTGCCAACATGTACAACTATATCACCTTTTGTGCCCTTAAAAGATGATATCCGCTCTACAACGTCATCAACCTTTGCACCTGGCAGACACACCCTGGTCCTGTTCCACCTATCCTTTTTACAAAGCATGTTTCCCATTTCCCTGACAATAGAGCCACCAACAACTACTAGTTCCTGTGGGACCAGCGCATTCTGCCTTGGCGGTTGCCGCTGTGTTGCGTGATGAACAAGTGCAGGCTCTGGCGTTGATGTGGGCAGCTGAGAGATTGATGGGCCCCTCACTTTAGATCCTTCGAGGGTATCCATCCTGTCCTTCAAGCTCTCATATAGGCCCATAACAACGCTGAGTTGTCGCCTGATTTCGTTACACTCCTTGCATCGTGCACACACAAAGACATCCCCCATGGTAATGCCTTTTCATTGTGACCAATTCTTGACATTAACATTATGTAACAAGAAAAAAAAAGAAATATATATATATATATATATATATATATATATTATGCGAGGTAAAAGTTAGGTAAAAGTAATAAAAACGCTCTGCATTATTGCCGTACTACTGGCTGATGATTGTATTTAAATATCATATTTATTTTAATTATCAGATATATATATATATATATATATATACACCAGCAACATACAAAAACAGTTGCAATACCATTAGGTCTTCTATAACAGATATTAGTATTTTGAGGGTCTATCACAAGCTTCACACCTTGCACCTGTCTGGCATGGAGTATATCAGATGCTTGATATAATCACTGCTTAGTTCATGGTAACATGAATAATAGTTTCTTGCAATGTTATCTTGCTTGATGACATTTTAGCAGCAATTTTCTGTCCCATATAACACTCCAGCAGTTTTCAATAGGGTTCAAATCAGCACCATTTCCTTGCCTTGCAATATCCAATAACAATTGGATACTGCAGTCTTGCACAGGCTTCACTTAAAGATAAAAACAAAAAAATATTCGGTGTTTGAAACATGTTAAAATTAGTATACTAGAAATTGTATTAAATGATTATGTTGCATTAACTACACATGCAGTATAGCAAAGAGAGGAGTCATGCTTGAAAAGACAATTTTCTGTTCCATGAAAGAGGCCCCCGATGAGCAGAAGAGTATCTTTTAAAATTTTTGTGTATTAGTCACCAATTAACAATACCATTTACAAAATGTATTCTGCCCACTTCTTTGCTCGTTATGCATCCCCAAAACCACCTGACCCGGAAACTTTACTTATGACAAAATAGTCAGGATGATAAGCTTATTAGATCCAAATATAGACACCAAATGTAGTATTTTTCATCTGATTCATGGGGCTTAATTTGGATTCATCAGAGAATAATACAGATTCCCACTGCTCAACTGTCCAATTAGCATGTTTTTTTAGCCCAAGTTAGGCATTTTTTCCCCCTCATGGATTTTGTCAACAAGGACTTCTTCTTACGAGGGCAATATGACCACTCATCACAAGTCTTCATCAAATAGTTCTATCATCGTGTTTATTCCAGTATGTTCTTTCACATGGATTTTAGGTCTGTTGAACTTGTACAACAGTTGCAGAGGAACAGATGGTTCAAAACTCTGTCCTGTGCAGCAATACTTTCTGTTCAGCTCCAGGATTTTATTTTGACATCCCCAGTATCACATTTCTTTTTAAGTAATCTTGACATATTAAGCTGGTTACAACCAACCTTTGCAGCTATATGTCAACTAAAAAAGCACTCCCAATCAAGAGAGATAATAAAGCTTTTCTTCCTTGAAGTTAACCATATGCATATTTTTATAAACAAGACAACACAATAACCACTCTAACATTACAGAATGATGATGCAATATCATACTAGTTTTACAGATTGATGTAATAGTGTCATCAGACGACAATTTTACCTAGAGGGGAGTCATTAGAGAAATATTAAATTTTAAAAGGGTGATGCAATTTATGTGGTTACCATTGTATGTACATACATATATACTTTCTGATGCAGCAGGAAGAGCTGTCCTAATTTCAACTGTTAATTTTTGTAAATAACTGAAAATCACAATATATCTAAAAATAATTAACTTCAAACACAGACAAAAAAAAATTTTTTACTTGCTACTTTCATAAGCTGGAGTCACATAAGAGGCGTTTTCTGGTAAACTTCTCTGTCTAAGTGTTGAGTATCGTTTGGGACGACTACTACTTGAAGGGTGATGAAAAGGCACTTCAGAATCCATACTTGGTACTTTATCTATATAGTTTTTATTGTGCAACTGCCCTGTTTAATAAACAAATCAAATTCTTAAATTATTATCCAATGGTTACATAAAATTATATTTATTCTTATTCATGAGATTTCAATAATTACAATTTATATAAATACACACAACTCAGTATCAGGAAAAATTGTTCACCACAGTTTGTTTGTTTGTTATTTGGTTTTTAGGAGCATTAGCAACTAAGGCCATATTGCTCCGGGATATGCGGTGGTCATTCCTTGACCTTTCCGCATACTCCGTATTTGGTGGTGACGGGCACGAACCCCGGTCTAATCAATAAGCATGTGCTACGCACTGCTGCTCCTTCCCACCTGGCTAAGGAGGCGCCTGTTCACCACAGAAGTGCACACATCTAGCTGAACTTTAGTTACAAGTAGGTAATCGTAAAGGCAAAAAGGGATAAATACATTAGAATAAAAGATTTTTAACTTATGTGGAAAACCAGTAAACATCAGTAAAATGTATAGCCATCCCTCTCTAGCAACAAATTCAAGCCATTATGAGAATTGGCAATGACACAATGGCTTGCAGAAATGCCTAATATGCTCTTGAGGAGCAACTCTCCATACCTGGGTTAACAGTTCTGTTAAAACTGCTATAGTTTGGGTTGTTCTGGGCAAGGCTCTAAGTTGCCATCCCATAAGTCCCAGACATTCTCACTAGGAGACAAATCAAGGAAGCAAACTGATATTGCTGAGAAGCTGTCTAACAGCATTAGTGGTATGGGAGTACATGATAACATATGATGAAGGGAAGTTGATGCAAAGCATAATGTGAATGGAATCACATTCTGTCAGTTGCCTACTTGATTCAGACATCTCAAAGCTGAATTAGTATCATTTCTAATCCTTTGTGGAGAGGAAAATCTGTCAGGTTTTATCTGTCAAATTATCCAGTTTATGTGCTTTGATGTTTATTTTGCCTACAGAACCCAGACAAAAGCAGTGGATATGTTCGCTTTCCACTGGTGTCAACACTAAACTAACTGTCTTATGATCTCATCCAACACACACAGAAATTTGCTAGAACCATCCACACTTGTGGAGCCTGAACATGCAAACTCTGCTACATGAAGGAATTTATTTATAGCATGGGTAATGCACACGCATCATTTCTACTACCAAGGTAGTTTTAATGCATCATTTGATTATATATCATATTGTGAATACCTTCACAATGAGTTGCCATGGTATTGCATTACCTTGAATAAGTAACACTTCACCTAAGGAGAAGACTAATGTTAGTTATTCTGGGCAGATACCACCACCCAGATGGCACCGTTTTGCAGCTTATTGGCTTCTCATCAGTGGGTGGGTGGGCAGGTTATTGTTATTTGGTTTTTAGGAGCATTAGCAACTAAGGCCATATTGCTCCGGGGATATTTGGTGGTCACGGGCTCAAACCCCGGTCTAAGGTGGGCAGGTACCCCTGTTGTTGCAATAGTAACAACCAAGTTAGGAAGTATAACACTACAATATGAGAGATGCCTGATGGTGTGTGTGGTTTATTCTAAAAGATTTCTTGGCTAAATGCCAAGCTATATCTTATTCAATCAGGTATGCTTTAATTGAGATACATCATAAAATGTACCATATACCAATCCCTTGTTCCAGTGTCACACAATGAAGACTTGCCAATTTCCAATCCACCATCCAGAGAAGAGTCCAAAGAAATGAATGACGAATATGGTGAAACTAATATTGGATCAAGTATGGGTCTAACCAAATCCAATAAACAGCACCTGACACCTTATTTAAAAGAGTGGAATCTACTGGATCCCGGCATTTAGCCAAGAAATCTTTTTTCAGAATCCCTGTGCTATTCTTCATAAAGATTTGACAATCTTTATGAAGAAATTAGTATTGGCCACAATCCAGAAGTGGCATATTTTCATAGATAGTTCAAGTAAAAGTTCGAAAGTTGTGTTGCTTTACAACCTCTTGCTTCCACCACTCCATATTAAACTTGGACTGGTCAAACAATATGTGAAAGCATTGGATCTTCAAGTACTTACAATCCATGTTTCCAAAATTTGTGCAAAAGTGAAAGTGGGTATATTTATTGATACACAAGTTAAGCAGATGCTGGCTTCATAAGAAGTGAACGAAAAAATGACTGATGTTGAACAAAATGAATGATAATTATTCTGAATTGCTAGCCCACTCTAGTTCTTTATTGCATTCATCATTGTCACTTAGTCTCACTAATACAGCACTCATACTTTCACTTTTGTTTTCCAATTTTATGCCACACCAGACTGGCTCAGTGTTACATTTATGACTTGTGTCTATTGCGTGTAATATGTCAGAATCCAGATCTTTCGTAAATAAAAGCATAACCCTGCCTCCATTCTCACGAACACTCACTGTATTAAAATTCCGCACCTACATCCTATCAGTGATATCATGTTTCAGGTAACACTGAGTGAAAATTACTAAAAACAAGTTGAATGAAAATTAAGAAAAAATGGGATGCAGCATGTCAATCTAACTCCATTGCTTGCACTCTCACTTGGACTTTTTTCATACCAAATATCAGTGATGTTAGTGGAAAGCATGGGAAGAAATTCAACCAGAACATACAGTTAATTGGGTAAAGATACCAAGGATAAAGCCATTAATGGAGACTACATCTGGTTCCTGGTTTGGGGATGATAACATTGACCACAAAACAAAAGTCAAAGATGTCCACATGTAGATTTTTAAGGGTTTTTTTTTTAACCTAAGGAGCATTTCTGCTTTTTAATTTGCAAATTTTTTAGCAATTTATTTAGCTTGTTATAAGCTTATATCAAAGATTAATACTTGATTCTTTGCAAAAGTTAAACACTTAATAAATCTGATATAATATTACTGCTTATTTAATTTTCTTTCATTTCTGGGTAGCCGAACATCGGTATGCAAAAACTGAGGTCATATCTGGAATATCAGCATATACATACAGTCAGTCCTCGTATAGCACGATAGTTGTGTTCCTAGATACCCTCGTGCAATGCAAAATCGTGCAATATAAACAACAAGCCCTATGGGAAAAATAGGGTTATGTGCCAGCCACCCAAGATTGAACACACATTGGTAACCATTGAAAACATTACCAAACACAATAAATAATCGTAATAAAATACTTACAATACATAAGTACGTAATACAAAATAATATTATAATTTTTATAATTTTTTTATTATTATTATATTATATTTTATAATATAAATTATAAAAAATACATAAGTATTTTTTCTGAATAAAATACTTACATATTTTATTACGACAATTACGTCATAAAATATTGCTAATGCTTTTGCTTCTATCATAAGCAAACTCGTTTTTTGTTTGATTTTCTATCCAAACAGATGACAGCCATTCCATCTCTTCCAATTCTCTGTCTTAATCTAATGGATTTTAATTACACTTTGAGTTGTTCCTGCTATGAAAGTTGTTTTTATTTTCTCTGCATTCTTTGTAATTCTCGGCATTGCCTCATTTAGGTCTGTAGCATGTGCAATATCACATGGTCTTTCATTTCGCTCAAAGCGTTTCACAATTTCATATTTTTTCTCTATCGACAGAAGCAGACTGGCCATAAGCCTTACCGGGGAAACCCCAGTGGGCCGGAGGCCGGTGTGATTTTGGCCACAAACCATAGTATGAGGCCACTACAAATTTTCCCGGGTAAGAATTTTTGACCCAGTCCGCCTCTGTTTGTCGATATTGCTTTTCTTTTTCTCTCTGAATCTGCAGTATCTTCACCAGGATGCTTCCTTTTCACACCTTTTAAGTATTTTACTCATTTCTAGGGAATAAAGCACAATTACAAAACGAGGAGGCACGCTTGATACACATAAAGCTGCGCGCGTGTAGCAACTGAATAAACAACATTGTAAAGGCAGAGATACACTATTAACACTCCACATTTTACTAAAGCACATTTATAGGGGTTACTACCATAAAACAATAAAAACAATTTCCAGTTGCGTTTCTGCTAGTGGAATCTGTTATAAACTGGTAGTAAACTCAATCTAATTGCATTTGCGACTATACCGATAGCTGGGATTATGTGGGTTTTTACCTTATTATGGTGAAATGTATTTCCCCTTCACCGATATAAAAAACATAAATACACTTTCAGAATCTTCTCTTCATTCCTATCGTGTTGCGTTCGGTTGGGGTGAGTCTGCGTTCGACTGCCATTTCTTGTAAACACGAAGGCGAATCGTGCATAAGCAAATTCGGTTTGTGTTATATAAGATATCGTTTCCCTATTTATAAATCGTGTATGATCGAATTCGTGTAGTGTAAACACGTGTTATACGAGGACTGATTGTATTCATAGAGAAACACCAAGGGATGCAGATAAACATAAACGTTTAAATTTCCTTATGTAATGAACTTTTAGTATTAACCATATAAAGCAAGGAAACCATAATAAAAAAAAAAGTAGATAAGAAAATACAAATTATGCACTTCCTCACATAGGTAACTATCCAGTTGACCTTTGAATTTCTTCAAACTGTCAGCCTCAACTACCTGTGAAGACAACTTGTTTCAGTAATCAACGACTCATTGGCCAAGAGAAAACTTCCTATAATTTACTCTAAAACTCTTTCCCTGTAACTTGAATTTTTTTTTTTAAATCGCCCCTAGTTCTGGAATTCTTTATAAGAGTGAAAATTCTGCCTTCAGTCATTTTACTAACCCTTCTCAGAGCCTTATAAACCTCAGTCAAGTATCCTCTAAGGTTGCCAAGCTCTATAAGTCCAGATAAAAAGTTTTTCCTCTTATGGTCACCCTTTTGCTGATCTCACCATGCAAGTTTCCCATCTTTAGACCCTTTCAAGAAGATCAGCCTTTTTTTGGATGATGTCCCCATACTTTGGCACACTATTCCAAATATTTTCTCTATGTATTAAATTAATTATAAATGATATATTAACTACCAATTATATATAATTGTAATAAATTAACAAAAATAGTACCTAATGCAGTGGATCCAAGGAATTTAACTACTTCAAGGGATTGGCAGCCAAAACCATAGGAGCCACTGCAATAAGCAAGGTCTCTGTTTCTGTTATGATATACACTGAGTGATCACTGAATTATGACCACCTATCTAATACAGCAGCTATCTGACGTGGCATTGATTCAACAGGATGTTGGAAGTGTTCGGGAGGTATAGCCAACCAAGCTGTGTGTAATGCAGTCAGCAATGCAGGTATGGAGGTAACTGGTGTATCCAGATGCCTGATATGTCTTTCCATAGTGCCCCACAAGTGCTCTATGGGATTGATATCAGAGAAGTTCGGAGACCAATCGAGATGCTGGAAGTCAGAACTGTGTTCCTCAAACCATTCCTGCACAACAAGTGCCTGATATCAAAAACTAAGAGAAATGAGTGTGAGAAGACGTAAAATCAAAGTAAAAAACTAAAAGAAAAGAATATGAAATGAAGTAAAATAAAACATCATAAAAGGAGAAAAAATAAAATCAAATGAAATAAAGTGAAATATTGCTGTGTAACTCATAATTTCTATTTCTTCGTCAGAGGTCATTTATCTAAATTATGTGAAGGAAAGCAATATGCAGGCCTGTTTCCAACATGGTCTGTATGCTCGGAAACATGGTATAAAATGATATTGAATTTAGCAGCAATAAAAGGACTAGCGGCCAAAAAGCCTCAGCGTCTCAACAGTCAAGTCTGTGCGAGTCGAAAACCAAAGCCACCTATAGTTTTGAACATCAAAATTGCCAAGGAAATTTACCTCACTGTTAGGAAAGTTGGACTGTAGAAAGTGAAGTTTCAAAAAAAAAAAGTAGTTACAGTTCCAAATGATTAGTGAAATTGTGAGATTGATAGAAGCAACACATGAATTTGACAATGGGACAGAGAGATTTGCCAGATAAGCTCAAAAAGAGAAGATTCCAAATTACTAAGTCTGATAGGGTTGTTGTTGGTTTAGGGATTTATTAGGTGCATCAGCAACTATGGCCGTAGTGTGCCATTCTGATAGGGAATATCAGAGCAGACATATGCACAAGTATGATCTTTGAAGCAAGAGGAATCATACACAGAATAGGACAAATGAGATGAGAAGCAGTTGAATCAACTGCTAATTGGGATTCTAATTTTGAGGTTCTTAATTTTGGCCTGCCTGCAAACAGGTAGGCCAAAATTGAGGCCCTGAGAAATAAAAGAACTGATATCAACTGATACCTGTCAACCTAAGAAGATATCTTAAGAGAATGAAATTATATTATTCAAATAGAATCAAAATTTGATTTTAATGGCATCAGAATTGTCACTCATATTTGTGGATGATGTGTACTGTGTCTGTAAAAGTATGCTGTTCAATTGCTATTATATTAATCAAAGTGACAGAGCAATCAGTATAAATCATCATTCAGAATCCAAAAATACAAGCCAATGCAGTATGGGCTTGTATTTTGTCATTCAGTACCAACTAAACACATGGTCATATAATAACATATGCATTTAACATTAATAATTAAATTTTTATTTTGTCTCACAGAATATAAATTTTATTTTCAGTAACCAATAAAAAGAAGATTTACAAATTAATGTACTCACACGAATACTTACTTATTTTACCAAATTTTCCCCCTTCATTGTCGAATTCTGTTTTGTTATCCTCAACTGACAAATTCTGCATTTCAGTACTAAGTGCCGTAACTTCTGAACTATGTTGGGAAGAAAATTCACTATCACCAGCACCTTTGTGCCACTGTTTTTCAAAGACACGATCTTCAAGTGGTCTTTTATCTTTAATGGATTTTTCAGATGATATATTGTTTTGATGACTTTCAGATGGAAAGTTCTGTTCCTCTATAAGCTTTAAACCTTTCGATGATTGATTTTTTGTGTAGTTTAACTTTCTCGCAGCAGAAGTTAACTCTTTGTTTTCCACATACTTATTATGAAGATCTTCTTCATCTTGTACAGGAATATGTGCGTCAGAAGCATTACTGTAAATATTAGCAAACCTCTGACTAGAATTAGAAGAGCTATTATCGACAGAAAGCTTGTTTTGTCTTCCTCTTCCTCTGCCTTTTCTCTGTCTTTTACCCTGACCACGGGAATTGCTGGTTAAGTCTGATTTTTCCCTGAAATATGCTTCTTGATCTTGCCAATTACGAGTATATTTTGAAGGACCACGCCTGAAAACAGACATAACAGTCACTAATCACTAATTTTTACATTACATATAATTTATGATGAAACTGATAAAAATTAAAAAATTGCTATTTTTCCCTAAAAAAAAAATTATTAAAAACTATTTATCAATGGAAATCTTTATACTGTTTGCCAAAATGCAAACATTATCTTTATTCTGATACTCAACTACAGAGTACTGCAGTTGACAACATCACCAATGGATTAAAAGAGATTGTCTTATGAAGTGAGAAAATAATTTACCTAATCTATTATACATTATCAAAGCTGTTCTTGAATATATGTCTAGTCTCACCATTGAATTTGGTATATCATATATAATTCCCAAAAGGTCTTGGCAGCTAACCTAGTTTATAATAACTATAATTAAATATTAAATTTTTTGATTACAAAATAATCTAATAAGCACTTTAGTTGAAGAGTTTTACAATTTGGCTTCACCGTGGTGTGCAATTTATTTCACGTTTCAGATGATTTTTGGTATAGGTGATAAAATCCATCTGTACACACAGTTTTCATTTTTATCTTATCTTTTTGATGTACTGAAAAACATCTGTAAAGTCAGTAAAATTGTTTATAATCACATGTGAATGAAATGACCAAATACATCTGTAAATTGAAATTCTGTATCATAAAACATTAATTTAATAAGTACTATATAAAATCACATTATTAAAATGCAATACATAATCATCTACATAAGACTATTATATATGTTATGGATGAAGTGATTAATTGGGCATTATTCACACTGCCTGGGCACTATATATAAAGAGATATTGGGAAGAGTGATAAAAATGTGTTAATTTATTACTTTGACTGGGCATTATAAATAATGTTTCCTGATCTCCGAGCAATGTGATATCCTATAAAGTTACAAAATATTTTTCAACGATTTTAATTTACTATGTTGGTCGGAAGGTTTGTTGCCTTCAGAAAAGATTATGCATGATAATTAACAATGAAACAAACTATGAACTCTTAAATTAAGTATTAAACAGTTATTTGTAGATTACAAGGTTAAAAATTCAAGTATGATACTTCGAATATCCAAACACAAAAAAACCAACACATTCTAATCCAGTATTTTTTTAAAATTTTATATAGAATTTGTTTCAGAAAATTGGATATAACTAAAACATTATCCTAACATTAAATTACCAAGTCTTCTTAAAATGAAAACAAAGCCGACCGGGCTAGCCGGGTAGGTAAAGTGCCTGCATGGTAACCCAAAGGTTGCGGGTTCGATTCCCGCCTCGGGCTGGATATCACGATAGTGCCGAACCAGCCGGTTGGCTGGATATCCCGGCCACGATACACGAAGGAAGCAAGAAAAAACTGGTTCCTTCGTGTATTGATCACATCATACGAAATAAATAAAATAAAAAATGAAAACAAAAATAATACATAACAGCATTGAACAAAATAATTTTAGTTACAAACAAAGAATCGAAAGCAAAATGAATTAAAAACAAATAAAGCTAATTTTTATTTTTAATTAATCGAGAAATCTGTCATATAATTTTTCCTATTTATTCGAACAATTGAGACTTTGGTGGCATCTGGAATTACATATTTTTTTATCTTTGACATTTACTTCTATCAGAATTACAGCCACCTTTGCAGTTACATTTATTGTAACCTCCTGAAACCGACAACATTCTTGAGCATTCTCTCAGCAAAATTTCCATATCTGGTACATCTTCAACGGCGAAGAAATTTTCTTTGCAAATAGCAAATTCATTTCTGGAATACAGTAGGTTTAATTTTCCATATTTGGTGCCAGATTTATAGAAATTTTGATTAAAAATTTCCAGAACAACGGCTAAAATATTTCTTCCATCACTGTGTGCTCGGTCTACATCTGGTACTCAAATCCTTACATTTTCACCAACATTTGCAGGAGGATATTTTGAATATGAGGTGTTTAGCATTTTATTTGCTTGCATTTTTAGATTTGAAAGAGCGATTTTCTAGTTGCAGATATTTTTCATTTTTTCTTCTATTTTTGAATCTTGAATTTCATCTTCATCATTCATGACATCTTAACTAGTCACCAAATCATTTTTTTAAAGAAAACGTTTGGGGGTGTTCAGCTGCACCATCAGTCGAATGTAGCATTTCTAGACCTATGTCATTTGTTGCAGTATTGACTTCTTTAATATTAACTTCACTTTCCTCTGGATCATTCTAATTTCCATGATTTTTGTTACTGTTTAATAGTATCTCCAAGTCCTCGTCTGTTCTTATATCATTCAATAATTTGGAAGGAAAGAAAGTTTTTAAGCCAATTCTAAACTTACAACCAAACATGGCTTCACAGGGATTGCAGTTAATACCAGTATGATGAGCTCTATTTTTCATGATTTGCACAAACTTTAAGCCTTCCGACCATTTGGTGGTATTGTTAGTCTCTAGTCAAGAACTGAGGATGTCCTCGATATCTTGATTTGCTCTTTCTACCAAACCTTGACTCTGTGAATGTCTAGGCTTTCCATGACCCATTATCACTCCGTAAAATATTTGGCACTTCAAAACTCGTGAATATGTCTAACAGAACATATGCTACTTCTCCAAACAAGCCTACGAGGTTGGGAAAATTCATGTTGAAATATTTATGCTTCACACCAACTAATTTAAATAAAATAAAATGTAAGTTTTGCTGCAAACTGGTGTATTTACAATAGATGACAATTAAAATATATATGCTATGACAGAAATGGAAGTTAAAATAAAAGCGTTAAAATACATGAACGAAGTAAAACTAATAAAAACAGATGTATTTACAATACACATAAAATGACTGTGACTGAAATTAAAATAATAAAATAAAATAGTGATAAAAGCGCTAAAAACTG
Source organism: Mastigoproctus giganteus (assembly GCF_048544385.1). Lineage (NCBI taxonomy): Eukaryota > Metazoa > Arthropoda > Arachnida > Uropygi > Thelyphonidae > Mastigoproctus > Mastigoproctus giganteus. The sequence continues at coordinate 31,347,023 of NC_143588.1, read as the reverse complement.
TAGCTTTCGGAAAGACAGACTCCTTTCTCAACAGTGTGCTTCTGTTGTATGACAACGTCCTTAAATAGCAGGCTCACGGCACTCATCACATGGTTCCACAGGAATATGGTTGGAATTTCCCACCTGTGTGCTGGAACCAGAAATGGCTTGGGAGTGCGCCAATAAAAGCCGATCATCTCATTCAAGAATGGCAGCTTCAAGGAGGGGATGTATGCGAACACCCCTATCCCTGTTAACAGTGTTACCGCTAGCCGCCCCAATGTGCAGGCTCTCAAGCCATTTACGGGTCCCAGAATCCGTGAGCTCGGTCAGTGACGACCGCAGCTTCAGGGAAGATCTGATGCTGCTTCTCCCAATAGTGCTCGGCCACAGCAGACTTCGCATAACTGTGGAGTTTGTTATGTTGGTGAGACAGGGTGACGACTTTTAAAGAACATCTGGGCGAGCACATGAAGGCTATAAAAACTGCAAATTATGCGAAGTCTGCTGTGGCCGAGCACTACTGGGAGAAGCAGCATCAGATCTCCCCTGAAGCTGCAGTCATCAATGACCGAGCTCACGGGTTCTGGGACCGTAAATGGCTTGAGAGCCTGCACATTGGGGTGGCTAGTGGTAACACTATTAACAGGGATAGGGATGTTTGCATACATCCCCTCCTTGAAGCTGCTGTTCTTGAACGAGATGATTGGCTTTTATTGGCACGCTCCAGAGCCATTTCCAGTTCCGGCACGCAGGTGGGAAATTCCAACCATATTCCTGTGGAACCATGTGATGAGTGCCATGAACCTGCTATTTAATGACATTGTCGTACAAAAGAAGCACACTGTTGAGAAAGGAGTCTGTCATCTCCGAAAGCTACAGTTTTTAGCACTTTTATCACTATTTTATTTTATTATTTTAATTTCAGTCACAGTCATTTTATATTTATTGTAAATACATCTGTTTTTATTAGTTTTACTTCATTCATGTATTTTAAAGCTTTTAACACTTATTTTAACTTCCATTTCTGTCATAGCATATGTATTTTAATTGTCATCTATTGTAAATACACCAGTTTGCAGCAAAACTTACATTTTATTTAAATTGGTTGGTGTGAAATAAATATTTCAACATATGCTACTTCTTCAGCCCGTTTTGTTTTTCAAGGATGAAGTTGTACAAAATTTTGTGAGATGATCCTGATAAATGAGAATAAATTTATATTCTCCATCTCCTTGACTTTGCATGTCTTTCAGGTCAACTTGGCATCTGGAATTCATTTCATTGCAAATAATTGGCCTTACTACCAAATGCTTTTTGGGAACCTTCTGTTTCTTTTAACAAATTTTGCATATATTAAGGTAAATCACAATATCTACGCAAACGTTGGTGTTTTTTGGGTGACTTAGATGATTTTTTCATTTTTTCCTCTAACTTTTTTGACAAGATTAAAGTATTCAGCTTTGGTAAGAATTTTGGTGTTATAGTGTTTATTCACTAACGACTCGTATTATCAGTTTTTTGTATCACTTGCAGAAAGCTCCATACCTTTAAAATTTTGAGCGTATTCGTCAAAAATTTAAATATTATTTCATGACAAAACAAAATCAAGAGCAAAAACGGACACTAATTATGAGTTCATACTGACCGACACATGCATTTAAATGGACATCTCACTTCTACTACACAGGACCACAAACCATCTGATTAAGTGGCATGATAATTTAATAGCTAACGATCTCACATTCTTTAACAGTCAACGGACCGATAGGAGCAGAAGCGGTTTTAAAGAGTGGGAATAGAGAAAACCAGAGACAAATTATTTACAAAAAACTGTGTTTATTCACTAATGACTCGTATAATCGGTTATTAAATCGGTTTTTCTTATCACTTGCAGAATGCTTGATATCATTAAAATTTTGAGGGTATTCGTCAAATATTTAAATATTATTTCATGAAAAAACAAAAAAACCAAGAGCAAAAACTCACAAGAATTATGAGTTTGTACTGATGGACACATGCATTTAAATACCACCACTTTGCTTATTGGAGGCTTGAAGTGGTGAAACCCATGTTTAGTCTCTAGAGCAAAGTTTCCGGCATCCCCCCCCCCCCCATACTTCTCCTTCAACCCATGCACGGTACTAAGTACTATAGGTTTTGATACCTTTCGTGTTTGGGGTTTTCATAAAAAAAAAAAAAAAAAAAAAAAAAATGGACTACTATTACACAGGACTACATAAATTGCCCGGAGATCATGAAACATTATTTATAATGCCTGGTCAAAGTAATAAATTAACACATTATCATCACCCTGCCCAATATCTCCAGTCCTTATATATAGTGCCCGGGCAGTATAAATAATGCCCTAATTAATCACTTCACCCATAACATATATATAACAATAACATTGATAGTGAAACCTATATTCTTCATGCTTCTGTCTACTGGGCAACCCAGCAATGAGTTTCCTTGACCTTGAAGACCTATTGAAGTCTACACCATAATACAGCTGTAAGTGATCATTTCAGAGTGAGATTTTGTGAGCTATTATTGCTATAAAGTAATCTGATGAAACTGTGTGTCAATAAAAATTGCTGACAAAAGAACACAATGTTTTGATATTGCATGATAAAGTGAAAATCACTGATCGAGTGCAAAATGCAAAATGTGTTTCAAAATTGGCTGCTGAATATGATGTGGATATACAGACAGTGAGGGATATTTTTAAAATATGAAATTCTACAATTCCTGTCAGAAGATGATGAAATGAGAAATGCTCAAAAACAGTTTATGGTTAGTACTAGCAGAAACACCGATTTTTGAATCTTTGATTAGAACATGCCAAATGGGTTAACGAAAAGTTAAAAGTCAGTGAATCATTTCACTAGAATAGCTGGAAAAATTTACAAATTTTCATGGGATCCAACAACTTGAAAAACATGGTGAAAAGCTGATTGCTGATCAGTCAGCCACCACATTATTTCAACAGAAAATTTTCCATTTATTGAAAGACAATCTATTTTGTAAGCAAATATACAATGCTTTTAAAGTTCTTCATCAAAAACACTTGCCATCAGACTGGCAGAACAGCACCTGGGCATAAAAAGCAATGAGTGTATAACTATAATGACATGCACTAATGCCACTGGTACACATAACATAAAACTACTTATAGCTGGGAAAGCTAAGCAGATAAAATCTTTAAAGGGAACATAAGCAAAGTTCTTACCACGTATGTACTACAACCAACCTAAAGACTGAATGAATCAAGAAATCTTTAAAAACTGTTCTTTAACAGTTCAAGTTAACATTTTTAATAATTTCATTCCTTCCATAAATGAACATTTGAAATCAAAGGATCTGCCAGCAAAAGCTGTTCTCTGGATTGGCATGCATCATCTAATCCAGATGAATCACCATGCTTGCTAAAGGTAAGCTTCCACACATCTATTCTACAACTGACTTTCCTCAGTTTGAATCTATGCCCCCTCAGGTTTGTAATCTGAGAAAGAGGAAGAATTCCCTCAGCATTAAGCCTACTCAATCTATTCAAGGCCTTATACACCTCAATCAGATCACTTCGCAGGTGCCTAGTCTCCAGAAGCTGCAATTTGCAGAATTTCACACTGATGTAAACCAGATGGGTAAAATGTGTAACTTCGTTTAAAAAAAATTACTAGAGTACATTAGCATACAGCCATTTACAGTGTTTCAATGTTTTATTTAAAATGTTTCTAAACTTCATGCTAATATTAACATTCTCAACTTCACAAAATATAAGCTTTACTGTAAATAGTTCTAAATGTTTTAGGTCCAACCAACATCGCAATTAAAAAAAAAAAAAAAAAGAAGTGCGTGCGTGGGCATGCATAGCAGAAGTTAAGTGAAACTTCTTTAGGCGAACATTTATCACTTAACCGAGGATCTCGTACTGACTGCTTGAATGCCACAGACGACGAATCTGCATGAATCGGCCTCGGAGATATCAGACGTTCCATTACCAAATCTAATTTTGGCAAGTGATGTGGCATTGGATGATATTTAAAACCATTTGACTTTGATAGAGCCAGAATCACTTTGTTCTTGAGAGAGCCAAGGTTTGACTTTGATAGAGCCAATTTCCAAATGAGGATGACTTACATTCTCATTTGGAAATGCTGTTTGAAGAAGTGTCTCATCTGGAGCTGCTACAATCTTCACAACTTTCTTGAACCAAAGCCGATCACATACAGAACAGAAATCATTATCCAGGAATGTACATTTAAACTGGATGCCTTGGTGTTTCTTAAAATCCTGTTGCTGCTATGGCTGTGTATTATGCTCACTACATGTTGAACGACTTGATGGGGTACTTCTGGCAGTTGGTTTTGGTTTCTTCACTTTTGGTTTACAACTGGGCTTCGAGGACTTCACTGTTTTCATTTGCAGTAATGACTCCTAAATTCACTTCTAACATTTCTGGGGAGATACAAGGCTCTGATGATGGGGATGGACCTTCTGGCTTCTTTGTTCAACTCCATCGCATGCTGTAATTTCTTCTGCTGTCAAAAGATCTCTCCTCTGTACTCAATGGAGGTGGTTTCAGTGGTCGCATTGCACGTGTATGTCTTCTATGTGCCTTACAACGCTCATTATTAATCTTCAGCATGTTGAATTATAAATTCTTTTCCGTCGAAATTTTTTATTAAATACGGTGGAGAATGATGAAAGAAATAGCCTGACGCAATCAGTAGGAGTACTGATTGGGTCATGTGTTGCTCATGCCTGGTACAGAGTGGTACAATACAATGGTGAGGGGGAGTATCATTTCTTGTCACATTTTCTTGGTGACTTTTGTCAATCCCTGGATGCATTGCACGTGTATGTGTGCTATATGCCCTACAACACTCACTGCAGTGGATCTCCACTTTACGACTGGTTCACTGTAAAATCAAATCACTTTACGATGGACACCCCATAACAAAATACCGTTCACTGTGCAATATGTAGTAAGCACCGATCATTGTGATCACATTTACGAATTGAATTGTAATTCTATTAACGGCGATTCTAATAAGCAAAAATAGGAGGAATATTATCCAGAGGCTATAAAAATAAACATATAAAGCACAGCTTTACACTTTATTACCTTACCAATTAACAAACTTAAATGATATCGATTGGAAATTGGAAGAATATTTTCCAAAGGTTAACAAAAGAAAAAAAGAAAGGAAGGCAAAAAGTCAATTACACTTGATCCAGGTGGTCATCCTTCCAATTACTAACCGGGCTTAATGCTGCTTAACGTTGGTGAATGCACGAGAACCGGAGAATTTAGTTTAGTACAACAGTTGGCTGTTCAGAATGGCTGAAATGCATTTACTTATGGCAACAGTTATATTTTTTTTTTTTTATCAATCCATGAAAGCAAGTTACTCCCATCTGAAAACTGCCTGGAGAGAGCCTAAAGAAGTTTCACTTTAAAAAAAATTCTCTTAATTGTGTTTTTTAATTATCCAGTGTAGTCTCCACTGTTATTAGCATGGAGATACCAATGTACATTACAATAATCTCTCTCTTGTGTGTGTGTGCACGAGAGAGAGAGAGAGAGAGAGAGAGAGAGAGAGAGAGAGAGAGAGTGTTGTTTGTTTGTTTGTTTGGATTTTATTGGCGCATTGGCTGCTAAGGCCATAATGCGCCAAGAACAGAGAGAGAGAGAGAGAGATTATACATGCACACACGATGTGTGGCAATAGTGTTCCCGGACTGGTATAGCTGCAGTTATGTTTGATAAGTTTGAAAATAAACAGAAGTGATATGTTGTTGTTTATTTATTTGGTTTTTAGGAGCATTAGCAACTAAGGCCATATTGCTCTGGGATATGCGGTGGTCATTCCCTGACCTTTCCGCATCCTCCGTATTTGGTGGTGACGGGCTCGAACCCCAGTCTAATCAAGAAGTGTGTGCTACGCACTGCTGCTCCTTCCCACCTGGCTACGGAGGCACAAGTGATATGTTGTATTTCAAACTCCATCCAACAGATGGTGGTACAGAGAATGTCCAGGAGGCTGACAAGTACCAAGTAACCACCAGTTCTGTTAGTAGCGTTAATGTTGTGTCAATTTTGCAATAGAGCAAGGAAGAAATATTAAATTTTGCTTTAAACTTAGAAAATTAGCAACAGAAACTTCAGAAATGTTAAAAACTGTTTATCGTGATGAAACATTGTCACACCAGTGTGTTTGAATGGTATAAGTGGATCAAAGACTGACGGAGGATGTTCACGATTACAAGAAGTGGGTATCTTTCAACCTCAAAATGAAGACAGACCTGCAAAAGTTCGGAAATTGTAGCAAGAGATTGTCATTTGACCCCGAGAATGATGGCAATGTTGAGTCAATTTGGTGTGACATAAGCACTGGGAAAGCAAAATTGAGAGTAGGAGTGTGTTATAGGACAAATGACTGTGATGAGTACAACAAACAACTGTACAGAGAAATAGAGTGGACCAGTAATTCAGTTTGTCTTATAATAGGGGATTTTAACTTCTTAGATATAGACTGGAACTGGTGGGTTGGTCACTCGCATACTAGCAAAACTTTTGTGGATTTATTGGATGACTGTTTTCTACAGCAGTATGTTTGAAAGGCAACCAGAGGGAGTAATAAAGCTTCATTTTCTACATTCCCATTTAGACATTTCTCCCGAAAACTTGTAAGTGGTCTCCGACGAACACGGCAGAAAGTTTCACCAAGATATTTCTCAAAGGGAAAAAAGATACCAAATATGTTGGCAGACTACTGTTGGAATCTTGTATGGGAGATTCCAATGGATAATTATAAAAGGCAAAAAATGACAAAATAAGTGTTTTGGTATCAGATAAACATTTTTGTAAATAGAATAAGGTTAATAGACCCATTGTTCAATATTTAATACTGTATGTAGCATTTTCTTAAAATATATAAAATAGTTTTTACTACAAACTTAGTTTTTGACTTTAATCCTACTCCCTTAAAATTGGTGGGTGTTACAGCAATATAGTTGCCATATTTGAATTCAGCAATGTCAAATCTACAAGAATCATCCTGGATTTTAACAGGGAGCAAAATAAAAATTGTTTTTGCCAACCAGTGTAATTAGCAATGTTATCAGATATGTTAGTTTCTTTCAAGAATAAGTTTGTTATTCTTGAAGATATTAGTTCCTAAAATTTTGAATGAAATGTGGACAGTTAAGAACACAAATCGCACATGAATCTGAAGATAGCAGATCAAGCAGAAATGGTTTTTTGGGGTAATTAGGCATAAGTTAACTATTATACACAATACAGGACTTCCCACGGGCAGTTTTTTTTTTGGTAGTTGTTGGTGCATCGCCTTCTGTGGCCATAATGCACTTCCCAAGGTTTTTGAAGTACTTTGATCCAAGCCCGAGGCGGGATTCGAACCTGCGACCTTTGGGTTACCAAGCAGGCACTTTACCCACCCGGCTAGCCCAGTCGGCCCCATGGACAGTGCTTTAACTTGTAAGGTGATGGCCCATTGTATACATAATTATGAAAAATACACAGACTAAGTATATTCCAGTATGTTGTCACGGTTAAGATCTGAACATGTTCCATTTATAGTTTAATAATGGCAAATTTTAAGTTACTGAATTCAATACTTGTGAACAGAATTTTACTGGAATAAAGTCTCTTATGCAGTTTTTCCTTCCTCTTTGTCCACTAGCTGCCAGACCAACATGTGAAAATTCCAGTTTGCACAAGAAATTTAGAGATATTTCCTACCTTACTTTGTCTACATACCATAGATTGTACAGAAAACATTTTAAAAAGGAAAACCATAAATTAAAGAAATAATTGAATTTTTCACACATCTGTACAAATTCTGACCTATTCTCACCCATATCTCCGTCTTCTTCTGGCACGAGGTGCATTTTCTTCACAGCGTATATCATAGCCATAGACAGCTATTATTTCATCTTGTGTTTTTGGAGCTTGTTGATCTTCTTCATACTTATCATGTGTCCATTTGTCTGAACTTCTCCACAGTCTATTCTTTTTTTTCTGTGTTCTTAGACTGAAAAAGGTTTGGTAAATATTTTTACAGTGAGGTGAGATTAAGTTTCACCTATAAATCAATATAAAAAAAAAAACACAATGAAGTATCACGTTCAATGTACTTAATTTTAAATAATCCATAACATCAAGTGTAAAATTTTAAACCTTTATTTGCAATTAACTTTGAAATATTTAAAAATTTGTTTAAGTTATTTATTCTCTTATGGAAAATTAAGTTTATAATGACCAGCTCCTATTGCTAGAGCACTCAATGTTAGGAAGTAGGCAAAAAATAATAAAACCAAAATAATGTGTTCTGTGTGGAGTGAGTTATGTCAAAACTTATCATCTGAGAAATCTCTAAAGTCATATAATTAAATTTTTTCACAGTCTTGACTTTTCAGTATTAATAGTGGCAAACGATGCAAGAAAGCAAGCTTAGACAGTATCAGTCATTAAAAAAAAAAAAAAAAACATCATCTGACCATCCACTCAAATAGTTTTTCTACTTTTCCCTTAAATTTATTAAAATTTCCTGCTTCCACAACATGTGAAAATTTGTTTCAACACTCAACTAGTTTCACCAATAAATTTCCTCATTCATTTTTCACAAACGTTCGTGGTCTCAATTCCAATCTAAGTGATGTCCATTTCCACTTAGTCTGCCAAAACCCACGTGCCTTTTCTGATAGAATCAATTATAGTAATAATATTTGCCATATAATGCAAAGAAGCCACAGGCTTTTGCTGCACGCAAAAAAAAAAAAAAAAAAAAAAAAAAAAATGCCAAGTAGATACAAAAATACAAATTATGTGTTTCCCTCCTCACACAGGTAACTATCCAATTGACCTTTGAATTTATTCAAACCATTAGCCTCAACTACTTGTGAGGGCAATTTGTTCCAGCAATCAATGACTTGCTGGCTAAAAGAAAACTTCCTACAATCTAACCTAAACCTCAACCCCTGCAATTTCAATTTATGGCACCTAGTTTTTTATAACAGTGAAATTTCACCTTCATTCATTTTATTAATCCCTCTCAGAGCCTTATAAACCTTAATCAGGTCACCAATGAGGTGCCTGGTTGCCAAGCTCTGTAGACCATATAATCGGAGTCTTTCCTCATATGGTCGCCCTTTTGCCGATCTCACCATCTGAGTTACTCAAGAAGCTCAATGTCATTTTTCAGATGAGACCTCCATACTTGAACACTATTTCAAATGTGGCCTTACAATTGCCTAATACAGTGGGATTATGACCCCTGCCTCTATCTCTACAGGACGATGCTTAATAAGTCATCGACAGGACACCGTGAGCTTTCCTGGCTGCCTGTTTATACTGTTCAGAAAACCATATCTGCCCATATCGTAACTCCCAGATCCCTTTCCTCCTCCACTGTTCTTAATTAAACCCCATCAAATGTATAATTTATTTGGGGTTGCTACTGTCCAAATGTAAAACCTTGCATTTAGCTGCATTAAAACATAGCTGCCACTTCTCTAACCACCTTTGAAGTCTATTAAAGTCATCCTGAAGGAGCACTGCTTGGCACTGATCATTAATGACTCTATAAATCTTTACATTGTCTGCAATTTTGACACTTTCCACCCCTTCATCTATTTCATTTTCCATCAATATCCATTAATCACAATAACTCTCTGCCTTCTGCCCTGCAGCCACCCATCTTAGACTCTTACCAGTAACCCAACCTGTTCAAGTTTTTGCAGTAACCTCTCATGAAAGACCAAGTCCGATGCTCTGCTAAAATCCAAATAAACTATATCAAAATTGTTCCCTACATCCAGCTCATAAGTAACTGTTAAAATATCCTACTGAGTTAGTTAAACATGATTTTCCCTATAAAAAACCATGTTGTGTGTCCTTCAGAATGCCATATCTATCTAAATGTCCCTGGATTGCACTATTAATCATAGCCTCTATGATTTTTCCTACTACTGAAGTCAGACCAACTAGTCTGAAGTTACCAACTTCACTCTTAGAACTGACTTTATTTATTGGCAATACGTTGGCACTTCTTCAATCCAAAGGAATCTTCCCCAAGTTCAAATATGCCCTCATAATTAACCTCAATGGTTCAATACACTCCCTGGTGGTCTCTCTCAAAACTACCAGGTATATGCCATCAACTCCAGGAGTCTTACTTGCCTTTATGCTCAAAAGTTTTTCTAATAAAAATCATCTGTAATTAAGCAATCACTAATTTCATATGGCCCATCCTCACTCGCACACCTCTTCTCAGCACGAAGTCCTTTGTCAGTAAATGCCAATGCAAAGTACCTATTCAATTCATCTGCAACATCAGCTGGGTTATCTAAGAATTTCCCACATCCAGTGCACAAGGGTCTGATCTTATTAGCTTTCTTCTTCACTGTATTCACATAGATGAAAAATTCTTTGTCGCCATTCTTTGCTCTCTTAGCCAATACTTTCTTGTACATAGCCTTTTCACTATTCCAGGCGTGGAAATACATCAAGACAGGGATAGCGCGGACATACAGACTGTTCCGTAAGATCTGGGATGAGAGACTGGTGCCGAAGGACTGGAAAGAAGGTTTGATCATCCCGTTGTAGCAGTAGTAGTAGTGGCATGTGATGCAAGAAAGCAAGTGTATGAGTTTATGCAGCATCAGCCAAAAATAAAAAAAAATATATCACACCATTTCCTCTAAATGCCTGTCCAGTTCCTCCTTAAATTTATTTAACCTATCAACTTCCACAACGACAGATGGAAGTTTGTTCCACCAATTAAATTTGGCTAAAGGCAAATTTCCACACATCTATTCTACATCTGTCTTTTCTTAATTTGAATTTATGTCCCCTTAGGTTCGTAATCTGAACAAGTGGAAGGATCCCATCAGAATTCAGCATCCTCAAGAAGAGGAACAGGAAAAAGTGTTCCAATTATAGAGGCATCACACTGACATCACATGTGAGTAAGCTGTATGAGAGAGAGTGTTAGAGTGGAAGATAAGAAGAATGATTGAAAATAGGATGGCCAAGAAACAGTATGGCTTTAGGCCTAGCAGATCGACAGTGGATCTAATTTTCTGCACAGGCAACTGATGGAAAAGTGTTATGAATACAATAAAGAATTATGGATGGCATTTTTGGATATAAAGAAAGTGTCAAGAGGAACATCTTGTGGAGAGAATGGAGAATATGTGCACTAATACAGTGAGCAAAGTAAGAACGGGGATGGGGTTGACACAGAGCTTCGAAATAACATCAGGTTTGAGGCGCGGAGGCATCCTGTCACCACTACTATTCGTAGCTGTCATGAATGATGTGCAATGTAGAGTGGTGGAACAACTTGGACAGGACCAGATGAAAGTCGTGCTCTTCCCAGATGACTTCTACATATGGGGAGAGAGGGCAGGGAACAAGTGCAATGGGAAAAATTGATATGGGCTAGTATGGCCAATGAATTTGGACTGGTTTTCAGTCAGGAGAAGAGTGACGTAATGGTTCTAAAGAGGTAAAGAGGAGTGGCGAGCTTGACAGATACATTACAATGGAAGGGAAAGAGCTAAAAATGGTTAACAACTTCAAGTATCTAGGAAGCACCATTACAAAGACTGGAGTGATAGACAAAGAAATAAGTAGAAGGATACAAACGGGAGGGAATTTCTATAGGCAGACAAGAGAATTGATCTGAAACAGGAACATACCACTTAAATGTAAGAAGGCTATATATCAGGCCTATTACATACCAATTCTGACATATGCAGCTGAAACTTGGACTATGAGGAAAAAGGATGAAAGCAGAATTCAGGGGGCAGAAATGAGATTTATGAGGAGCATAGCGGGAAAGACAAGACACAACAAAATCAGGAATGACTTGATTAGGGAGAGAATTCAGGTTGAAAAACTCCAGAATAGGATTGAAAGGTCCCGTTTGAAATGGTTTGGCCGTGTCAAAAGGATGAACGAGAGGCATTTGCCAAAAAGAATGTTTGATTTACAATTAAGGGACGAAACACTAAACACAAGACCAAGAATGAGATCGTAAGACACGATAAAGTACACAGACAGGGCATGGTGGCGAGGCTTTGTACGTTAACCTGTGGAATAATGATTGATGAGCTCACTATTCCATGCTATCTTTTTCTGCTCTATTTGACTGGCCAGCTCCATAGTCATTCATTTTAGCATTATCCTTCTGCAATATTTTTAATGGTATATATGCATTCATGACTTCTGTGAGTTCTGCTTCAAAAGTATTCCATAATTCAAATGTATTTGTCCTCCCTCAGTGATCTACCAAATTCATAGCTGCCACATAGCACCTTAAACTCGTCTGAAGTTAAAACATGTGCCTTTACCTTTAACTACTGCAACATCTTTCTTTATCTTCCAACTGACGATTGCATGATCACTTCCTGAGAATGATTCCTGTTACTTTAAGCCCTGCAATGTCATCTGATTCATTAGTAATGATGAGGTCAAGAATATTCTCACCCCTAGTACTTTCTTTAATATGCTGGTGCAAATAATAATTATCTAGTTTATTTAAAATATTTTTCCCCATGGAAGTTTTCATCCCACTTATTCCAATCAATCTGGGGCAGATTAATATCACCAATAATAAGACATTCATACTTGCCTGCCCATTCCATCTGCACATAGACTCCCATCATATTCTTCACAATCTTCTGGTCTGCAGATTACTCCCACTCTCATTAAACCTTTGCTTCAAAATAACTCACACCACACAGATTCTATGCTGGCAGACATAACTTCAGACTCAGCAAAAGCTATTTTCACGCTCAGGCTGCTTTTGTTAAGAAAGGTTTGGTTTGGATTTTATTGGTGCATTAGCAACTAAGGCTATAATGTGTTGGTTTGTTAAGAATCACAAGTTCTTTTATCTTACCTATCTTTCCTAAATACATTATACATACTAGTGGAACTCATCATCCCCAATTTCCAAGTGGCAACATGTTTGTGTTAGCATATTATATTAGCATTAGTTGTCCTAACCAGGAGTTCAAATTCAGCCATTTTATTGACAACACTCTTGACATTACTGTAGACAGTTAAGACTAAATAGTCTTCAATAGTTTAATACCCTGATACACCCCTTGAAGTTATGTAGGTTTGTAATCCAAGCTTTATCTTCCCCCTCATTTGAAATGCTGCTATCCTCAGAACATGTAGATTTAATTGAGCGTGTACAGAGAAGGGCAACAAGATTGGTGAGGGGAATGAAGGGATCCTCTTACCAAGAGAGGCTTAAGTTCTGCAAATTGCAGGGGCTGGAGACTAGGCACCTGCGCGGTGATCTGATTGAGGTATATAAGGCCTTGAATGGGTTGAGCACGCTGAATTCTGATGGGATCCTTCCACTTGTTCAGATTACGAACCTAAGGGGGCATAAATTCAAATTAAGAAAGGACAGAGGTAGAATAGATGTGCAGAAATTTGCCTTTAGCCAGCGGGTGGTTAATTGCTGGAACAAACTTCCATCTGTCGTTGTGGAAGTTGATATGTTGAATAAATTTAAGGAGGAACTGGACAGGCATTTGGAGGGAATGGTGTGATTTTTTTTTTTTTTTTTTTTGGCTGATGCTGCATAAGCTCATACACTTGCTTTCTTGCATCACATGCCACTACTACTACATCTTATCATCGTTGCCTGTTGTGGCAACAAACAAAAATTCTTGAGGTGAGTGCAAACATTACCTTGATCCGTATCATCAGATAAATGCAGATCTAAATAATTACCCTTCTTCCCCCCAACTAGCAGTTTCCCTGAACCCTTAAGGTATCCTCAATGATACTGGCAAAATTCTTGCACCATCTGTGTTCAAATGAATACCATCTATATAAAATAGATCCCTTCTACCTACAAATGTGAGCCATGCAGATAAAAATTCCACCCCACACCCCAGAGCTTTGCAGATTCTCTCAAGTCTTGAGTAATCCACAAGGCTTTTAGCATATAATTCCTCCTACTGAATCTGGGCAGAATTGCAGACACAAACATTCTGACCTAACTCGTGTAATTTTTTCAGCATAGTCCTACATTTATGCAACAGATGGTCAGGTCTCTTGTACATTTAATATTGTTAGTCACCATATGAATAATAATGCTCTCTTTACCTACCTTAAAATCTGACAATATATTGGTAACATCATCAATTGTTACTGCTGGCAAACATACTCTGGTTCTGAACCACCTACTTTTATTACAAAAAAAATGTTACCTGTTTCCCTGACAATAAAGTCTCCCAATAAAACTAGATCACCTTCAACCAGAGCAGTTTGCACTTGACTATACTTTTCTGGCACCCAAATCTGGGTGCCAGAAAAGAATAGTCAAGTGCAGGGAAAGCACTTGTTTCTTCAATGACTCAAATTCTTCTCGTAATGCACCAAGTAATAATTTGAGATCAGTACACTCCTTACATCATTTGCAAACAAAAGAATCGTCAGTTGAGCTAGGGCTATCTACTTGACCAGCCTTAGAATACATGCCACATGCTATACAAACGGTGAAGTCGTGACTTACGCCAAAAATGCCTGTGGGCATTTCCGTTTTGAGTCCCAATGTCCCCAGACTTTGTATTGTAAGTGAATCTGGTAGCAACCATAATTTAAGCAAAATTTGAACTGTACAAAGATTACGAAATTAAAATTTACAATATATTACGCATTTTATGTTAACAAAATATCGCAGAAATTAAAATGTTGACAAAACTTGACAATGTTGACAATCACTAAAGAAGTTAACTTAAAGCTACTGAATGAAAGAACTATGTTCCCACCAAAATATCGATAATAAAGGCTATCTGAATATTAAGCTGTAGCTTTCTAAATACTTCACAAATTTAAACTTGCAATATACTACAGAATTTAAATTAACAAAGTATTACATAAATTATACTGCTGACAAAACTTTTAACCACTAGTGCAATTAAATTTAAGCTACCCAAAGAAAGTTACGAAGTTCACACCAAGACATCATAGTAAAGGCTATCTGAATATTAAGCCGTAGCTTTCCCAAATACTTATCTAAATATAAAAATAAACTAACCTATGTGACTATAGGAATTCAAACTATATATTAATTTCAGTTTAGTATATTAAAGTAAAAAAAAAAATATATATATATTTTGAAAACTAACCTACTATGAAGAACTTCAGAAAATTACCGGTTGATTCAACCGCTGTTCATCTCAGTTGTCTTGATTATTTGCTGTATGATTTCTTTCTTCAAAGGCAGTACCTGTGCATATGTCTGCTCTGATATTCCGTCAGAGACTTAGTAATTTGGAATCTCCTCTTTTCGACCTTCCCTGGCTTAAAATCTCTCTACCACATACTGTCAAATTCATCTTTTGCCTCTCTTGTTCTCCCAACTCCACTAATCACTTGGAACGTCTTGACTTCCTCTCTTTGAAATTTGATTTTCTCCAGTCCAACTTTCCTAACAGTGAGATAATTTGCCTCTGTGATTTTAATGTTCACAACTCCAGCTGGCTTCCATTTTCTAGTCATACAGACCCAGCTGTTCAAGATACTGAGGCTTCTGCAATTACTAATGACCTTGCGTAGATTGTTAATTTACCTACCAGAATATTAGACAATCCTAACCACACAGCCAACATGCTTGATCTTTTTCTCACAAACAACCCTTCTAAGTACACAATCCAGGTGAGTGGTCCTCTAGGCACCTCATATCATAACTTGGTGATGGTCTCTTCTCGAATGGAGCCTTTCTCTCATGGCCATTCTCAACCTCATGTTGTTTGGCATTACAAGAATGCAAAATGAGATGATCTGAGAGATTTCTTTTCCTTGGTTGGATTACTGTTCAAATCTTTTGATGTCAATGTTCTCTCAGATCATGTCAATGAAATTATTCTTGTAGGAATGGAATCCTTTATTCCACACTCCACCTTAAAATCTCCTCCTTTATCTAAACTTTGGTTTTCCAATAAATGTGCCAAGGCTTCCGAACAGGATAAGAGTAGAAAACTTGCTTATTGTCCAAATGGTAGTTGAGCATTCTGGTCTCTTGCCAAAGCTATTGGCCCAAACTTCTGCCCATCTCTATTCCTACCTCTGTCAAAACCAGGTGGTTCTATTGTCAATTCAATAACTGCTGATTTTATTCAAATAATAAAATTAATATTATAGTTTCTAACTAACCCTGTATGTCTTCCTTCTCTCATCTGTACTCTGTGTGCATCAAACATTTCTATGTCATTCCATGTACTTAACAGATATGCAGCACTAACAACCGAGCAGCAACGAAATTTTCAGTCACTAAGTGACAAGATATGGAAGCATGACGATGACTTATAACATGTTGCAAACATAAGAGCTTATTATTTTGTGATTAAAAGTTTATTTTATTCAATACAAGACAAATGTTAAAAAATATATAACAGGAATGTGCTTAAAAATACCTAAAATATTTACAAGGGTAAGTAATTTAAGGAATTGACATTTTATTAAATTAAAGAGTTTATCAATCGAGTATGTAATAATGATAACTACATGCAAGTTACAACATTTCATAGTCCTCTTCAATAATGACTTTAGTCTAATTAACAATGGAGAGACCTTCAATAATACAGAATGAGGAAACTGCTATTTTGTGACATTAACTACATAAATATTTAGAATGAGATGACATTCCACACTGGGATCTAGATAATTTTATCTAACTTATAAAACTACTTATTTATCTATTTATTTACTGCACATATACATTAGAATGGATTCTAATAATTATTTTTTTTGTTAACTCCTTCCCAATCATCCAGTACAGTGTTTTCTATATCATCTTCCTGTGTGGAGCTATATACTGTATCAGATTCAAGATGCATTTTGTATTTATTTATTTATTTTAAATACTGGTTTATGATAGCCCACCAAACAAGCCAAAAAAGAAAGACAATTTAAGAAAAGATAAAGTGCAGAAAGATTACTGCTGAATACAGCATGCACCATTCAGAGAGGTGTGACAACATGATATTAAAAAATAAATTTCTGAACAATCCTAAAAAATTTCTGGATAACCTTGATGACAAGAAGTCTGTGGGTCCTGATGACATTTCCCCACTTATTCTCAAAAACCCATACTACAGAGTGAGTTTGTTCCTATTTTGTGTCACTTTTACTCTCTTATTATGCTGGTGTTTTTCATTCTAGGTGGAAATTTGTCAATGTCCAGCCAGTTCCTGAGAAAGGAACTAAATCCCTATCTCCCTGTTACTGTTCCACATAACTTACTGCAGTCTTTTCCAAAGTAAAGCAAACAATTAATTGTCATTTCTTATAATATCTCAAAACCTAACTGTCCAATGATTGTCAATATTGATTCTATCAGTACTGATCCAGTGACAATATTTTTGATTGTGTTATTCATCTTTGGACAAATTTAATGGAAAAGTTCAGTGAAAATAAAGCAGTTGCTCATGACATATTCCATGGTTTTTGATAGGTTTGGCATAAAGGTCTTCTGAACAAGCTTTCATCTTATGGTGTGCCTTCTGTTTTTTGCAATCAGGTAGCCGGTTTTCTCTCTGATCATTCACTGTGGATGATGGTAGATAGTGCTGTCTTTTAACTTCACAACTAATGCTGATGTTTCCCAAGGTTCAGTTTTCCCCCACTTTTTTTCCTCTTGTATATTAATGACCTTTTATTGACTGGATATCCTGTCCATAGTTTTTACAATGATAGCAATGAATACATTCTACCTTCCAGTTTAAGAAACCGTGCTCTGCACAAACAGCTTCAACTTCTTGAATACCCACCACCAATTCCTTAAATGCTGATCTCCAGGTAGTTCTTCAACAAGGTGAGGAAATTTCAGTTAACTTCATCCCTTAATTATGGTAAATACCAATAAGGTTTTTACCATAATTTTTAGTATTTCAATCTTCCTAAAATTCAGTCCTATATTTAAAAAAAAAGTCTATTGCTCCCTTGTTCATCTTTGGTAACACTCAGATTTTTAGACAAATCACTTAATTCTATTAAGGATTACCCAGGCCTCTAATCTCTCTCTCTTGGCATAAGCACATCACAAATATTGCTATGGTCACTCAAATCTCTGTACAAATCTCAAATCTGTCCCAGTATGGAATATCACTGGGGTGGTGTCCCAAAATCTCTCTCAACTTCCTAGACAATCTTCCTCCACATGTATTTGCTGAAATTATAATGTACAGAAATTGAAGTCTAATAACAACAAGCATCTTCTCAACCTGCAACTCAACACAGTATTAAAGAACTATAGGGTGTAATGCCTCTTTAATTTGTAATTCCTGTAATAAAAAATAAATAAATTACATAAATAAACAAAGTAAGGTAGCAAATTACAGGAAAGAAAATATCTCAGAAAACAATTTTTTTTTTTGCCTTTAGCCAGCGGGTGGTTGGTGGGTGGAACAGACTTCCATCCCTTGTCGTGGAAGTTGATAGCCTAAATAAGTTTAAGGCTCAGCTGGACAGGTATTTCGAACGAACAGAGGGGTGAAGTGGAAGTGGTTATTTTTATTTATTTATGTTACTTTTTTTTTTTTTTTTTTTTTTTTTTTTTGGCTGATGCTGCATAAGCTTGCTTTCTTGCATCAAATGCCTCTACTAATGCTAATGCTAAATGCTAATGCTAATACATTACATAATTTTTTTTTTTTTTTTTTTTTTGTTAGTTGTTGGCACATTTGTTTCTGTGACCATAATTGCACCTCCCAAGGTTTTTGCACTACTCTGTTCCAAACCCGAGGCACAGGCAGAATTTGAACCCACAACCTTTGGGTTGCCAGGCAGGCACTTTACTTACCCGGCTAGCCCGGTCGGCATTTCATAAAGTGTAAATATTCAATACATTGAGTGTGTATATCTCATTACCAAATGTATTGATACAATATATGCCAATCATTCACAGGAGTGTGATAATGGTACATAAGCACCCATGGAACAGTGAACACAGCTAATGGTCACCATTATACCAAGTTTAGCACAATAACCATTATACATAGTAGTGCAATAACCACAACAATTTTCTTTTAGTCAGCAAATTGTTGATTGCTGGAACAAGTTGTCCTCGCAGGTAGTTGAGACTGACAGTCCGAACAAATTTTAAGATCAACTGGATCTTAAGTAACCTTAACGAGGAGGGAAGCATATAATTTAAATTTTCTTATCTCCTTAGCAGTTTTTTTTTGCCAGTGAAGCAAAAGAATGTGGCTTCCTTGTACTATATGGCAAATACTATTACAAGTAAGCTAAAAGTAATGGCAAATCATTATTGTTCCTCTAAAAGCTGACATGATAGCAAATATAAACAAAATTTAGAAGTACTGTGGGCAAACAACTTCAAAAGCAACTTCAAGGTTATAATAAAACCATACTCATTTGCTTCATTTTCCTGAGTGGAGTCAAATATTCTGTCATCATGTTCATAAAAAGTTCCTTTCTTTGGAATATACTGTGGATTTCGACGATCTTCATCATAATCCGGAACCTTCTCTTCAATATTTGGCGACTGAACATTTTTCTACAGATAAAACAAAATAAATTAGGACAAATCTTTTCACATTCATCATGTTTAATGCATTTGAATATCATGACAATAAATTTTAAAACATTACAAGTAATTTTCATGAAAACAAAAACTTAGTATATGAAAAAAGCATTTTAGCTGATTACATATTTTTCTGTTCACTCACCTTTTGAAGTTTTTCCATTTTTAAGTTAGGTGTGTACCCCCGAAATGGAAGTACACCACTTAGTTTCAAAATTATATTGGAGAATTCTTATCAAAAAATTATATTTCTTTAGGAAGATAACTGGTGTTGTATACCTGCATGCACATACAAACACAGTCTCTCTCTCTCTCTCTCTCTCTCTCTCTCTCTCTCTCTCTCTCTCTCTCTCTCTCTCTCTCACTCACATGCACAATTTGTCTCAAAAGATCAAGGATTAGTCCTTGATCTTTTGAGACAAATTGTGTTACATAAGCCTTGGTGTTGCATAAGCTTTGCTTCAGAATTTGAATATGGTGAGTATAATATGTACAGAAAGAACAGACAAGACAGGATGGGGAGAAGTGATGATTTTGGTTAAGAAGCATATAAACTCTAAAACGGTACAACCAGCAGACACAGGCTGCTAGTGTAATATTCAGTCAGTCTGGTGTGACAAACACCAGGAAAACAAAAAAGAAAGCTGGAGTCTGTTACAGGCCAAATGATTATGATCAGTACAATTAACTGATATACAAACAAACAGAGTGGACCAGCAAATCAGAATGTCTTATCATGGTGGGGATTTTAACTTTACAGGTATGATGGCAGCTCACACAGTAACAAAGCATTTCTCCATTTATTATTATTATTATTATTAATAGCCATGTGGTGCAAGGAAGCCTTAGGCTTATGCTGTACCAGGAAAAAAAGATTTGGTTGGTTGATTTGGGTTTTATTGGCGCATTAGCAACTTAGGCTATAATGCGCCAAGACCAAGGAAAAAAAAAAAGAAGTTCCCGAGTTACCCTGAGAGAGAGAGAGAGAGAGAGAGAGAGAGAGAGAGAGAGAGAAGTAGAGGGGAATCATCAAGAAAGAGAAGAATGATGATATCCAGCTCGGGACCATGAGTATGCCAAGCCCATACTCACCAGATGTGAGGCCCCCGCGGTTAAATTTTATTATATAACTGCTTCCTACACAGTGTCATAGATGAAACAAGGGAAAGCAATATTCTTGATCTGGTTATCAGCAGTAATTCATCACATATCAAGAATCTCCAAGGTTAAGGAACCTTTAGGTGGTAGATATTGATGTGAGATTTATTCGGGAAATTAACTATGGTCAAGAGAGGATGATTTTGTTATTGCAAAGATAATTATAGTAGACATTTTTAAAATTATATCAAGATATTTTTTAAACTCTTTTCAATGGGACCAACTGATATTGTTGAAGAACTAATGCCAAATGTTTAGAGCTGTAATCTTAGAGGCATTTTATACTAATTAAAAGACATTGTTCAAGATTTAGATGAAATGGATATCAGATGAACAGATGAGCTTAGTAGCAGAGAAAACAAAATGCAAGGGATGATTATAAATTTATTAAGGGATACAGAGTACAATAAGCACAAACTAGTGTGTAACTAAGTTACTTTGGGGGGTTAGGCAGGATAAAGCAGATTAAAAAAAATCTTTGCCTAAGAGTGTAAAGAAAAGCAACAAGAAATTCATCCATGTGTCAACACTAGAAGAAAATGGATAAATTACATTTTCCATCGAATATAAATGGTACAACCCTTGATAATCCTTTAGGGATTTCTGATAAACTGAATAAATTTTTTGCACCTACTTTCATATACAGCAAGACGTTTAGAGATGAGGTTAGAAGTCTACTGAATACTGACTGTGAAGTTATAGAGAAATTGTTGCAGCCAAAAGTACACAGACATCTAGTGAAATTGATCCAATTATATTTAGAAGAGCTAGAAAAGAGATAGCTAACCCTTTGGTCGTAATAATGAAAGCATCCTTAGAATGAAGAGACATACCTGTAGATTAGAGTTGTGCTACTATATTCCCTATTCACAATGGTGGTACTGAAGTGGGTAACTATAACTCTGCCAGTTTAACCATCATGCCAGGGAAAATAATGATATCATCAGTTAAAGAAGTAATGCAAGATCATCTTGAGAGAAGTGGAGTGAAAAGGCAATCATACAGCAAGGGTTTGTTAAGGGAAATTATGCCTCACAAATCTATGAGACTCTCAACAAAGGAACTGGATACAAAGATTAATTTTGACATTTCAGTAAAACCTCTGATATTATACCATATACAAATGTAGAAGTCAGAGAAATGTGGCATTAGGGGGGGGGTTACTAATATGGATAAAGAAACGGTTGCATGGTTACAAACAGCCACTGCTCTTTGTGGATTAATATTATGAATAGAGTTCCACAGGGGTTGGTGTTGAGTCCTTATTCTTTTTAATATTTATTATTCTGGTTATCAGCATTAATGCAGGTATTTCAAGTTTGATGCATTGTTGATAAAAAGATGGGCACAGTGGTTAAATGTTAGTAATTGAGGTATGTTACTTCAACATGATCTAAATAAATTAAGTGGATAGGGCAAAAAATTTCAACTAAGGTATAACAATGTTAAATGCAAGGTACTGCCATTTCGGTAGCAGTGATCCCATAATAACTTACCATTTGGATGGTACAGAAAACTTACAGTAGTGGAATATGAAAAAGCTCTAGGGGATAATTGTACAGTCTGACATGAAATTCTTCCTGCAGTGTAAACAAACTGTTAGAACAGCTGATGGGGGTTTTGTCAACAATATACAGGAATTTTTCCAACAGAGACAAAGGGGTGATTATCCCACTGTATAAGGTAATGGTTAGGCCACATCTGGATCTGTTGTAAAGGGTGCAGAGATGAACACCAATATTAGTTGGGGACACGAAAGGATAGTCTTACTACCAAAAAAAAAGACTACTTCTGTAAATTCCAGTCTCTGGAAATGAGGCACATCTACATGGCCTCATTTCCAGACTAACTAAAGTGTATAAAGCTTTAAAAAAGGCTAAGTTAACTAAATGCTGATGGCATCTTTACTCTTTTTCAGATAAAACAAACTTCTACCTAGCACTGTGGAGATAAGTAGTTTGAACAAATTATTGGAAGGAATGGGTAAATGACTTTTTTTTTTTTTCTTTTTTTTTTGGCTGGTTCTGTATAAGCCTTGTTTCCTTTCATCATATTAGCAATACTAATATTAACAATACAGAAAAAAAAAGTAAACATTTGCTGTACCTTTACATCTGATTCTTCATCCCAGAACTCAAATTCTTCATTCAGCAGTAGACAATCTACCTCAGCAATTTCCTCTTCTCCACCTTCCTCATCAATTAGACCTGCTGGAAAGCTGATTTCTGATCTTAGATCATCTTCTGATAACTAAAAGTCAATGAGAGGATATTATATTAACTTTATCACTTGAAAATAAAGAAACACAATACTGAAAAGAAAACATTTATGGTTCCAAAAAAAATTAAGCACTGTCTCACAATAAGCATAATTTACTTAGAGATTTAACCATAATTTGCTAGGTAAACATGATTTACTTAGTAAAAACTCTCACAATCATTTACTCTTCATTCTTAGGTTTAAACGTCATTCACATTTTGAACAATATTTCCCACCAAACTTTTTCATTCCTTCCCCCTCTTTCCATCCCATGCACAACACATCTGACACAGTTTGCTAAATTATATAATAATTGTCCAGCTGAAGTATAAACCACAACCATAAAAAACAAATTGGTAACTACTGCTTAATTTTTTCAGTACTATTGATAATGCAACTCAGCTTCACTATTTTTGTAATTAAAATCCTGAAATTTAAGCATTTATATTACACCTATCACCAGATTTCAGAATGCTTCTAAATCTCCTGATTTAGGAAAATTGAATCTTATGAAAATTTAGTATTGGTACTCTAGTATTTTATTTTCTTGTTAATTTAAAAATAACATGCAGTAATTAAATAATAACTTGACTGTAAACTACTAGTCTTAGGACCAGACTGTTGATGGATTTTGTAAAAAACATTTATCAATAGTTGTATCACTTTTTCTTATCATTGTGTAATGTAATTCGGCACACACAACTGTTTTTATTGTGTTACATTTGGTGAATTTATATAGATAAAATAAAGTATACATTAAATAATGCTGAAAAAAAAATTGGCAAGTATCTTTTCATTACACATACAGAAAAACTTACTCCCAATTTATTAACTATTCTGAGAAATGTATGGTGTTCATAAATCAAGAGACTACTATAACTGAAATTATTCACTTCATACACATATTAAATGTGTAAGTAACACTGTAGTCATGAATGACCAGCTTGTAGCAAATGGATGAGTATTAAATTTCATATGCATTTGTAAAAGAATACCATAATTCTTTTTAAAATCTTTAACAACTGTCAATAAGTAAATCAATTACTTCCATCTGCAGAGTTTCCAGTTCGAAGAAGGGAAGGAGTGTGGGGATTTGGGGAAGTACTAGTATTATATTTCTCGTTATCTATTGTGCCTAGTGCAGCTAGTAAATGATTTCTCACTGATATAGTCAGTAGTATAAAAATCATCTGGCGGGCAGCAAAAAATAATGTGGTGGGCCACAGGTTGGCCAGACCTGCCGTAACAGATAGTGAATACCTTTTCAACCTTTTTTTAAAATTCTACTGTGCAGTATACTGTCAATCATCCACGGGCAGATTAACCTGAACACTAAATCAGCCTTACATAGTACACTAGATCATTGTGAGTCTACAATATTCATAGTTTGGCTTCCAATGCATTTACTTCACTTTTTTGTATTTTACTTCGAGTATATTAGGCTATGCTATAATATCTTTTTCCAAATTCTAAATGAACACATATCTGTTCAGTCGGAACACAAGCTGTATAGAAAAAAAAAAAATGCCTTTTAACCACTATTCATATCAGTCATTCAATTTTATTAGAAAGACAGAAATATTATTAGTATGAATTCAAACTGATACTAACCAAAGGAAACGTGTCTGTTATAAAAATAAATAAAAATACTTTTATTTTTAAAAAATAAAAACCGATTTACTTGTCTTCTAGTATGGGACACTCACAAAGTGCAGACAAATGATTAACAGTCTGACAGAGGTTAAGAAACTGTTATATTGGGGGCTAACCTTGTCTATTCTATCATCATTAGAACAAGTAGCAGTTACATATTTTGGAAATTAATATAGAATTGGCTTGACTTAAGAGCAGCAATTTTAAAAATACAAAGAGACGAACACAAGAAAGGAGTCCAGGAATCACAAAAACAGAGAACAGCTGCTTTTTCTATTTATTATTATTTTTTTTAATGGTAACATGAAAGGTTACTGAAATCAATGGTAATCTAGGAAGATATATATCGGTTGAGAAGGCGTTAAGATACTTGTTGACACACAACTTGATTTCTCTAGGCTGTAATTTTTAGGAAATATCTGCAATAAGGACATTTGTTACAAATAACTGAAACAGGGATAAATGATGAAAAAGAAGAAATGTTTCAGTAAGTCTGGAGCTTAACTGTGAATATATGTTGACTAGGTGATGTGCAAGTTCAGACCAGTTTCAAATAAAAGGTATATATAGAAAAGCTGATTTCAAATCAATAAATTTATTAATTTCTATGTAAATCCTTAAGGAATGCTTACAATGAAAGGAGTTAAGGCTCAAAGATTTAGAGTAAGCAATGAAAGCAATATAGTGAAAGCAGCATATATGGGACAGGGTTATAGAGTAGTTAACAGAAAAAATCTACACTTACATTCTTCATTATAAGAAAGAATAAATAAAATAAAAAATAAAAATGCAGGCATACAGTGAAAACTACCAAGCATAATTAGAGATACACCATATACTAATAATCTTTAAATGTCTGTGTAATGCAACAAATTATTAAACTTAATCAAGTAAAATAACCTGTTAGCTTTATTTTCAAGTATGTTGATGCATACTTGAAAATAAAGCTAACATACTTGAAGTATGTTGATGCATGTTTTGTCACCACAGTCTGCACTTCTTAAATGATAAAATTTACATCTGTGTAGACAAACGCTGCTACTCTACAAAGAGTATGAAAAGTCCCTTACTCTCATAAAATGATGTGGTGTGTTGCTGCTCTAACTGCAGTTTACTTAATGCAAGTTTATACACTTTCAGATTCTCTAATGCAGTTCTTTTATTAAAGATAATAAAATGGTATGAAATGGTTGATGAGTCTCAGTCCACCTATATCACAGAGGAAAAGATAGTAATGAGCACATGGGCTCTTAAAAGACCATATACTAACAAAAGATTTCCAGAATGATTTCATCACCAAATTCAATAAAGATGGACCACCAAAGATGACAATATTACAATGGGAGAAGAAGCTGTTTGAAATTGGTTCCATAAAGGGCAGATTATGATTGGGAGGACCATCAATGTGGCCACTCCAATGCGTAAGCATACGTGCATCTGTGGAACATTCATTAAACAGAAATCATTTTGGAAACAGTCACAGGAACTTGGAATTCCTATTTCCATAATGAGAGCTCACATGCAAAAAAAAAAAAAAAAAAAAAAACAGATCAACTTGAAAGCAATTGCTTTGCATTTGTAAATGAAGTAAACAATGCTGACTGCAGAAATAATATATACCTTATGGTACAACTGCAGAAATAATATGATACCTTAGTGCAGTGGTTCTTAACCTTTACTGTGCATTCAACTCTTTGGTTTTCAAAATATGTTCTTGAACCAGCTTATTAAAAATTACTGAAGTAGGTCAGTTCTTTAAATCTAAGACTGTAGAATAAAAGAGAAGGTATTATATATTTATTTTAATTTCACAGTAAAATTAAGAATACATAAAAAATTGCACATTTCTTTTAAGTTGTTTACCACTGCTGAAATGTGAAAGTTGAGAACACCAGAAATTCTAGTGCTTCACTGTTTTAAACTCCATTCAGATTCCTACAATAGCTTGTAATTTAACAAGATCATCTTTCATCTAACCATATCACTGATGGAATCCAGGTAAAAAAAGCAATGGATCCAGTATACATTGCTTTGCCAGGTCAAGAACTCCAAATAAAAGCAGATAACTCCTGCTTTCCAAATAAAAGCAGATACAGTTCATCTCAAAATATTGAAAGATATTTTGCATAGATGTGTTGAGTCATTTAGGTGTATGAATACATCTGCTATCTATGCTAAGCAAAGCATAAACTTTGTTTTTGAAGTTAACAACTATATTACTGCTCTGGTTGCAAAGACTGACATTTCTTTTCTAGTAAAAATACAAGTAAGCACTCAGCCATGGGAAAACCACTTCTCTTCTGTATGGAAAACAAGAACAGTGTGCTCAGCACCAATTGCTTTGCAAAAAGCATTAAAGAAGCAACAATTTGAAACATCTTCCAATGAATGCAATCAGTGCAGTAGACAATGTATCCTTCAATTTTGCACACAAAGTCTCTGCAGTAAGTGCTTGATGGTGCAACAAATCCTAGAATGGCAGGGGCACCATCAGTGCAAATCGATCCGTATATATCAAATGTTATCTTATGCTTTTAAAAGAAGTTTTTAATGAGACTGAACACACTGATTCTTTTTGTAGTTAACTGCAATGGTTTTGCAGTTAACTACAAAACCATTGTATTTTACAAGAATTCTTAAAAGAATTCTTGTAAAACAAGAATTCTTTTAAGATTTCTTTCTCCTTTATGCACAGCATAAACATCTACAGCTGACTGTAGGCATCAATGTCGGTTGACTCATCAAGCTGCTGAATACCCACTTTAAAAGTATTAGCTTTCATATCTTTCTATAACTTGCTGTAAAACATCCTGGCTCATCTTGAATTCTAGAAAGGACTACACCATTTGACAAGAGATCTGCTTGAGACTTCTTTTGTGCATATGGTCCCATACTATACTTGCTATTTCTTTAATGTGCAAGGTTTTACTAATTCCTCAGCTACTGTATGTGACTTCTTTTCCTTGGCAGACATGCACGTAAAATGGGCTTTTCAAGTGACACAAATGCAAATATCCTCATAGTTCCACTATATTAAATCAAGTTTCTCTTAGACTTCAGAGTCAAGGTCATGACTAGCAGCTGCACCACCATGCTGTATATCCAAATGCTCAGACATCTTCAATGGTTTGAGATAGGCATTTGAAAATAGTGAGCTGCACAGTACACAATATACTTGCTGCATTCAGTTCTCTCTGTCCTATGCATGATCCAATTTGTTTATTTTGCTGCAATAACACAATATAAATAATATGTCATACAAATAAAAAATAACAATTTTTTTTTTTTAATTTACCCTAATCTAACCTAACCTAATATTGTACTATGGAAGACAAAACCTTCATACGTCCTTTGGTCAAGAAAAGCAATAACAGCAAACATAAATAGAGTTAGGGTAGCTATACAACTTTAAACATTATGAAATATATGTAAAATAGTTTTATATTGCTATTCACTACAATTGTAGCTCATTACATTTGTGTGTTTGGGCAGTGCCACAAATAACAGCACAGTAAGCCAAAAATACAAGTATTTGTGTAATTTTTTTTAAAGTTTGCAGTGGAAGAAAACTCTAACTGATATTCTAATAGTTAGAAGCTAATAAATTTAAACAAAGCCAGCCAATGCTGCCAATTATCTGCATATGCATCAAGAAATACACTCCAGTGTAGTGGTTTGCTATATTTTGTATATTACAGAAATCATTCAAAATGTATAATGTTAATAAATACATGGATTCAATGAAGCTATAGTTGGTTATGTGCCTCTACTTAACCTCTGTTTTAGGTAATTTACCTTCTAAAAAAAACTAGCATATTCAATACTCTGAAGAAAAGGCATCTCAGATCCCCAGGGGATGCATGTTTCTCAAACTGCCTTGGAGAAACTGTCTTGTTTCTTCAGCATTATTAGGTGTACTTGCATCTCTGTTGCTGACTGGGCTAGCCAGGTGGGTAAAGTGCCTGTCTGGCAACCCAAAGGTAATGGGTTTGAATCCGGCCTCGGGCTTTTTTTTTTTTTTTTTTTTTTTTTGATAGTTGTTGGCGCATAGGCTTCTGTAGCCATAATGCATCTCCCAAGGTTTTTGCAGTACTCTGATCCAAGCCCAAGGCGGGAATCGAACCCGCGACCTTTGGGTTGCCAGGCAGGCACTTTACCCACCCAGCTAGCACCTCGGGCTTGGATCAAAGTACTGCAAAAACCTTCGAAGGTGCACTATGGCCACAGAAGCCGATGCGCCAACAACTACCAACCAAAAAAAAAAAAAAAAAAAGCATCTCTGTTGGTTATCACTTTCACTGCAAACAACCAATATATATATTTTTTTTTTACTGAGGGTGAGGGATGGAACTTTTCACTGTCCTGGAAATCAACTTTCAGTCATTCCTCGACATTGAATTCTCTGCAACCCTTAACAGTATTAAATCACTTATTACAGTCTTAGGTATAATTTCAATTGTACCTTGTTTAGAAATGATGCCAAGACAAAAACAATATCGAACGTATTTATTACACCAGGCTATGATTTTCACCAAACTTTCATGAGAGTTGAACTGGGAATTTCTCTGCATCTATATAAATGACTACTTGATGTTTGGTGACTTATTCAGAAAAGACAGTATTTAAAGACTAAATACTGTACAACCTCACCATGTAAATAGTGAGCAAAATTCACTATTTAGTGATTGTAAGCAATACAGAAGGAATCCATCTAACTCAACAATATCCTCTCTTTAAGCTTTTTAAAATTTCCTGATCCATAGGATGCACCAATTGTCACACTTGGTGTAAAAATACAGCATTTTTAAAAAATATCTAATTTTTTCATATCTTTTTTCAATCATATATGATGGGCATCATCCAAAACAATGTTTTGCTACTTCATTTTGATTTCAAATATTGCAATTTAAAATAAAATAGTTCTAAAAAACTGTGGAACTACCCAAACTAAATTTTGAGCATGAAAACAAATGGACAAAGATGACAGGGTTGTTTTTTGAAGTTTCTTTGTTTTGAGGACTTGCCAATAACAGACAGTGGAACTTATGTATTCCTATCATGTTATTATTATGGATGGTCATTAGTATTTGACCTTTGCTATTTTTGTGGTCTGGCATTGATGTTTCCCTCTTGATATTATTATTATTTTTTTTTTCTTTTGTTTTGGAACATTGAGGTTTTTTTTTCTTTTAGCAAATTGTCATCAGCAATGTACAGTTAGCATTAGCAAGGGCACATGATGCAAGAAAGCAAGCTTATATGGCTTCAGCCAAAAAAAAAAAAAAACCCCATATTTCACTCATCCCCTCGCTCCAAATGTTTGACAAGTTCTGCCTTGAAACTATTTAAGCTATCAACTACAACGACAGATGGAAGTTTGTTCCAGCAATCAACAACCCACAAGCTAAAGGCAAACTTTGCGCACATCTATCATACACAGTCTTTCCTCAATTTCAATTTATGCCCTCTCGGTTGATTATTCTGAGCAAGAGGAATAATAACACCAGCATTGAGCATGCTCAAACCATTCAAGACTTTACAGACCTCAATCGGATCACCTCGCAGGTGCCTAGTCTCCAAACACTGTAATTTGCAAAACTTAAGCCTCTCTTCGTAAAAGCAACCCTTTATTCTGTTCACTAATCTTGTTGCCCTTCTCTGTACTCATTCCAACAGTTCTACATCCTTCTTAAAATGAGGCCTCCAGACCTGTATACAGTACTCAAGGTGGCCTGACCATTGCCTTATACAAGGGGATAATCACCTCCTTATCCCTGCTATAAAAATTCCTGTATATCATTGACAAGACACCATGAGCTACTCTTGTAGACCGTCTGCACTGCTCAGAAAACTTTATATCTGCCTGCACAATTACCCCCAGGTCCTTTTCATTCTCTACCACTGTCAGTGTGGTACCACAGAGTTGATACATTACTCTGGGATTACTGCTTCCCATATGAAGGACTTTACATTTGTCAATGTTAAACTTCATTTGCCACCTCTCAGCCCATCTGCTCAACTTCTCTAGATCCTGTTGCAGCAGTGTACTGTCATTAACAACCCTGCTAACCTTTGTATCGTCTGCAAACTTGGACATTACGCCTGATATATCATCATCAATATCATTTATAAATACAGAAAACAACAATGGACCCAACACTGAACCCTGAGGGACTCTACTAATGATATTAGTCCACAAAGAGCAGTGTCCATTGATTACCACTCTGTCTTCTCCCACTCAACCAACCTTTTATTCATAGCAGCAATTTGCCTCCAATGCCACACTACTCCAATTTGTGTAGCAGTCTTCCATGTGCAACGGTATCAAAGGCCTTTCTAAGATCCAAATAGTAGTAGTAGTGGCATGTGATGCAAGAAAGCAAGTGTATGAGCTTATGCAGGATCGGCAAAAAAAAAAAAAAAAAAAAAAAAAAATATCACACCATTCCCTCCAAATGCCTGTCCAGTTCCTCCTTAAATTTATTTAACCTATCAACTTCCACAATGACAGATGGAAGTTTGTTCCAGCAGTTAACCACCTGCTAGCTAAATGCAAATTTCCACACATCTATTCTACGTCTTTTCTTAATTTGAATTTATGCCCCCATCGGTTCGTAATCTGAACAAGTGGAAGGATCCCCTCAGAATTCAGTGTGCTCAATCCATTCAAGGCCTTATACACCTCAATCAGATCACCGCACAGGTGCCTAGTCCATCCACTGCAATTTGCAGAACTTAAGCCTCTCTTGGTAAGAGGATCCCTTCATTCCCCTCACCAATCTTGTTGCCCTTCTCTGTACACACTCAAGCAAATCTACATCCTTCCTAAAATGAGGCCTCCAGACCTGTATGCAGTACTCAAGGAGTGGCCTGACCATTGCCTTATACAGAGGGACAATCACCTCCTTTTCCCTGCTAGCAAAATTCCTATAATCATTGACAAAACCCCATGACCTGCACTGGCAGCCTGTCTGCATTGCTCAGAAAACCATATCTGACTGCACAATTACTCCCAGGTCTTTTCCATTTTCTACCACCTTAAGTGTAGTACCACACCGTTGGTATGTTTCTCTGGGGTTACCTCTACCCATATGCAGTGCTTTGCATTTGTCAAGGTTAAACTTCAGTTGCCACTTCTTAGCCCATCTGCCCAAATTATCTAGATCCTGTTGCAGTAGCACACTGCCATTACTGTCATTAACAACCCTGCCAACCTTTGTATCATCTGCAAACTTCGACATTAAGCCTGATATACCTTCATCAATATCATTGATAAATATACAAAACACCAGAGGACCCAACACCGAACCCTGTGGGACTCCACTAATAACTTTAGTCCACGAAGAGCAGCACCCATTAATTACCACCCTCTGTCTTCTCCCACTCAACCATCCTTTTATCCATTGTAGCAACTTACCCTTAATACCATTCTGCTCCAATTTGTACAACAGTCTTCCATGTTAAACTTCATTTACAACAACAGTGTCAAAAACTTTCCCGAAATCCAAATATATGATATCAAAATTATTTTTTGCATCCAGTTCCTTTGTAACCACATCATAATATCCTATCAAATTTATCAGACAAGGCTTTCATTTAAACCCATGCTGTCTGAATTATTGCTGCAGTCTTGTCTAGATGATCCTGCAATGCATCTTTAACCGGTGACTCCATTATTTTACCTGGAACAGAAGTTAAACTAACTGGTCTCTAATTACTCGTGTCACCCTTCAATCCCCATTTGTGAATTGGCACATCTCCAGTCCGTGGGGACCTCCCCTGAGTCCAAGGATGCTCTCATACTTATGGCTAAGGGTTTGCTTAGTTGCTTTGCCACCTCCTTTAATATAACTGGATAGATCCCATCCACCCAGGGTGCCTTTATGTTTAACTTCAACAATTTCTCCTCCACTTTTCTCTCAGTTATTTCAAAATCATTAAGCACCCTGCTAAAATTTGATAACCTTCTGCCATTTTCAAACCTTAACTCCTCATATAGGTACAAAATACTCATTCAGTTTGTTTGCTCTCTGAGCAGGATCATCAACAGTCGAACCATTGATATCAAGTGGACCAATCAGATTCATCCCCTTCCTTTTAGAGTTTATATAAGGAAAGAAATCCTTGCTGTGTTTCTTAGCATCTTTTGCCAAAGTTTCTTGTAATCTGCCTTTGCCTGCCTAACCTCCTTTGTGACCTGATTACAGACTAGCTTATATCTGCCATAGGCTTCTGAGTCGCTTGATAATTTATATGAATCCCATGCATTTTTATTCTCTGTCACGAGTCTCATTAGTTTATTTGATAACCATTTAGGCCTAAACTTTGAACAATATTTCTTAATAGGTATGAAACTTTTAGTAGCATCCAAGATTAATTACTTGATGCTTCCCACTTAGAATTTACTGTTGGTAACATTGTCAGTTGATCTCACTGTACAGAATTTAAAAAATGTCTGAGACCGCTGTACTCACCTTTACGGAAGCAAAAACCCTTTCCTTTACCCCTGATGGTAATTATATCTTTAAGTAAATCCCACATCAGTATACTGTGATCACTGCCACCTAGCGGTTCCTTTATCTGCAAATTCTTAATACACGAATGATCACTGCTGATAACCAGATCAAGAGTTTTCGAGATAACCAGCATGTTCGAGCGGCAACCTCTCTGGTTGCCGCTCGAACATGCTGCTGCAGAAAACAATCATCCAATAAATCCACAAAAGTCTTACTAGTGTGTGAGTGACCAACCCATAAGTTCCAGTTCCATCTGGGAAGTTAAAATCCCCCATTATAAGACATTCTGATTTACTAGCCCACTCTATTTCTCTGTACAATTGTTCATTGTATTCATTCGAATCATTAGGCCTATAACACACTCCTACTCTTATTTTTGCTTTCGCCGTGCTTATGTCACACCAAACAGACTCAACAGTGCACTGTTCATCTATATCAACTGGATGCACTTCTTTTGATTTTACGTTTTTCTTAATTAACAGCATAACACCTCCACCCTTCCTATCATGTCTATCCTTTCTGCACACATTGTACTTCCCAAATTCCAGTTCTGCATTTCTTATATCTGTGTCACACAACATCTCTGCTATCCCAACAATATCCAACTTTGATGTCTTCACCAACACTTCAAATTTATTTACTATACTTGTAGCATTGGTATACATTATCATATAAATATATGATATCAAAGTTATTCTTTGCATCCAGTTCCTTTGTGACAACATCATAGTATCCAATCAAATTAGTCTGACAAGACTTCCCCTTAACAAATCCATGCTGTGTCCAAGCTATAACTGAAGTATTGTCTAGATGATCCTGCAATGCTTCTTTAACCAGTGCCTCCATTAATTTCTCTGAAACAGAAATTAAACTAACAGGTCTGTAATTACTTGTGTTTCCCTTTGATCCTCCTTTGTGGATTGGGGTCACATTTGCACATCTCCAGTCCATGGGTAACTCCCCTGAGTCCAGGGAAGCTCTCATAATTATGGCTAAGGGTTTGCTTACTTCCTTTGCTGCCTCCTTTAATATAACTGGATAGATTCCATCCACCCCAGGTGCCTTTCTTATATTCATCTTCAACAATTTCTCTTCCACTTTACTCTCAGTTATTACAAGATTATCTAGCTTTACTGTCAGAGTTTAATACACCTCTGGCATTACACTTCCTGAATAACTCCTCATGTGTGAATGTAGATGCAAAATATTCATTTAGTTTGTTAGCTACCTGAGCAGGATCATCAACAGTTGAACCATCGATATCAAGTGGACCAATCTGATTCATCCCCTTCCTTCTAGAGTTTACATAAGTAAAGAACTCTTTGCTGTTTTTCTTTGCATCCTTTGCCAAAGATTTCTCGTAATCTGCCTTTGCCTACCTAACCTCCTTTGTAACTTGGTTACAGACCAGCTTATATCTATCATAGGCTTCTGTGTCACATGTTAATTTATATGTATCCCAAGCATTTTTCTTCTCTGTCACATGTCTAATTAGTTCATCTGACATCCATTTAGGCCTAAATTTTGAACAATATTTCTTTGTTGTTATAAAAAGCCTAGTAGCTTCGCAGATTAATTCTTTGAATGCTTCCCATTTTGAATTTGCTGTTGGTAATATCAACAGTTGGTCCCACTGTATAGAATTTAAATACTGTCATAGACCACCGTAGTGACCTTTACGAAAGCAAAAACCCTTCCCTTTACCCTTGATGGTAGTTACCTCTTTGAGTAAATCCCACTTCAGCACACTGTGATCACTGCCACCTAGTGGTTCCTTTAACTGCAGATTCTTGATGCATGAAGAATCACTACTGATAATCAGACCAAGAGTATTACTCCCTCTAGTTGCCTCCCGAACATGCTGATGTAGAAAACAATCATCCAATAAATCCACAAAAGCCTTGGTAGTGTGTGAGTGACTAAGCCACAAATTGAAGTCAATCTCTGAGAAAATAAAATTAGCATTAGCATTAGTAGAGGCATTTGATGCAAGAAATGCAAGCTTATGCAGCATCAGCCAAAAAAAAAAAAAAAAAAAACCCACTTCCACTTCACCCCTCTGTTCGTTCAAAATACCTGTCCAGCTGAGCCTTAAACTTATTTAGGCTATCAACCTTCACTACAAGGGATGGAAGTCTGTTCCACCAACCAACCACCCGCTTGCTAAAGGCAAATTTCCGCACGTCTATCCTACATCTGTCTTTCCTCAATTTGAATTTATGCCCTCTCAGGTGATTATTCTGAGCTAGAGGAAGAATCCCATCAGCATTGAGCATGCTCAAACCATTCAAGGCTTTATACACCTCTATCAGATCACCTCGCTGGTGCCTAGTCTCCAGACACTGTAATTTGCAAAACTTAAGCCTTTCTTCGTAAGAGCACCCCTTTGTTCCATTCACTAATCTTGTTGCCCTTCTCTGTACTCATTCCAGCAGCTCTACATCCTTCTTGAAATGAGGCCTCCAGACCTGTATACAGTACTCTAGGTGTGGCCTGACCATTGCCTTATACAAGGGAAAAATCACCTCCTTATCCCTGCTGGAAAAATTCCTGTATATCATTGACAATACTCCATGAGCTACTCTTGCAGCCCATCTACACTGCTCAGAGAACTTCATATCTGCCTGCACAACCACCCCCAAGTCCCTTTCATTCTCTACCACTGTCAGTGTAGTACCACAGAGTTGATACGTTGCTCTGGGGTTGCTGTTTCCCATGTGTAGTACTTTACATTTGTCAATGTTAAACTTCATTTGCCACCTCTCAGCCCATCTGCTCAACCTTTCCAGATCCTGTTGCAGCAGCATAGTGTCAGTAGTGTCCTTGATAACCCTGCCAACCTTTGTATCGTCTGCAAACTTGGACATTAAGCTTGATATACCATCATCAATATCATTTATAAATACAGAAAACAGTAATGGACCCAACCCTGAGCCCTGAGGGACTCCACTAATAACATTAGTCCACGATGAGCAGTGTCCATTGATTACCACTCTCTGTCTTCTCCCCCTCAACCACCCCTTTATCCATAGCAGCAATTTGCTTCCAATGTCACACTGCTCCAATTTGTGTAGCAGTCTTCCATGTGCAACAGTATCAAAAGCCTTTCTAAGATCCAAGTATATAATATCAAAGCTATTCCCTGCATCCAGTTCTTTTGTGACTGCATCATAATATCCAATCAAATTGGTCAGGCAAGACTTCCCCTTAACAAAACCATGCTGTGTCCGAGCTATAACTGAAGTCTTGTCTAAATGATCCTGCAGTGCTTCTTTAACCAGTGCCTCCATTAATTTTCCTGGAACAGAAGTTAAGCTCACAGGTCTATAATTACTTGTGTCAGCCTTTGATCCTCCTTTGTGAATTGGGGTCACATTTGCACATTTCCAGTCTATGGGTACCTCCCCTGAGTCCAATGGAAGCTCTCATAATTATGGCTAAGGGTTTGCTTACTTCCTTTGCTGCCTCCTTTAATATAACTGGATAGATCCCATCCACCCCGGGTGCCTTTCTTGTGTTTATCTTCAACAGTTTCTCCTCCACTTTACTCCCAGTTATTTCAAGATTCTGTAGCTTACTGCCAGAGTTGAATACACCTCTGGCATTCCCCTCGCTGAATAACTCCTCATGTGTGAATGTCAAAGCAAAATATTCATTTAGTTTGTTAGCTACCTGAGCAGGGTCATCAACAGTTGACCCATCAATATCAAGTGGACCAATCTGATTCATCCCCTTCCTTCTAGAGTTTACATAAGTAAAGAACTCTTTGCTGTTTTTCTTTGCATCTCTTGCCACAGATTTCGCGTAATCTGCCTTCGCCTGCCTAACCTCCTTTGTAACTTGGTTACAGATCAACATATCTATCATAGGCTTCTGTGTCATGTGTTAATTTGTAAGTATCCCATGCATTTTTCTTCTCTGCCATATGCCTCATTAGTTCATCTGACATCCATTTTGGCCTAAACTTTGAACAATATTTCTTAGTTGGTATGTAAAGCCTAGTAGCTTCCAAAAATCCCCCATTATAAGACACTCTGATTTACTGGCCCACTATTTCTCTGCACAACTGCTCATTATACTCAGATTCATTTGGCCTATAACATACACCTACTCTCATTTTTCTTTTCGCAGTGCTTATGTCACACTCAACATTGCATTGTCCACCAACATCAACTGGATGCACTTCCTTAGATTTTATGTGTTTCTTAACTAACAGCATAACCCTTACTCCCTTTCTGTACACATTATACTTCCCAAATTCCAGTTCTGCACTGCTTATGTATGTGTGACACGATGTCTCTGATATTCCAACAATATCTGCCTTTGATGTCTTGACTAGCACTTCAAGCCCATCGAATTTATTAACTATACCCCTAGCATTAGTGTACATGCAAGTATACATGCACCTGTTTCACAGCCCATGTATTTACTTGTCACACTGACTCCCAGCAGTCCTGGAAATCCCCATTGCCTTGCTTTCCAGGCTGCTTCTCAATTGCATTTCAATAGAAGTAGTGCAAGAATCACTTTTACCTCTTCCAGTAGCTACTGTTAATCTATTAGTCCATGATCCCCCAAAGCTAGCAGTTTTCCTACCCATCTAACTCTGCCTCTATAGCATCAACAAATATTCTTGCACCCTTTCTATTTAAGTGTATCCCATCCCTGTAGAAGCAGTCTCTCCCGTTAACAAGCAGAGACCAGGTTGAGAAAAATTCTACCCCTTGAGCCTTGCACAATCTCTCCAGGGCCAAATTGATCGACAAGGCTCTCATCATATACTCCCTCCTATCAGGTCTGGGCAGAATTGCAGACACTTTCAGATTCAACCCTAACTCACGGCTTTTTTTCAGCATTGACTTGTACTTGTTGAGTAATTCCGCTGGTCTCCTACTCTTAATATCAGTAGTGCCAACGTGTACAACAATATCACCCTTTGTGCCCTTAAAAGATATGTGCTCTACAACGTCATCAACCTTTGCCCCTGGCAGACATATCCTGGTCCTGGTCCTGTTCCCTCTATCCTTTTTGCACAATATGTTCCCTGTTTCCCTGACAATAGAGTCACCTACAACAACTAGTTCCTTTGGGACCAGCGCATTCTGCCTTGGGGTTTGTTGCTGTATTGCTTGATGTTCAAGTGCAAGCTCTGGCATTGATGTGGGCAGCTGAGAGCTTGATGGGCCCCTCAATTTAAATCCTTCAAGGGCATCCACCCTGTCCTTCAAGCTCTCATATAAGCCCATAACAATGATGAGTTGGCACCTGATTTCCTCGCACTCCTTACATTGCGCACACACAAAGACATTCCCGTTGGCAATATCATGTCCCGTTCCTGACTGCTCCACAAACATCAAACAAGCAGTGCATTTCAATAGACTGTGATTCAGAGGATAACATTCTTCTCCCCTGAGCCGCAGCACTTCCATTAGTTTGAGCCTTTTGCTTTTCTTCTCTGGTCTGAGTCATGATTTCTATTCAAGTTCAATAAAATTCCAATACAAAATATAACCCTAAGCTTATATCCCAATGCAGTTGTTCAACAACTAATCTGTGCTACCTTCTCAACAACTGATGTTTGCTCGAAGGTGCTCTATAAATTTTTCAGTACCTACTGAATAGGAACAAAGTCACTAATTTACATTCCTTTTCTCCATTCTTGGTTAAACCAAAGCCAGAGTGCACTATCTAAAGTTCAAGCCTAGATTTCTTTAAAATAAACTGAGAATTTAAAAGGTACAGCACTTCTGATAACATCTATTCAAAAAAAAAAAAAAAAATTATTTTTTATTAATTTTTTTTATAATTTTTCCTCTAGTGCCCTCTCCAACATCTAAATCACAAATGACTATTCTCAATGGTTTGCCTTTATCAGTTCTTAAGGTTTTTAATTTATTTTCCATAGATAGCCACTCCTTTTCTTTTCTTACTCAAATTTAAAAAATAAGTGCATAAAATATTTAAAAAAATTTAAACACTAATCAGAAAATCCACAAAACGTATCTTGTCAATGTCTGAAATGTAGCTGAACTTGGTTATAATGAGCATCAAGGGACTGACAAAATTTCCTTGTTATAACCATTACTCGCTATGTCAGTGATGAGTTATATAGTCTACCTCCTATTTTTTTAAAAATTCTCAATAACTTGATAAAAAGATTGATTCAAAAAACAAAAGAAATATCAGAGAGAAAAAAATTAATATTAGTATATACCTACATATTATTTGTATTAATATGCTTGGATTCAGTTTTTAAATCGATCCAGCCAACTATTGTTACATACCAAATCGTTGCATCCAAATTGTTTAGCAAACTTTTCCACCTGGGCATTCAAGATTGGAGTCTATTGAAAATCCAGTACTTCTTTGTGTAGTGAACCATTGAAGTAATGCTTCATCGGCATCATTTGTAACCTCACGCTTTGTATTTTTTTTTTTTTTTCCTGTTATGTTCTTTTCCAGTACTGACAGGAAAACATGTTTATTCTTCTACAATGTCCTTACTGTTGAAGAGGACAAAGAAAGCTTTTTACACAACTTGGTTATTTTTTTTTTTTTTTTTTTTTTGCGCCACATTCTAATTTTTTGCATCTTATTCTAACTCACAAATAATTTTGACTTTTTCGCAAATCGAGAGAGACTTTCTTTTGTTAGTAGACATGTTTCAGAAGGAAGGGTTTGTTTTTAACTGATTTTATTTAAAATGACAGTAAAGTTATCTGCAGCTTAGAAGTCCCCAAATGCATAAAGTTCTTAGAAGTCCCATTGACAAAATTATTAGAAATCCCAAAATGCATACAAAGTTCTCACACTGACAAAATTCTTAAAAGTCCCAAAATAAATTTATGGTTCAGTTATACAAGACAATCTGTAAATTGAGTAACAGGACAAGCAGAAGGCCAATGTACTATTGTATAGCCGTCTCCGAAAGGACAAGGTCATAAACCGGCCGCTAATCCAATTCGATGCAAGTGGTCATAAAAGCTAAGACAACCTTTTCATTTTTGTCTATTCCAAAAATTGGGTTTTTTGGACTACCTGGAGGTGGCACTGCTGATTGATGCTTTAGAAACTGATGCTTATGCTCTAGTTGTTATTTTAAGATAATGTTTGCATTATAAACTGAAAGAAGGCTTTTCCTATAGCTCGGTGGACGCTATCTAACTTCCTGTGCAAGTTTTGTCTATTTTATCAGGTATTTCCTTTACATATTATAAAGGATGTCTCATTAGGCTTAGCATTCTGCTGACCGTATGCTAATACGTTATGTCACAGGTTGTTACATCGTAAACACAGAGATTAGGCTTAGCGTGTTCGCTACTTGCTACTGCTTTAACCCCAGTTATTGAATCTGCTGATGTTAGTGAATCACTACCACATCCAGCAACATTCCCAAAGCTCAATTCTGACATAGAGGTGTAACCCCGATAATCCGAACTGTTCTCGATTGGCCGCATTACAATAAAATGGAGGGAAAACAAGGTAAAAACGGCGATAACCAGTTGCAGAGGAAGAAGGATGATCATGTCATCGTTGACTTGCAGGAGGAGTGGGAGGGCATCCCATCTGGGCTCCCCCAATGAA
This sequence comes from Mastigoproctus giganteus, assembly GCF_048544385.1. Taxonomy (NCBI): domain Eukaryota; kingdom Metazoa; phylum Arthropoda; class Arachnida; order Uropygi; family Thelyphonidae; genus Mastigoproctus; species Mastigoproctus giganteus. Next base: position 31,306,264 of record NC_143588.1, on the reverse strand, counting down.
GCGGAAAAACCGCAAAGAAAATGTCCGAATACCTGAACGGGAAATGCACTCCAAGACGGAGAACAGGGAGCAGCCAGAAGCTACTTCGCTGCAAAAGAACACCAATGAGGACAAGCAGCGGCTCACCCCTCGACTCTGCCCTACCACAGGGAACTATTTACGAGAAGACTCTCTTCCTTAAAACAGCATTAGAAAATATATTTAAGGAGAATTCAAACAGTGTCCTCCAGACTTAGATCTCAAATTGTGACAATCTTCCACAAGATGGAAACAATACTACATGACCAGTACCTTGAAAGTGAGCGAGCCACCACTCGACTTCATGCTTACATAGAATGCGGGGCAAGTCAAATGCCACAGCACCCGAACATATTCTGGAGCGCTGAGGCATAAAGGGCGCCACTGCTGCCGATACCATAACTACTACAACCACAAAATCAGCAACTCGGAAAATGCTGCTCCCCACCCCACATCTCGTGCTACTCAAACCGACCAACTCAGATACGCTGAAAACAAATGAAGAAGTCAAAAAAAAAGGTTACTGACTTGCTAACGCAAGAATTTAAAACAGCCAGAATCCGCCCCATATGGAAAACTAGAAACACTGGTGTGATAATCGAAACGGAAAATAAAGAAGACCCTAAATTGATTATCAACAACACCAAGATCCCTACACTTGGTCTCATGGCGGAAACTCCTAAAGAAAAAGGCCCCTCAGTCATCATATTTGGCATAGACCCAAATCTGACTCCGGAGACAATCTGTAAAGAAATCTTCATGCGAAATCTGCAACAAGACTTCCCCAACGGAGACTACAAAAGTTTAGTAGTGCCCAAACATCAATCCAGGACCAGGGATGGCAGCTCGACCAACTGGGTGGTCGGATTGACTCCTGAAGTGTGGAGAGTCATCACAAAACAAGAAAGGATCTACATATGCTGGAGCTCCCACCGCTTTAGGGAACAAATCGCGGTGCCAAAATGCTTCCGATGTTGCCGATTCAGCCACACCACCCACACATGCGCCCAATAGGAACCAACCTGTGGACACTGTGCCGAGAAGAGGCACAACTATGCGAACTGCCCGAACAAAGGAAAAGAACCAGCCTGCACAAACTGCAAGTGGGCAGAAGCTTCCCCATACACACTCTGTTTGAGACAACAAATGCCCGGTATACGTAAAAGCAAGAAGTGCACAACAAATAAGAATAAATTATGGGAACTCTCCCTAAAAGGTACAATAATAACTGTATCAAATTTCTTCAACTGAATGCGCAGCGGGCTATTGCCGTAGCTGGTCAAATTAGACAAAAAGCTGAAGAAGAGAACCTGGACATCCTTCTGCTGCAGGAGCCCTACACCTGCGCGGGTGCTGTCCGGGGTTGTGCTGTCAGGAATCCCGACATAACTGTGACAAGAATAACACACCTGTGCTCGGAGTGGGCGGCCTGCGCTCACATTGTTACTCCATTGGGAGAGCTATATATCATCTCAAAAAAAGAGCTATATATATCAAAAAGCTGAAGAAGAGAACCTGGACATCCTTCTATTGCAGGAGCCCTACACCTGCACGGGTGCTGTCCGGGGTTACCCACTCAGCTACAAAATTGTTCAGGTAGAGGGAGCCACCCCCTGGGCTGCGGTGGCTGTCAGGAATCCCGACATAACTGTGACAAGAATAACACGCCTGTGCTCTGAGTGGGCGGCCTGTGCTCATATTGTTACTCCATTGGGAGAGCTATATATCATCTCCCTGTACTGCCGCCCAGGAGCAGACATCCAACCAGCCATCCAATACCTAAATCAAGTACAAACAGAACTTGTGGGTTCTAGGATCCTCGTATCTGCGAACCTAAACTGTCGTTCGCCACTGCGGCATAGTGACACTCCTGAACGTCGAGGAACCAGGAATGGTCAATATATGGAGGAATTCCTGGCTAACAGCAGCTTCGTTGTCCTAAATCGACCAAACAATCTCCCCACATTTAGTGCCACTCTCTGGGAAGTCACTATAGATGCAACAATGGCTACCAGATCCCTTCCTGGGCACCTAAATGATTGCACAGTACAGGAAGACTGGACCTCCTCAGACCACAGGGCTATCACCTTCAAGATGCACAGATCGCTTCACCGGGCTCCAACAAACAGCTACAAACTTAACAGCTATGCTGTTGACAAGGCCAACTGGAACAGCTTTAAAGAAGCAATAATTAGGAACACAGAGAACTTGTCTTCCAATAACCTCCACAACCAAACCCCCGATCAACACCAGCGTGCTGTCACTAATGCCATCCTACAAGCAGCAGACCAGTCGATCCAGAGAAGGGCCCCCCGGCCAGGCACTGTGCCATGGTGGTTGCAGGAACTTGACCTACTTAGGAGAGATATGAACAGGAAAAGATGTGCCTTCCAAAGAGCCAGACGGTCCTGGCCTCCTCCTGAGGGGTTCAACTGCTGCCTGATCACACTGCGATGATCAGGCAGCAGAAGAAACTGTCCTGGGAGCATCTGGTTCCCACAGTCGGCAATACAGATCCATGGAGCATCATATATAGAATAACCACAAACAAGTTACCAAGGGGAGAGGTCACGCCCTCCACCATCACCATGACCAAAACTGGCACGACACCGTCAACAACATTCTCAATGCCACCTTCAAACCCATCGAAGAGGACAACACACCTCAACAGCATCAGCTGTGCCACGCCAACAAAACCTACCAATCGGCCTGAGTGGAACAACCATTCACTCTGCAAGGTTTACAAACTGCCATACAAAAAATAAAAAACAAAAGAACCCCGGGATTGGACATGCTTGAAACAGAACTGGTAAAAAAAGGTGGCCGAGTATGCCAAGAACTTGCTGTTAGACTTATATAACCACTGTCTTCGTCAGGGCTGGTTCCCCACGGATTGGAAGGTAGCCAGCATAAAATTAATCATAAAAAACCCATCAAAGCAGCAACATATACCGGAGTCCTACCGACCTATATCCCTCCTGTCTGTACTCAGCAAAGTCCTGGAACAACTTCTTAGACAGAGGCTTGAAGTACATTACACCACAGCAAATTTAACAACAGACAAACAATTCGGATTCAAAACGGGGAAATCCAGCACTAGAATATATCATGAATGCCGCGTCAAACTGCCAACGAAAGTACCTTCTTCTCATCTCTGTGGACTTTGCAGGGGCGTTTTACGCCCTCTGGTGGCAGAGCATCCTCGCAAGACTAAGAGCTGCCAACCTGCCAACAAACCTATATGGATGCATTCAGAGCTACCTTAGTGCAGGCTCCCTACTGCAAGGTTGAATGCCAGGTACACAGGGACTGCCCTCAGGGCTCTGTACTGGGTCCCCTGCTATGGAACTACGTGCTGGATGAGTTCCTCTCCCTGGAACTGGGGGCATGCAAGTGCTCGCATACGCAGATGACCTCTCCCTAATCCTCTCTGCTGATTCAAGAGCACAACTGGAAACGCTTGCCAACTCAGTACTTTCTACACTAAGAGAGTGGACCGAAACTCATCACCTTAATATCTCTGCCACCAAAACCCAATCTATCCTACTAAAGGGATATCTAACTCCTACCAGACCACCGCAGATAAAAATCTACAACAGAACGATCAAGTTGGCCACAGAACTCAAGTACCTAGGAGTGATCCTGGACCGAAATTTATCATTTACACCCCACTTAAAATATATCCAGAAGAAAATGAAAAACTATGCTGCCATGCTTGCCAGGATTACCCGCTGCGACTGGGGGCTGAAAAGAAGAACCCTAGCAAAACTTTACAAAGCAGCCATCATCCCTACGATTGCATATGCTTCTGGTGTCTGGCACCATAAGGCCTCTACGGCAGTAAATCTTCGGCTACTCAACATCATTCACCGACCGATTTTATTAACCCTCACCAGAGCGTGCTGCACCGTATCTACTCATGTGTTGCAAGTACTCACTGGGACCCTCCCCCTTGATCTTGAAGTGATTCGCCTAGGCATGTTACAGCAGCTTAGACGCGGCAATCCAACTACCTTCCAGGATCACACCACAGACCCAACTGCAAATCGGACAGTGGAGAAGAAAAGACTCCAGATCTATTTGCGATCAATATGGCAGCAGCACTGGACGACCTCCACAAAAGGGGAAGTCACGCGGAGGTTCCTCCCCAATCTACAACAAATATACCCACAGTATCCGGCATGGCTTTGCCCTGGATTGTACAGCACATATCTCCTAACAGGACATGGAGCGATCCGCAACAAATTACACCTTCTCAGACTCGAAAACAACCCAATGTGTGCATGTGGCTCTGTGAAGACCTGGGGACACCAGATGTATGACTGCGAACTTTATGAAGATCTTCCTGTTAAATTAATCATCCAAATGCGCCTTAACCACAAAAAACCGGGAACACTACTTACTGGAAGATGAAGCCTCATATACAGCATTCACCAAGTTTGTACAGAACCTGTATGCCAGACGATTGACCATTCCTCTGCCTGCAAACTTCGAATAGACGTGTCAAACAAAGCTTCTCAGAGACCCCCAACCAGACGTCAGGTTTGACTGCTTGATCCTTCATGCAGGACAAAACTGGAATTCTTCTGAGAAGTGACAAAACTCCACTTCCCAGAACATTGACTACCGGATGGAAAAACAGTCCCATGAATGACTCCCAACTATGGCATTTTGCACAACCTGTTCATCCAAAGCAATATTGGATCGCCTCTGCTGGGCCTCAAGTTTTTCTGGATGGTGCGGACCTGACCCTGCGGTCTGGTTTGCTCCCACCCATGCACACAGGCCACATTGGCAACCTGAGCCAGCTCCCTTGTCTGGCTCACTGCCTCACCTCTTCCTGGCAGGGTGGGGAGGGGATAGTAAACTACCCTCCCCATTTCTTCCCTCTGGTGGGGCATGGGCATGCCCCAATGTAAACTGGAGTTGCCTTCCCTTTCGGCTCCATATTTCTGTCTATTTGCCCCCCAGTCTTCAGTCTTCACCCCACTCTATCTGACAGCAACGTGAACACGCCCCACACAATCTAAAATCACCAATCTAAATTAATTTTGCCAAACAGACTTCTAGCGTTCCCTGCGACGCATACACGATTTTTTTTTTTTTTTTTTTTGGGTCCTAGCCACTGAAACCTCAGGAAATTAAGTGGCAGGACCTGCCAGAGTGAACTATATACTAGTGAGTACCTGGTCTGCCTCCACAGGGGAAAAGTGGGACAACATCGGGCCTCAGTAGGGGTCTGGCTAAATGACCAGATAGACAACGGTACAAGGCATCACACATACAAAAGTCCATACACTTTTAAATCTCTGGCTTTTCCAGTCAACTAGTTCAACCACAATGTAAACTACGTGGAAATGGGGGAAACCCCTGGTGCCGCTTGACCCTAAACACACTTTACCTGAGAAATTAAGAATGTTTGCATAGTTACCAAAATTTGTACAGTATATCCATGTGGTACATTCATTATAACAGTGAGCAATTGTAAGGGAATATGCATTAATTAAAATTATTATGGCTTTCTGCTCATTACAGCAGTGATCTCGTTATTTCCATGCTCATTATAACCAAGTTCGATTGCAATTCTTAATACATATCTTAATGTTTATTAACAATTATTTCATTATGTTGGGAATTCAGGGATTCCCATCATGATGAGGAAGTGGAAGGTGGTTAAGCTGGAGAACCAGTTAAGAGCATGTTGGTTTAGAGAAAAAAACTGTACGTACAATGAACTAGCATTGCATTAGCAACATCCACCTCCCCTTGTGGGGGAATGGACTAGTCTATAATAATGGTGAAAGCTCAAAGCCAAGAATCGCTGATATAAGACTGAAGTTTGCACACGTGAAGATCAGTTTTGAGGGTTTATGAGGAATAATGGGTCAGCATCAAGATCTTTACTGCAGCGGTGCAAGCAGAGGATTTGGCTGTGACAGCCAAATCCTCTGCTTGCACCTTCACGATGGTGGGACTGTTAGTAATCCTAGGTTTAACCTCCATTCACAAGTACATGGTGGGTGACCACAAAGGTGTGAACCAACGTAAGCAGGGGTCAAGGTGTGGTGCCCACACCACATGGAGAAATGCCGCCCCTCTATGTTACCAGGCAGTACTAGGTGGTAGATGACTCTCATCAACTGGTGCAATACCACCACTCTGCTTATTGGAGGCTTGAAGTGGTTGAACCCATGTTTAGCCTCTAGAGCTAAGTTCCGGTCAACCCTTCCCTATCTCTTCCATCATGCAGTATGATTGATGACTTTTGAGGTTATGATGAACGTCGTGGCGAGATCCAATATTCCTTACATTTCGAGGGTACAGCTCTAAAACGGTGTTCACAGGGCGGCCGCTAGTTAGTACACCAGACCAAACCTATTGGTAACTCTCTAGAAGGCTTCCGGATCAGCTAGTGTATAATCTTGCTACCTCTACTCTGCCAGATAGTGACTGGAGGGAGTCCAAGTAGTGTGTATGCGGGGAGTATTGTCGAGGCCACGTTATGTAAAGGATCTGGGTATATTCTTATAGTGTGTATGCCATATGTGTGCACGAATTTGAGGTATTGCTCAAAATATCAAAGGCAGATATTGTTGGGATATCAGAGACATGGTGTCACACAGATATAAGGAATGCAGAACTGGAATTTGGGGAGTACCTCAACAGAAAGGATACACAGGATAGGAAGGGAGGAGAGGTTATGCTATTAGTTAAGACATACATAAAATCCAAGGAAGTGAAGCCAGTCGACATCACCGGACAGTGCAGTGTCGAGTCAGTTTGGTGTGACATAAGCATTGGGAGATCAAAATTGAGAGTAGGAGTGTGCTATAGGCCCAATGACTCTGATGAGTATAATAAGAAACTACAGGAAATCAGTATGGGCCAGTAAATCAGAGAGTCTTATAATGGGGGATTTTAATTTCCCAGATATTGACTGGAATTTGGGGGCTGGTCACTCACACACTAGCAAGGCTATTGTGGATTTATTGGATGATTGTTTTCTACATCAGCATGTTCGGGAGGCAACTAGAGGGAGTAATACTCTTGATTTGATTATCAGTAGTGATTCTTCATGCATTAAAAATCTGCAGATAAATGAACCACTAGGTGGAAATGATCACAGTGTGTTGAAGTGGGATTTACTCAAAGAGGTAACTACCATTAGGGGTAAAGGGAAGGGTCATTGCTTTCGTAAAGGCGACTATGATGGACTGAGACAGTATTTAAATTCTATACAGTGGGACTAACTGATAATGTTACCAACAGCAAATTCAAAATGGGAAGCATTCAAAGAATTTCTAAGAAATATTGTTCAAGGTTTAGGCCTAAATGGATGTCAGATGAACTAATGAGACATATGGCAGAGAAGAAAAATGCATGGGATACATACAAATTAACACATGACACAGAAGCCTATGATTAGATACAAGTTGATCTGTAACCAAGTCACAAAGGAGGTTAGGCAGGTGAAGGCAGATTACGAGAAATCTTTGGCAAGGGATGCAAAGAAAAACAGCAAAGAGTTCTTTACTTATGTAAACTCTAGAAGGAAGGGGATGAATCAGATTGGTCCACTTGATATCGATGGGTCAACTGTTGATAATCCTGCTCAGGTAGCTAACAAACTAAATGAATATTTTGCATAGACATTCACACATGAGGAGTTATTCAGCGAGGGGAATGCCAGAGGTGTATTCAGCTTTGGCAGTAAGCTAGAGAATCTTGTAATAACTGAGAGTAAAGTGGAGGAGAAATTGTTGAAGATAAACACAAGAAAGGCACCTCGGGTGGATGGTATCTATCCAGTTATATTAAAGGAGGCAGCAAAGGAAGTAAGCAAACCCTTAGCCATAATAATGAGTGCTTCCTTGGACTCAGGGGAGGTACCCACAGACTGGAGATGTGCAAATGTGACCCCAATTCACAAAGGAGGATCAAAGGCTGAACACAAGAAATTATAGACCTGTGAGTTTACCTTCTGTTCCAGGAAAATTAATGGAGGCACTGGTTAAAGAAGCACTGCAGGATCATCTAGACAAGACTTCAGTTATAGCTCGGACATAGCATGGTTTTGTTAAGGGGAAGTCTTGCCTGACCAATTTGATTGGATACTATGATGCAGTAACAAAAGAACTGGATGCAGGGAATAACTTTGATTTAAGATTGGTGAGGGGGAATGAAGGGATCCTCTTACCAAGAGAGGCTTAAGTTCTGCAAATTGCAGTGGCTGGAGACTAGGCACCTGCGTGGTGATCTGATTGAGGTATATAAGGCCTCGAATGGGTTGAGCACGCTGAATTCTGATGGGATCCTTCCACTTGTTCAGATTACGAACCTAAGGGGACATAAATTCAAATTACGAAAAGACAGATGTAGAATAGATGTGCGGAAATTTGCCTTTAGCCAGCGGGTGGTTAATTGCTGGAACAAACTTCCATCTGTCATTGTGGAAGTTGATAAGTTGAATAAATTTAAGAAGGAACTGGACAGGCATTTGGAGGGAATGGTGTGATTTTTTTTTTTTTTGGCTGATGCTGCATAAGCTCATACATTTGCTTTCTTGCATCACATGCCACTACAACTACTACTACTACTACTATATACTTGGATCTTAGAAAGGCTTTTGATACTGTTGCACATGGAAGACTCCTGCACAAATTGGAGCAGTGTGGCATTGGAGGCAAATTGCTGCTATGGATAAAGGGGTGGTTGAGGGGGAGAAGACAGAGAGTGGTAATCAATGGACACTACTTATCATGGATTAATGTTATCAGTGGAGTCCCTCAGGATTCAGTGTTGGGTCCATTATTGTTTTCTGTATTTATAAATGATATTGATGATGGTATATCACGCTGAACGTCCAAGTTTGCAGACGATACAAAGGTTAGCAGGGTTGTCAAGGACACTACTGACACTATGCTGCAACAGGATCTGGAAAGGTTGAGCAGATGGGCTGAGAGGTGGCAAATGAAGTTTAACATTGACAAATGTAAAGCACTACATAGGGGGAAACAGCAACCCCAGAGCAACGTATCAACTCTGTGGTACTACACTGACAGTGATAGAGAATGAAAGGGACCTGGGGGTGGTTGTGCAGGCAGATATGAAGTTCTCTGAGCAGCGCAGACTGGCTGCAAGAGTAGCTCATGGTGTATTGTCAATGATATATAGGAATTTTTCTAGAAGGGATAAGGAAGTGATTATTCCTTTGTATAAGGCAATGGTCAGGCCACACCTAGAGTACTGTATACAGGTCTGGTGGCCTCATTTCAAGAAGGATGTAGAGCTGCTGGAACGAGTACAGAGAAGGGCAACAAGATTAGTGAATGGAACAAAGGGGTGCTCTTACGAAGAAAGGCTTAAGTTTTGCAAATTACAGTGTCTGGAGACTAGGCACCAGCGAGGTGATCTGATAGAGGTGTATAAAGCCTTGAATGGTTTGAGCATGCTCAATGCTGATGGGATTCTTCCTCTTGCTCACAATAATCACCTGAGAGAGCATAAACTGAAATTGAGGAAAGACAGAGGTAGGATAGACGTGCGGAAATTTTCCTTTAGCCAGCGGGTGGTTGGTTGGTGGAACAGACTTCCATCCCTTGTCGTGGAAGTTGATAGCCTAAATAAGTTTAAGGGTACACGTATTTCGAACGAACAGAGGGGTGAAGTGGTTTTTTTTTTTTTTTTTTTTGGCTGATGCTGCATAAGCTTGCTTTCTTGCATCAAATGCCTCTACTAATGCTAATATCCAAAAATTTCATTACTTCATACAGCATGTCCCACTACTTTTTCTGACTATTGAATACACCACGAATTGTAAAACTAATAGAGCAAGCTTGTCTGCGAAAAGATCTAAACCTCCCAAGAACTTCCTAATTCATTTCACAAATATAAATAAATAATAAAAAATACAGGAAGGGTATCCACGTCGAACTGAAAATGTAAAACTGTGCCTTGTTAATAATCTGATTTATCTTTTTTCTCATGTGTATCTCTTTTGTAAATATGTTTTGTTAACCCCTGGCACCACCATGCCGTGACGGGACTAATTGTATGTCTATCATTGCTGCAATTAAAGATTCTATTCTATTCTATTCTATTAAATATACATGGTCTCAATTCTAATCTCAATGATTTCCATTTCCACTTGCAGTCTGCCAAACCCCATGTAATTTTTCTGACAGAATCTCAGTTATCGGTTGATTCAACCGATAACTGAGATTCTGTCAGAAAGCTGCTCATCTCAGATGCCCAAATATTCGCTGTATGATTCCTTTCGCCTCAAAGGTGGTACTTGTGCATATGTCCGTTCTGATATTCCCTGTCAGAGACTTCGCAATTTGGAATCTCCTCTTTTTTAAAATCTCTCTACCTCATTGTGTCAAATTCATCTGTTCTCTCCACCATTCTCCCAACACCACTAATTACTTGGAGCTCTTTGACTTCCTCTCTTTGCAACTTGACTTTCTCCAGTCCAACTTTCCTGACAGTGAGGTAATTTTCCTTGGTGGTTTTAATGTTCACAACTCCAGCTGGCTTCCGTTTTCTAGTCACACCGACCCAGCTGGTTGAGATGCTGAGGCTTTTGCAATTACTAACGATCTTGCACAGATTGTTCATTTACCTACAAGAATACCAGACAATCCTAATCATACAGCCAATACGCTTGATCTTTTTCTCACAAACAACCCTTCTAAGTACACGGTCGAAGTGAGAGGTCCTTTAGGCACTTCAGATCACAACTTGGTGATTGTCTCTTCTCCAATGGAACCTTTATCTCATGGCTGTTCCCAACCTCGTGTTGTTTGGCATTACAAGAATGCAAAATGGGATGACCTGCGAGACTTCATCTTTTCCTTGATCGGATTACTGTTTCAAAACTACTGATGTCAACGTTTGCTCAGATCATGTCAGTGAAATTATTCTTGCAGGAATGGAATCCTTTATCCCACACTCCACTTTAAAATCTCGTCCTTTATCTAAACCTTGGTTTTCCAATAAATGTTCTAAGGCTGTTCAAGAGAAGAATGTTGCATATCGTAATTGGCTTGTTTCTAATTCTTCAGTTTTATTTTCTGCATATACCAAAGCTCGCAACAATTGTAAAGCAGTTATTAACCAGTCGAAACTAGAGTTCGAACAGGCTAAGAGTAGAAAACTTGCTTCTTGCGCTAATGGTAGCCGAGCATTCTGGTCTCTTGCCAAAGCTATTGGCCGCAACTTTTGCCCATCTCTGCTCCCACATCTGTCCAAAACAGATGGTTCTGTTTTCACTTCAGCCAAGGATAAAGCTGACCTGCTAGCATCCCATTTTTCTTTCAACTCATGCATTAACAATCTTGGTAAAACACCTCCCACTATTCCCCACACGCTCCATTCAATGCCTCCTGTGGTCTTCCGTCAAAAGGATGTCAGAAGGATTTTGAAGAATCTTGATGCTAAGAAAGCTCCAGGTCCCGATGGTATTTCTCCACTTGTTCTCAAAACCTATGCTCCTGAACTTACTCCTATTCTTTGCCGGCTTTTTTCACTTTCTTATTCCAAAGGTGTTTTTCCTTCTGCTTGGAAATTTGCTCATATCCAGCCAGTTCCTAAAAAGGGTGACAAATCCCACCCATCCAATTATCGTCCCATTGCAATTACATGTACTTTTTCTAAAGTAATGGAGAAATCAATTAACCGCCAACTCTTAAACTACCTAGAAACCTTCCGTCTGATCAATGATCGCCAGTATGGATTCCGTCAGTGTCGATCCACTGGTGATATTCTGGCTTATGTTACCCATTTATGGACTAATTCAATGGAAAGGTTCAGTGAAACACAAGTTGTTGCTCTTGACATCTCAAAGGCTTTCGATTGTGTTTGGCATAAAGGTCTTCTAAACAAGCTTCTACCTTATGGCTTGCCAACTGTTTTTAGTAATTGGTTATCCAGTTTTCTCGCTGATTGCTCACTGAGGGTGATGGTAGATGGCTCTCTGTCTTCTAACTTCTCCACTAATGCCGGTGTTCCCCAAGGTTCAGTTCTTTTCCCCACTCTTTTCCTCTAGTATATTAATGACCTTCTTCCATTGACTGGAAATCCTATCCATAGTTTTGCCGACGATAGCACATTGCATTCCGCTTTCCATTTTGAGAAACCCTGTCCTGCTCAATCAGCTTCAACTTCTCAAAAATCTGCTACCAATTCCTTAAATGCCGATCTTCTGGTAATTCTCGAGTGGGGCAAAGACAACTTAGTTGATTTCAACCCTTTTTCAACCTCTTGAAAAAAAGCTGTGAATTAGGGTTGAATTTGAAAGTGTCTGCAATAATGCCCAGACACGATAGGAGGGAGTATATGATGAGAGCCCTGTCGATAAATTCAGCCCTGGAAAGATTGTGCAAGGCTCAAGGGGTAGAATTTTTTTCAACCTGGTTTGTACTTGTTAACAGGAGGGACTGCTTCTACAGGGATGGGATACACTTAAATAGAAAGGGTGCAAGAATGTTTGCTGATGCTATCGAGGCAGTGTTAGATGGGTCGGAAAACTGCTAGATTGGGGGAATACAAGGACTAATAGATTAACAGTAGCCACTGGCAGAGGTGAAAGTGATTCTTGCACTGCTTCTATTGGAATGAGCCGCAGCCTGGAAAATAAGATGCAGGATATTTCAGAGACTGCTGGGAATCATTGGGGTACAAGTAAACACATGGGTTGTGTTAAGGTAGCTAAGAAAAAGAACAGGTGTATGTATACTTGCATGTACACCAATGCTAGGAGTTTAGAAAATAAATTTGATGAATTTGGGGTATTGCTCAAAACATCAAAGGCAGATATTGTGGGGATTTCAGAGACATGGTGTCACATAGATATAAGGAATGCAGAACTGGAATTTGGGGAGTATAATGTCCACAGTAAGGACAGACAGGATAGGAAGGGAGGAGGGGTTATGCTATTAGTTAAGAAATACATAAAATCCAAGGAAGTGAAGCCAGTCGACATCGCTGGACAGTGCCGTGTCGAGTCAGTTTGGTGTGACATAAGCATCGGGAGATCAAAATTGAGAGTAGGAGTGTGCTATAGGTCTAATGACTCTGATGAGTATAATAAGAAACTGTACAGGGGAATAGAGTGGGCCAGTAAATCAGAGTCTTATAATGGGGGATTTTAATTTCCCAGATATTGACTGGAATTTGGGGGCTAGTCACTCACACACTAGCAAGGCTTTTGTGGATTTATTGTTTTCTACATCAGCATGTTCGGGAGGCAACTAGAGCGAGTAATACTCTTGATTTGATTATCAGTAGTGATTCTTCATGCATTAAAAATCTGCAGATAAATGAACCACTAGGTGGAAATGATCACAGTGTGTTGAAGTGGGATTTACTCAAAGAGGTAACTACCATTAGGGGTAAAGGGAAGGGTTATTGCTTTCGTAAAGGCGACTATGATGGACTGAGACAGTATTTAAATTCTATACAGTGGGACTAACTGATAATGTTACCAACAGCAAATTCAAAATGGGAAGCATTCAAAGAATTTCTAAGAAATATTGTTCAAGGTTTAGGCCTAAATGGATGTCAGATGAACTAATGAGACATATGGCAGAGAAGAAAAATGCATGGGATACATACAAATTAACACATGACACAGAAGCCTATGATAGATATGTTGATCTGTAACCAAGTTACAAAGGAGGTTAGGCAGGCGAAGGCAGATTACGCGAAATCTGTGGCAAGAGATGCAAAGAAAAACAGCAAAGAGTTCTTTACTTATGTAAACTCTAGAAGGAAGGGGATGAATCAGATTAGTCCACTTGATATCGATGGGACAATTGTTGATGATCCTGCTCAGGTAGCTAACAAACTAAATGAAATTTTGCATCGACATTCACACATGGAGGAGTTATTCAGCAAAGGGAATGCCAGAGGTGTATTCAACTCTGGCAGTAAGCTAGAGAATCTTGTAATAACTGAGAGTAAAGTGGAGGAGAAACTGTTGAAGATAAACACAAGAAAGGCACCTGGGGTGGATGGGATCTATCCAGTTATATTAAAGGAGGCAGCAAAGGAAATAAGCAAACCCTTAGCCATAATTATGAGAGCTTCCTTGGACTCAGGGGAGGTACCCATGGACTGGAGATGTGCAAATGTGATCCCAATTCACAAAGGAGGATTAAAGGCTGACACAAGTAATTATAGACCTGTGAGTTTAACTTCTGTTCCCGGAAAATTAATGGAGGCACTGGTTAAAGAAGCACTGCAGGATCATCTAGACAAGACTTCAGTTATAGCTCGGACACAGCATGGTTTTGTTAAGGGGAAGTCTTGCCTGACCAATTTGTTTGGATACTATGATGCAGTCACAAAAGAACTGGATGCAGGGAATAACTTTGATATTATATACTTAGATCTTAGAAAGGCTTTTGATACTGTTGCACATGGAAGACTGCTGCACAAATTGGAGCAGTGTGGCATTGGAGGCAAATTGTTGCTAGGGATAAAGGGGTGATTGAGGGGGAGAAGACAGAGAGTGGTAATCAATGGACACTGCTCATCGTGGACTAATGTTATTAGTGGAGTCCCTCGGGGTTCAGTATTGGGTCCATTCTTGTTTTCTGTATTTATAAATGATATTGATGATGGTATATCAAACTTAATGTCCAAGTTTGCAGACGATATGAAGGTTGGCAGGGTTGTCAAGGACACTATTGACATTATGCTGCTGCAACAGGATCTGGAAAGGTTGAACAGATGGTCTGAGAGGTGGCAAATGAAGTTTAATATTGACAAATGTAAAGTACTACATACGGGAAACAGCAACCCCAGAGCAACGTATCAACTCCGTGGTACTACACTGACAGTGGTAGAAAATGAAAGGGACCTGAGGGTGGTTGTGCAGGCAGGTATGAAGTTCTCTGAGCAATGGAGATGGGCTGCAAGAGTAGCTCATGGTGTATTGTCAATGATATACAGGAATTTTTCTAGTTGGGATAAGGAGGTGATTATTCCCTTGTATAAGGCAATGGTCAGGCCACACCTAGAGTACTGTATATAGGCCTGGAGGCCTCATTTCAAGAAGGATGTAGAGCTGCTGGAATGAGTACAGAGAAGGGCAACAAGATTAGTGGATGGAACAAATTGGTGCTCTTATGAAGAAAGGCTTAAGTTTTGCAAATTACAGTGTCTGGAGACTAGGCACCAGCGAGGTGATCTGATAGAGGTGTATAAAGCCTTGAATGGTTTGAGCATGCTCAATGCTGATGGGATTCTTCCTCTTGCTCAGAATAATCACTTGAGAGGGCATAAATTCAATTTGAGGAAAGACAGATGTAGGATAGACGTGCAGAAATTTTCCTTCAGCCAGCGGGTGGTTTGTTTGTGGAACAGACTTCCATCCCTTGTCGTGAAAGTTGATAGCCTAAGTAAGTTTAAGGCTCAGCTGGACAGGTATTTCGAACAAACAGAGGGGTGAAGTGGAAGTGGTTATTTTTTTATTTTTATTTTTTGGCTGATGCTGCATAAGCTTGCTTTCTTGCATCAAATGTCTCTACTAATGCTCTAATCTTAAGGGAGGTGGCAAGCGAGTGCATTGAACCATTGAGGCTAATTATGCGAGCATCGCTAGAGACTCTGGGGAGATTCCCTTGGATTGGAAAAGTGCAAATGTATCTGCCATACGTAAGGGTGGCTCTAAAATTGAAGTTGGAAATTATCGACCTGTCAGTCTGACTTCAGTAGTAGGGAAAATCATGGAGGCAATGATCAAGGGTGGAATTCAGGATCGTTTGGATCGAATTGAAATTCTCAAGGATACTCAGCATGGTTTTTTAAAGGGAAAATCGTGTTTAACAAATCTGGTTCGCTATTTCGAAAGGGTCACTCACGAGCTGGATTTAGGGAATAATTTCGACATTGTTTATTTAGATTTCAGCAAAGCTTTTGACTCAGTCCCACATGAGTGGTTGCTTTATAAGCTGGAACAGGTTGGCATCACTGGGAAAATCGTTAGATGGATAGAAGGATGGCTTCAGGGCAGGAGGAAGAGGGTTGTGATAAATGGCTATTCCTCAGATTGGGTTGATGTAAGAAGTGAGGTTCCCCAAGGATCAGTATTTAAAAACAACCACTGTTGTTTTTAATTTTCATAAGCGACATTGATGAAGGGATATAGGGCGTGATGTCTAAATTTGCAGATGATGTTAAAATTGGTAGAGTAGTTAATGATCACTGTCAAGCTGAGCTTCTTCAGAGAGACCTAGATAGACTTCAGGAATGGTCAGAAAAATGGCAGCTATGCTTTAATCCAACAAAGTGTAAGATATTACACCTGGGAAACAGTAATCCCAAAATAACTTATTCACTTGGTGGAGTTCAACTAAACCCAGTACTGGAGGAAAGGGACTTGGGTGTTACGATACGGTCAGACATGAAATTCTCTGAGCATTGTAAACAGGTTGCAAGGAAGGCCCATGGTGTCCTATCGATGATCTATCGAACTTTTGCAAGTAGAGATAGGGACGTGATAATCCCATTATATAAGGCTTATGTTAGACCACACCTGGAATACTGTGTTCAAGTATGGAGACCGCACCTAAAGAAAGACATCGAGCTTCTTGAAAGGGTGCAAAGACGGGTAACTCGCCTGGTGAGATCGGCAAAAGGGCGTCCTTATGAAGAAAGACTTCGAATATGTGGGTTGCACAGTTTGGAAACTAGACACCTTAGAGGAGATTTGATTGAGGTGTTTAAGGCTCTGAGAGGCATCAGTAAAATGAATGAGGACGAAATTTTCAATATTATAAATGATGCTAGAACTAGGGGACATAAATTCAAGTTACGGGGGGAAATATTTAGATTGGACTGCAGGAAGTTTTATTTTAGCCAGCGAGTTATAAATTACTGGAATAAGTTGCCTTCATGGGTGGTAGAAGCCGATAGTTTGGGGAAATTCAAAGGTCATCTGGATAGTACTTTTGGGTAAGGGAAGTGCATAGGATGATAGGTTTAATTTCCTTTTTTTTTTTTTTATTAATTATTATTATTTATTTATCTTTATCATTGTTTTGTTCGGATTTTTTTTTTTTTGGCTGGTGCAGCGTAAGCCATACGCTTTCTTGCACCATGCGGCCATTACTAATACTAATAAGGATTGTTCTGCTCCTATGCTTATCTTTAGTGACACTCCGATTTCTAGGCAAAATGATATATATCTCTTTTGAGGATTACCCTGACTTCTAATCTCTCTTGGCACAAGCACATTACAAATATTGCTTCTTCTGCATCTAAAAAACTTGGTTTTCTCTTTCGCTCTCGGCGTTACTTTTCTTCCAAACAGCTGCTCACTCTGTATAAATCGCAAATCTGCCCAGCCATGGAATATTGTTCCCACATTTGGGGTGGTGCCCCCAAAACCTCTCTCAGGCTTCTTGATTCCATTCAGACAAGGGAAGTTAGGTTAATTAATGATTCATCTCCAACAGAGTCTCTCCACTCGCTGTCTCATAGACGTACCATTTCTGCTGCATACCTCTTCTACAGATACTTCCATGGGCACTGTTCTTCTGAATTAGTTTCTATAATTCCCGCTCTCTCTCTTTCAAAACAGTCCGAACATGCCGCCACCAGCCAACATCCATTTACTGTCCAACTTCAAACTCACAGAACCAACTTTTCATCTTCCTCGTTTATTCATTCAACTGCCGTTTTCTGGAACAACCTTCCTTCATACATATTTCCTGAAAATTACAGTCTACAGAAGTTCAAGTCCAATGTCAACAAATATCTTCTTTCGTCTTCTCAATCTCCAACCCAAGCATGGTACTAAGTACTATAGGTTCTAATACCTCTCTTGTTTGGGGTTCACATAAAAAAAAAAAAAAAATCTTTCCAACTTATAACATAGAATGATTGTTGGGGAAAGACATGCAGGTGCCAGTATCTCAATAACATCCAACATAGTTAAGTGCTCCCATCCATCCTGTGGTGTCAGTAGTGCACCAAGACTGGCTCAGCAGCAGTCAAACAACCAGTCAGATGCCACACATGAGATGGCCACATGCAATCAATGCCAGTGGTGAGCATAGCGTGTATCGTAACGTAGCACAGTAGCCCAGCTAACCATTCAATACAACATTGCAATTGCAAGACCAATAATTCACATGGACTATGCAATGGAAATTAGCTTATATAGGCTATGGCAGTCAGTGGCTGCCAGGGGTACCCATGCTCACTGCAAAACAAGATATTGTGCCTTGCATGGGCACGTCAGCACCAAAACTGGACCACCGATATGAGGAAATCTGTTGCCTGGTTTGATGAATCCCATTTCCAACTCTATCATGCTGATGGCATAACCGCATTTGGAGAAAGCAACATGAGGCCACAGCACCTGGATTCACTGTCGGTATTCAGTAGGCTGGAGCAGTGGTATTATAGTTTGGGAACTGTTTTCATGGTATGCCCTGAATCCTCTGATCTATTAATCAACGGCTCAATAGGAATGCCTACCTTTCTATTGTCACAAACCAAGTACATCCTATCATGATGCCAATGTATCCAGACAACTCTATCAACAAGACAACATGCTGTGCCATGAAGTTTGGCAGGTTGCTAACTGACTTCAGAAACACGACAATGAATTCTCTGTTTTTCCATGGCTTGCCAACTCACCCAACCGAGAATGTTTGGGACTTAGTTGAAAAGGACATTCAATGCTATGATCCACTTCACATCTGGTGAGTATGGAACTTGGCAAACCCAGGGTCCTGAGCTGGATATCATCATTCTTCTCTTTCTTGGTGATTCCTTTCTACTTCTGACTGACTCGCGCTCTCTCTCTCTTTTTCTCTCTGGGTAACTCAGGGATTTTTTTTTTTTTGGCTGGTGCAGCATAAGCCTCAGGCTTCCTTGCACCATATGTGCTGCTAATAATAATAATAATAATAATAATAATAATATATCGGTAGTACTGCTTCAGCAACACCTTGTGGATACTATACCAAGACATGTACAGGATGAATTACAGGCAAAAGGTGACTCCACAAAGTATTAGGTAAGTTTTGCTAATGCAAAGCCAACTCAGTGTATGTACGTAATACTATATATCAAAAAAGTTCTGCATTATCTGAATAGCTACGAATTCATGAAGCCTATTTAGTTTGTAAAGTAAACCGATCATATGATTATAATTCAGATAACTATTCCTGTTAAAATCTCTATTTTATTCCTGATATTGTTAACTTTCTCATAAAATACAGAAAGGTGGTATTGTACTACAGCATACTGTAAAACTTATGAACTCAATGTCAGTACCATATAAGGGGATGACAAAATGAAATTATGACACTTCCTCTTATCTCTGCAACCTTTGTGAGTAAATTTTTAACAAACTAAAATCCTTGAGCTTAAAAAAGAAAAAAAAAAAAAAAAATATATATATATATATATATATATATATATGTACTTAACTTATTTGTATATTATTACTTTTTAATTTTGGTACTACTCGGGAGCATCAGGTTTGTGATGACCCCAACCAACCCATTAGTTATAAATCTGGCCCTGGTATGGATAGCCTAATATACCTTAGATACATATAAATATAAAAACAACAAAATTAATGTAAAATTTAAAGAAGATTAGAGACATTTAGAGAAAAATGGAGAAAATTGTAGAAAATTAACATTCTCCCTCATGGTCATACACCTGCTACTGCCTCAGGGGGCTTTGAACAGACATAGCCATACTAAAAGAATGTATTATACATTCCCGTTTCTGTAATCTCTATACCATATGGGTTTTGATAATTAACTATATAATATCGGTGTAAATACACCATAGTTAACCCATATATTTGAGCTACGGTTGTAGCGTAGAAGGCATCGTTTTAAATGTATCTCATAATGTGGTTGCCTTCACAACAAGATAGCTGCTATTGAATTACTTCAAATAATGGGTTAACTATGGTGTATTTACACCGATATTATATAGTTAATTATCAAAACCCATAAGGATTATGCCTAGTGCATTTAATTTTCCAAATAAATCTCTATACCAGTTTTGGTAGGTTACTTTAGGTAATTAATTGGTGAATAATTTGGAATAAAGAGGGTAATATTTTGAATATATGTACTTAATTTTTAAATAAACAGGATGGTTTACGTATATGACAGCAAACTGTGATAGGAGATACAAAGTCTCCTACGAGTATATATCAGATTAAAATAAGATATTGTAATATTATCTGTTTCCTTTCTACTTCTCTCTCTCTCTCTCTCAGGGTAACTTGGGAATTTTTTTTGGCTGGTGGAGCATAAGGTTCAGGCTTCCTTGCACCATATGGCTAATAATAATAATAATCATAATAATAATATTTTAACAAGGAAACAAACCAACACAGGCATTCAATCATCAATCAAAGCAGCTATACATTTGTTCACAATGAATGAATAAAAAAAAAAAAAAACCAGAAAGAAACACATAATATGCTCCAAAGAAGGGGTTTCATTTTTTTCCTCCCTGAAATAAGGACAGAAATTCAAATATGTTCTGATTTGTTCATGAAAAAGCATTTTGTCTATTGCATAGGAAAGGGAATTCTGTTTCTTTCTGACCAGATTTCAAAAAAACTATATTCTCATTAACATCAATTTTTTGCTGTTAGAAAATTTAATTTTTAAATATATTTATACCACTAATATTCGTCAAGAAACTGATTCTTTTGTTAGTTTTTTTTTTTTTAATCAGAATGTATCAATAAATAGTGGTAAGATAGTTTATCTTTCCGAGTCTTAAATATGCATTTTAAGCATTTTGCTTTTTATATTTATATATATTTTATTAAATCTTATTCAGAAAAATGCACTTGAAACATATTATATTACCGATTTAAAAGGGAAACAAAAGATGATTTTTTTTTAAATACTACAGAACACTGGGCACCTCATGATATTAAAAGGAAAAACCATTAAAAGAATACTGCAGATGAACAAATACACACGAAAAAAATCACCAGCCATAAATCTCAAACCTGAGAGAAAAACAAATGAGAGAAAAGAAATGAAAACAGTAGCATACAACAGTATGCCACTATTTATCAAAGTTTAAATCAAACTGAAAAATAAAGGTCTCCAAAAATCACAGAATTCAACAACTGTTGCAAAAGGAAGTGCAAATACAGGGAAAGAATGTGTAGGGTATGTCAGATGTGAAAGGATCAAGACTTTAAAAATTCAGAAAATAATTTCATATGTGAACTCTTCTGGCCTTGGCCAACATGAGAATGGACAGAAATTTAACAGAGACTGGCCATTAAAATAAAAAAAATACCATGAAGTATGGTTTAATATCCTAAGTCAGTATATTGCAACCTCATCATCATCAGCCATTTTCAATCCACTGCAGGATGAAGGCTTTTCCAGTTCCTTCTGTTTTGTGCAATGGCCATCCATTTACTACCTACAAAATCATGAATTTCATCTGTCCATCTTCATCGTTGTCTTCCAGGTTTTCTTCTAGCTCCTCTTGGGTACCATTCTGTTATTTTCTTAGTCCATTTGTCATCATGTCTTCGAGCTATGTGTCTTGCCCAAGACCATTTTAATTCTTTAGTTTTGATAATAACGTCCTTTATTTGAGTTTGCTGCCTAATCCATGTGTTTCTCTTCTTATCTAAGAGTCTGATTCCCAATATAATTCGTTCCATTCTTCGCTGTGTAGTTCTCAAATTCTCTTCCATTCTTTTGGTGAGTGCACAAGTTTCACTTCCATGTCATGGTGGGGAGTATACATTGGTTCATTATGTAACCTACTACAAGCCAAGGATAGCCCTTGAAGAGTTTTGCTGTAGCCCTCAGACCCTCATGAAAAGAAATATTTTATCTTCTTGGTATCTTGTCTGCACATACATAACAGTAATGAGTAGTTGCAGCATTAGAAAATAAACTGAATAGTGTATAATTTAAGCATTTGTTCTGAAATCACCATTGTTGTGCATTTTCTATACAATTAAAGTGAAATTCTCTTGACAACTGCCCCACCCTTAACCCACAACTATTAAACTCCACATGCATTTATAGTAAATGCTTGGCCCATTCCCAGCTCAACGTTAAAATATGGCCTCCATTCACAAGATTAGACACAACCATCTAAGACCATGAAATCGGGGCAAAGTTCAAATCATATCTTGGACACCAATACCATTTTGATGCTAGGGGTGCGTAGGTGTTCCAGTACAGCAAAGGAGAAACACATGTTTAACATCCCATAGACATTAGGCACATAGCCTGCTCAAGATCATTTTGCTTTATTTTGTGTTGATCTCTAAAATAATAGTGTTTTGTTCTGTGTCATAAAAAAAATTACTTAACCAATATTTTTACTTTATTTTTTGGTTATGCTGTATACTGAGTGAACCATATTCACAAGAATATATACATGAAGGAGGCATAACCATGAAAACTGTAGTTATTTTATTGTGGTATAGAGTATTTCCTTTACACAATTAAAAAGTTTATTATTGTAGGTTATTTAATAAAGCAAAGTGGTGAAACAATAAAGCATGTTGTAATACATATAGTGTTCACATATTACAATATGTAACATAGTTTAGAGAAATACGTAGAAGCACCCTGGATACACAGAAATTATGAATTACCATTTTTTTAATGATGCTCAAGTTAGCTAAAATGTAGGAAACTACTTACTGCATTGCACTCTGAAGATTCTTCAACACACTGATGACTTAAGCTTTCTTTATCAGAGTCGATTACCTTAAGTAATTAAAATAAAATGTTATTATCAAGAAAATAAAACATATTCAGACTTCCCAACTTTTTTGCTAGAATATTTTCTATTTACAAGTCTTATAGTTTTCCAGAAATTTCTCTTTTTTTATAAATGTTAATTTTTTTTTTTTTATTCAAATACATAAAAATAGTATATTTTATTTATAATATGGCATGAACAGTTGTATTAATGGTGACTTTAAAATTGCCATTAGGAAGCGCTGCTTTTTGTGTTTAGCATGGAAAATGAGTAGTATGCAACCTACTATAAGCCAAGGATAGCCCTTCAAGAGTTTTGCTGTAGCCCTCAGACCCTCATGAGAAGAAATATTTTATCTTCTTGATATCTCATCTGCACATACACAACAGTTATAAGTGGTTGCAGCATTAGAAAACAAACTGAATAGTGTATAATGTACACATTTGTTCTGAAATCACCATTGTTGTGCATTTTCTATACAATTAAAGTCAATTTCTCTTGACCACTTAGCATTAGCAGAGGCATTTGATGCAAGAAAGCAAGCTTATGCAGCATCAGCCAAAAAAAAAAAAAAAAAACCCACTTCACCCCTCTGTTCGTTCAAAATACCTGTCCAGCTGAGCCTTAAACTTATTTAGGCTATCAACCTCCACTACAAGGGATGGAAGTCTGTTCCACCAACCAACCACCTGCTGGCTAAAGGCGGGGCCAACTTCCCCGCCCTTAACCCACAACTATTAAACTCCACCATTCAGAACATACATAGTGTTTACATATTACAATATGTAATATAGTTTAGAGAAATACATAAAAGTGCCCTGGATACATAGAAATTATGAATTGCCATTTTCTTTTAAATGATACACAAGATAGTTAAAATGTAGGAAACTACTTACTGCATTGCACTCTGAAGATTCTTCAACACATTGATGACTTAAGCTTTCTTTATCAGAGTCGATTACCTTAAGTAATTAAAATAAAATGTTATTATCAAGAAAATAAAGCATATTCAGACTTCCCAACTTATGAGTCTAACTTATTCTTTCATAAGAAAGTATACATTTTCATTTTTGGACAGTAGTGGAGTAAGGAGGTTTTATATGATTTATTCATTAGGTAATTAATTCTCTTAACTCTTTTCTTCTAAATTTTTTGATTGATTTGGTAGTTGTTGGCGCATCGGCTTCTGTGGCCATATTGCACCTCCCAAGGTTTTTGCAGTACTTTGATCCAAGCCCGAGGCGGGAATCGAATCCGCGACCTTTGGGTTGCCGGGCAGGTACTTTACCCACTCGGCTAGCCCGGTCGGCCTTTTCTTCTAAAAATGTTTTTAGAAAAGTTATTTGGTGTTGTACACCACTACGTGCAGAAGGGATGTTCCATTTTTATAGGTGGAAAAAGATTTATTTTTGCTCACCATTTATTAATGCCCAACAAATTGTTCATTAAATCTTATATTATCAGATGGTACCTTGTTTTTCAGCTTGTGAACAGTTGTGTTAAAAATATTTAACCTTCCATTATTCATGTCCTCAATTTAATAAAGACACTTGTGTAGTGTCTGTGAGACACACCATTATATTTTAATTATAAAAAATTTTAGCTTTTTTAATTGAAAATGATGATCTATTAATAATGACTGCTAAACACATTTAAAAAATATCTAATTAAAATGAAAGAAAGCAATTATAATAAAAGCTTTTATTTTTTTTTTTTTAGAATTAAAGTTATTCATCATGCAGATTGAAACAAACACTTTTGTGGTAACTGGGAGGCACAACATTAATATCTGTACTTTTGGTAGCTGTATTTGTTAATCTTTACAGACATTCCAGACAATCTTTATTGTCTGTGAATATTTGCATTTTTGTTACCCTTGTTGTAGAGTTTTGGTGAAACCAAAGCTCCATGACAAGATTAGACATCTGTCACTGGCACACAGATGCCACGTGGGAGTTGCCTAGAAGAAAGACAGATGCTCTTACTCACCTGGTATCTGTTAAATGCTAAACAAAAATTAATGTCTTGTTATTTATAGTATATCAAAATGAAAATAGAAAATACTGTATAACCAGTTAGAGAATAGAATGTTCGTGGAAAAAGGTATGAAAAAAGGCATTTAAAAAAAATAACAGAAAAATTTTAAAAAGTAATATCTGTTAGATTCCATACTACCAGTGGAAGGTTAATAGCAATCATTTGTACACAATACGAGTCTAACTTATTCTTTCATAAGGAGCAAGAATAAATTTTGAAAATGGCCAAATTCAAACATGTTTCACTTACAAGTCTTACTTATCAAACGAGCCTGCATTAAAGTAAAGAAGTGCAAGACTTACTATGATAATATTAATCACTTTCCTGACATGAATTTAATTTTATCAACCTTACATATTACAGGCAAGTAGAAGCAAATAAATTATCTATATTTTTCAATGTTTTTAAGTTTCCTTATCAGTATAATTATCATGAGTGGAGTGGCTCCAACAACTAGGTAGCGAATGCCACCAGAGAAATTACAAAAGTATAGTAATTTGGACAAAGCTAATTAATAAAACTAGTTTAATAGGTATTATTTATTTATTATTCAAAATGTTTTTATAAAGATTTCCACAGTAAAAACATGTTATATTTCTTATTTCAATTTCTTTGTTTACTGTTTATGTCTGCATGACGACCCTGAACAAGCCATGGTTTTATTAAGTGTTGCAATTGGCAAATGCTTCAATAGATGAGTCACAGTTAAGCTGTTCATCTAGCTTAACTCTTTGCTGATGTACACTGCACCAACAGCATTAATAATAATAAATAATTTTTTATTTTAAAAAAAATGTTTATTTCTTTTTAACTTCCAGAATTCTTCCAGCTTATTCCATTTGGAATAAAAGCCCTGTGTGTAACTTAAATTAAATCATATAATGCAATTCTTATTAATATGTGCATTTTGAAAAACTTTTGTACTTTCTGGTTTATTCAGACTGAAAGCACAACTGTATTAAAATTTTTCTAGTTTTAGCTTTTCAAAAGTTGGAAGGTCTGCGCATTTCAATTCTGTTGTGGTTTTAATACTCAAAACACAAAAATTTCTTTAACTAGGGTTGTTTAGAGAAGCATTACTTTTAAACATACATGTACATCACCAAAAGGTGCTTCTGTTGTTTATTTAAAATACAAGACCACTAGGAATGGCTATTTCTGAGTTTAATGGTTTTAATTATGATGCTAAAGCACTTTATATATACATGGTTTTAATTAAACAATGAGTGGATTACTTTAGCAACTCTCTGAAGACTTATGAATAAAAAATCAATTCTGTCAGACATGCCATGTAGTACAAAGTTAAGATTCCAATTAATTTAACAAATAAATTGTGAAATAAATTATTAAACTGAAGATTAAACCTAAAGCACAATATCACAAGCACTCTTAGCAGAAAGATGTCTGCTTGTAAATGTCTCATAATTTAATGGTTATTCAATAAAAATAAAAATTATCCTTTAGTATTAGTAGTGGCAAATGATGCAAGAAAGAAAGCTTATACAGCATCAGCCAAAAAAAAAAATTCCCATTTTGCCTAACCATCCCCTCCAATAGTTTGTCTAGTCCTTAAATTTATTCAAATATCCACTTCCACAACAACTGATGAAAGCTTATTCCAGCAACTAACCATCCATTGGATAAGGCAAACTTCTACAACCATCCTTTTTCAATTTGAATGTCCCCTCTGGGCAAAAGGAAGCATCCCATCAGCACTGAGTTTGCTCAAGCCATTCAAAGACAAACACCTCACTCAGATCACCTCACTAGTCTCCTAATGCTATAATTTGCAGAACTGAAGCCTTTCTTGGTAACAGCACCCCTACATTCCCCCTCACCAGTCTTGTTGCCCTTCTCTGTATCCATTCCTGTAGCTCTACATTCTTCCTACCTCCTTTTGTTCAAGCAGGACTACAAAATATAACTCTGAATATATACAATGCTTGTAAGTGCCAGTTATTCTCATGGAGAAAGAATATAATTGCATACTGCATGCTAAATGGAACAATGTCAAATAGGTATCTTTTTATCCTCTCAACCCACACAGTAATAGGATACTACAAGTTCCAGTAACTTTTATGTTTATGGTCATCATAGAAGAAAAAAAAGTTGCCAAATTGATGTGATCCTTTGTGCATATAATTTGAAATTCAAACACACTGTTGAATTCCCTGATATAAACCAATCCTCTACAAAATTTGCCTCTTGAGGAATATAATATCAGTTTGGGAAAAAAAAGGGGGAAGGGGGAATTTCTGTGGAACTGAATGTTAGAGCCAATTAATAATAATTTCAAGTATTATTAACTAAGATTAATCCTTTAGTAACATCAAGCTGACCATGCTATTAAGCTATGTAAAAATCCCAACAGCAGTTATAAGCATGGAATACTAAAAGTTTCCTATCCTGTTCATGGCACTGCCAATTAATGACTATAATACCAACTTAGTCATTAATTTTGTTTCTTTAATAATTTAAGTTGGTTTGTTTAACCTCTAAGGAAAAATAATTTTTTTTTTAAAAATGTGAATTACAGCTGAACAATACAATTTTTTTAGCATGTTAATATCTAGACTTTATGATTGTGTGGAGAGTTCTGCTACAAAACATTAACAAGTGTTCCAAAAGTATTGCTTCATCTATAAAAGAGAATTGCTACTCTTAGAGTAGCAATTCTCTTTTATAGAAAAAAAATCTGAATGCTGAATAATTTTTTAAAATTGCATACTGTCTTGAAATTTAACTTCATTTCAATAATTAAAAATACAGCATATCAATCTCCCAATTCATGAACAAGCACTTTACAATTAAATGTGCATACGTTAATCTCCTAATTTATGAATGTGAGTTACAAATATTTGATCTCATTAACAAGAATTTTTGATACCACAAATTTGATTTAAGAATTCTGAATTTAATCATATGAATTTCTGCTCTTCTTTTTTGGTTAAAACTTAAAGAAACCTAATTAAATTAACTTATCAACACTAAATCTGGTTCAAGGTCCAAAGAATACTCTGAATGTCCTTAAATTTTGGACCAGAGATGCCATTCCAAATTTAACACAATGTGATAAATGTGGAACATACGGGTCTGAAATCTTTATTTGAAGAAGGATGTGGATCTGCTTGAGCAAGTGCAGAAAACAGCAAGAAGATCAGTGATTAAACAAGAGTGCTCTTACCAAGAAAGGCTTCAGTTCTGAAAATTGCAGTGTCTGGAGACTAGCACCTGTGAAGAGATCTGACTGAGGTGTATAAGACTTTCTTTCTAAATGGATTGAGTAAGCTCAATGCAGATGATCCCTTCCTCTTGCTCAGACTATTCTCAAAGAAGCATAAATTCAAATTAAGGAAAGGTAATTGCAGGATAGAAGGGCAGAAATTTTTCATCAGCCAGTAGCAGTTGAGTGTTGGAACCAACTTCCATCTAGTGCTGTAGAAGTAATATATAGTTTGAATAAATTCAAAGAACTAGACAAACCATTAAAGCAGCGGTTCCCAACTTATTTTAATCCCTGAACCCTTTTCACTTTGATAAAAAATTTTGGAACCCTGACAATTTTTACTGATTATAAAGAAAAAAAAAAAAAATCGAAAATAATTTATTGAAAATACAAAAAAAAACAGATTAATAATGGAAAAGGAAATATTATTAATTCAAACTGGTAATTAATGTGAAGGATTACACGTCTTCTTTTCTTTCAATATTCTTTCAAAATTTGGTTTAATTGTGGACAGCTGAATTCAAATATCAGGAATGGCATCCAACTTACTTCTGCATTTTGTTTTTGTCACAGTGTCGAGCAAAAATCTGCTTTCACACAAACATGTGGTACTAAATGGCAACAAACAACGAATTGCCTTTTTGAATAAATTTGGATGTTTTTCTTTTAAGTCACACCAAAACTCGTTTAATGAAACTTCATTAAATTTAACTTTTATTTGGCTGTTCGATGTCAGGTTGATGAGATTTTCATATTCTGAAGTAGATAGTTCCTCTGGTTTTTCTTTAATATTGAAGGGATTGAAAATCCAATAGTTATTGTCATCTTTTAGTAGAGGAAAGTATTCGTTTAATGCCACAGTTACTGATTTTAGATGAGAAATAATTTCTTTTGAATTTCCTCATCAATTTCACAGTTCAATTCCTGTAAAAAGTCATTTAAAGTTGGAAATGGATCCATATTATTTTTTTTCAACAGCCATAGTCCAGTATTGTAACTTTCATAATAATCATCGTAATTTATCTTTTGTGTTGATAATATTTACATTTTTTCCTTGAAGAGAGAAAGAAACATTCAATTTTGAATATATCCACCAGATAAGCAATTTGACTCAACCACAGAACGTTTCTAAAGCGATCTGCTAATAGAAATTTGTCATTGTGTAAGAATATGGTGAGCTCTTCTCGTAATTCAAACAATCTGACAAGAACTCTGTCACGTGACAGCCATCTAATTTCAGTATGTACCAACAAAGATGTATGTTGGCTGCCCATATCTTCACATATAATTTGGAATAATCTTGTTTTTAATGGTTGTGTTTTCACAAAGTCAATAATTTTCACTGCTTCATCTAAAATACATTTTAAAGATGAAGGGATATTTCGAGCAACCAGTGCATGTCTGTGAAGAACATAGTGACTACTCGTACACGTTTTAGCAACATTTTTAATTCGTGTTACTGCCCCTTTCACATGTCCTATCATTGACTTCGCACTACTGCTATATACATCGACACATTTCTCCCAACTTATTCCACTAGTCTTCATAAAATTGTCGCTACATTTAAATATCATTTCTCCTGTTGTATTGGTTTGTAAATTTTCACAGAGTAATATGTCTTCTTCAACAGAATTATTATAGTAATAACGAATGAAAACTAATAAAATTGATAGGTTTGCAATGTCCGTTGTCTCATCTAATTGTAGAGAGTACTCATCACATAATTGAAGTCTTAAAATAAGTTCCTGCTCAATATCCTCAGCCATATCATGAATTCTGTGCAAAGCTGTATTATTTGGGAAAGAAATTTTATCAATTTGTTGACGGGATTTCTCATCAAACATACACTTAATATCTTTGATGCATAGTTTTATGAGAGTTTCAGAAATTGTATGCACTTCACCTGCGAGTGCTATATGGTAGCTTGCTTTGTAGGAAGCCATCGTTGCCCTTTCGTTACCCGACAACATTTTCGACACAAAATGTTTAGTTTTGTCAAGAGACTCAAGTTTTCTTTCAAAATATTTGACATCTTTATTTTTATATTCTGAATGGTTCGTTTCAAAACGTCTGCGCAATTTAGCTAGTGCTTACGAACTATTTGATAAGATCTTATTGCATAATATACATAACGCATTGGGGGGCCTCGGGATTTCCTGTGGTCGTGAATCAGAGTAACAAATAACTCAAGTCGTATTTACGTTTTTCATGACTTAGCGATGTTTTAGTATTGACAAACAACACTTCCCTTTTCCTCAATTCATCTGCTACATAAGTATTGCTAGTGCCTTGATCTGTATTTTCGTCAGTATCCGCTTTACCAGTCTCCTTGTCACTAGAAACACGTGAACTGCTTGCTATACTTTTTTTTTAAAACTCCTTCTCTCAAACAACGATCCATGACATTTTAATTTGGGGTATACACAATCATAATATTATAAATTTATACGATGCCCACTTTATTTTTATATGAAAAGTACATAAGATATCACAAAATGATTGCAGTGCAAAACGCCACCGATCTATGACTGATATGCCCGCTTGCACGCTGTACCGCTGCACCCCACCTCACTACAGATGATTTCGTTAGGGGGTATGACTCAACTAGTGGTTGGAGAATCGAATGCAAGTATTCGATTCATTCATCCAACATTAGACTAACTGGATTTTATTTTCCACAAATGCAAGCCACTCAGAGTGCATGAGCAGGTCCCCTCTCTCCCTACAGAATATTAATAATTTTTGAAACTTTATTTAAATAAAATTTTAATACATATTTTAAACTATTAATTAGAACTCAAAAACTAATTTTGTTGCGGAACCCCAAATGTTATCGGTGGAACCCTAGGGTTCCGCAGAACACAAGTTGGGAACCCGTGCATTAGAGAATGAACAGGTGATATGAGAAGTGTTGATTTCTCTCTCTCTCTCTCTCTCTCTCTCTCTCTCTCTCTCTCTCTCTCTCTCTCTCTCTCTCTCTCTCTCTCTCTCTCTCTCTTCCCTTGTTGATGCTGTATAAGCTTACTTTCTTGTGTCAGTTGCCAGCCACTACTAATGTTTCTCTGGAGCATGGGTAAAGGGACTATGCAATCAGAATCTAAACAAAATTACATGCACAGAAAATTTGGCATTAATTTAACTTTTCTTTCTTGAATGATGCTCAAAACATACTTCCATTTATATACAGGATCCTCAAGAAAAGGCAACAGATTTTGAATACCAATATTTTTTGATATACCAAGCTGCCGTTTGAAAGTCTGGTGTCATTAAACGTATACAGTGCTGGAGTGTGTGTGTGGTCAGTGATGTATTCTTATACAAAGGACTGCAACACTAAAATATACCAAACTGAAAAGTAACAACCACTAAGTACTTACGCACTTGGGGAGGGGGATTAAAAACAGTGGATGAAGAAAAGGATTTCGGGCTTACCATATAGGTAGTTCTCCATCCAGTACAGCCAAGGATAAAGGAGGTAAGATAGTGTCCTATTTATGATTTATTGAACATTTGCTTGTAGGGTGGTCATAAATACCACTGTATAAAGCAATTGTGAAATTGCAGTTCAAGATGCTGACTATAACTAAAAAAAAAAAAAAAGTTGAGCTTCTTTAAAATGTTCAAAGATCAGCAAATACCCTTGGTAACATCAGCAAAATGACACCCATATGAAAAAAAAAAAAAATGAATATGTGGGTGGCAAAGGTGGATGGATATCTTAGAGTTGATTTGATTGAGGCTATAATATTCAGAGAACAGTTCCTAAACCTAATGAAAGCATTAAGGTTATAAATGATCCTAGAACCAGAGGTCATATTGGAAAATTATGGGAGAAGTATTTTTGATTGGACTATAGGGAGTTTTCTTTTAGCCACAGATTTGCAAATTACCAAAAATGATACCTCCACAAATAGTTCAGGCTGACAGCTTGAGGAAATTCAAAGGTCAGAGTGACACCTATATAAAATAAATTTTAAAAAAATGCGCAAGTAAATTTATTTTACTTTTATTACTTATTTTTGCTAAAGGATGCTTTTTCTGAGGCTCTCTTACACCATATGACAAATAATATACAAACTTCAAGTATCTTGATGAACTACTAGTTTTGAAGGATAAACAAAATCATAGCTTAATGCAAGAATCAAATTCCACTTAAACATTAGTAGAATTTGATACTTGCATTGCTTATACAGGGATGTGCAGTAGTCCAGGAAAGATGGAAGAGGAGGGTTCAAAATCCTTTGAGAGGTTATTGTGGGCCTAACAATTACACAGCTTATGTTAGAGTTATAAGAGCACAAACAAGCCTAAATTCTAAAAACAGAATAACCAGAAGACAGGTTACCAATGCAATACTAAGTCACTCTGGTGTGAAATAAGCATCAGGAAAGCAAAAATGAGATCAAGAGTATGTTATAGGTTAAATGACTGATAAATATACAACTAGACAGAGTGAGCCCCATCAGGAGAATTTTAACTTTCCAGATATTAATTGAAACTTGTAGGTTGGCAGCTTCTCAATACCAAAGCATTTCTAGATTTAGTATTAGCAAGATAATAATAATTTATCTGATTCCTGGGCGGAGGCTGTGCACAGCTGTGCACAGCCTCCGCCCAGGAAGCTGTACACAGCGTGTCCCATAACCCTGTAAAATGTATGCGATGGCTACCGGAACTGGTAGCCATCGCATACATCCCCTACTATCCGGGCCTTACTGAACATCTGGCAAGAATTTTACGGGGTTATGGGACACGCTGTGTACAGCTTCCTGGGCGGAGGCTGTGCACAGCTGTGTCTCAGGTCAAAGACCGCATACCAAAAGATCTTAGTAGTGGAGTGGTTTATAGAATAGAATGCCCGGATTGTGGGGCGTGTTATGTGGGGGAAACAAAACGACGGCTCAGGGATCGTCTGGGGGAACATTTAAATGCCATAAGAACCGCTGAATACAACAAGTCTACTGTGGCCGAACATTTTTGGGAGAAGCAGCATCAAATCTCCCCGGAGGACGCTATTATTTTGGATCGTGCACATGGATACTGGGAGCGTAAATGGCTCGAGGGTTTACGGATTAGTTCATCCAGTAGGAATATCATCAATAGAGATAGAGGTATACGTATTAATCCTATCTTTGAAACAATTATATTAAGGTTGGATGAACGATTTTCTTTGCCACGTTCCCGAGACATTTCCGCTTCCAGTTCTGACCATGTGCCGATTGAACCACGTGGAGAAATACCACGTGTGGAGGTACCGTGAGCCTGCTACTTAAGGAGATGTTGCAGGAAGTCATTTCACTGTTGAAGAAGGGAGCTGACGCTCCCGAAAGCTTCAGGTTTTTAGCGCTTTTGTTTTATATTTTAGCAAATTTTATTGTAAATGATCTTTTATTACAGTTTTTAGCATTCCGCAATAGTTTATTGTAAATATTTTTGTGTAAAGATTGTAGTCAAATTAAATTTTAAATTTTATTCAATGGTCGGTGTATGAATTTATATATATTTTTAGACATGAGTTTTCCCGACCTCAGAGGCCTCTTTCAGGATATTGTACAATTAACAACTGTACATGTGGTACAGTAC
Source organism: Mastigoproctus giganteus (assembly GCF_048544385.1). Lineage (NCBI taxonomy): Eukaryota > Metazoa > Arthropoda > Arachnida > Uropygi > Thelyphonidae > Mastigoproctus > Mastigoproctus giganteus. Next base: position 31,272,651 of record NC_143588.1, on the reverse strand, counting down.
CAAAAGCATTACTGAAAATGTACAGAATGATCTATAATTAAGGACACTATTTTGAATAACTGCTGATAAAAGTTATTTTAAAAATATATATTTCATAATTTTTTTTATTGTTTCGGAATAATTTGAGCATAGGAAAAGTACCATGAGCCTTACAGTGAATGAGAGGATTGAAATTGTGATGTAGCATGCAAAGTATAAAGATTCTAAAAGATGCATGCCACATGTAATTTTTTTGAACACACAAACCACTGACAATAAATATCATAAAGCAAATTGTGAAGCTAGATGACATGGGAACAGTGTACAACCTACCAAAACCTAGCAGACCTTGTATCTCAAAGACATCTAACAATCTGGAACTTGCAAGAGAGGACATCAAAAGAAGCCCCAAAAAAAAAAAAAAAACCCTCAAAGAAAGTTAATTTTGGAACTTAAAATACCTAAAAGGCTTAAAGAGACTCAAAGGAACTTTAAATATATGCCTTATTATCCCCTGCTACTATAAAATTTGAACAGGGATGACACAGAATATTGGAATTTGCTGAACATTTTTTAACAATGAGTGTTACAAACCCACATACTGTTGATTAATGAAACCACTTTTAAACTAAATGGAACTGTTAATTGCCATAACTGTGTTTATTACTCTTAAAAACCCCATTTTTTGATTTTAATAAGGATTTAAATGCTGCTGCCTTGACAGTCCAGACTGGAATTTGGCCAAGAAGTGTTCTCAGACCTTTTTTCTTTGAGGAAACTATGACAGAAGAAATCTACTTGAAATGCTTAATCATTCCATTAATACAGTCCAAAATCAATTTGCAGCATTGCTTTTTTATGCATAATATATGTAGAATGGTGCACCAGCTCCCGATGCAAAAATTATTGTGAATTTTTAGACAAAAATTTCTTTGGATTGGATGCCAGGGGTACACTGAATGGTCACTGTGTGCACTGATCTCTGCTGGAGCTCCAGCAGTCAACAGTTAAAAAAAAAGTTGGAGAACATTTCTGAGGAACTGTGCCTTGTATGTCTCTCTCAGTCCAAAAGACAATTTTGGAAAGACTAAAATGGCAGCTATATTGAGCATATAAAAAAAGGTTTTTTTTTTTTATTTATGCATGTCCTTTCTATTATGCAAGCATTAATTAAAATATATGCTTAGAACAGTGTTATTTACAGCCAAACATGTTTCCTTACTTATGAACCCTGTTTATGTCAAAATTATCTTTGCATTCATTATTCTTTAATTTCCCTTTAACAAATCCATGCCATGACTGCTTTATGGCTCAACACCTATCATAATTACCTTGCTTTACTTCTTTCATTATCAACTCCATTACTTTCCCTGGCTCAGAGGTCAAACTTACAGGTCTGTGTTAACAATTTCCCTCTTCAAATCACCCTTGTGAATATGGGATGCATTCGCACATCTCCAATTTTTAGGGGCTCTTGAATCCAAGGATCTTTCTCTTATTAAGTCTAAAGTAAGAAGAGTAAAAAAGGACATAAAATCTAAGGCAGTGAATCCAGATGACATAGGTGGCCAGTGCAATGTTGAATCAGTTTGGTGTGACATAATCACTGGGAAAGCAAAAATGAGAGTAGGAGTGTGTTATAGACCAAATGACTGTGATGAGTATAAAGAATAACTGTACAGAGAAATAAGAGTTGGTCAGTAAATCAGAATGTCTTATAATGGGGGATTTTAACTTTTCACATATTGACTGGAACTTAAGGGATTGTCACTTACACACCAGCAAGACATGGATTTACTGGATGACTCTTTTCTACAGCAGCATGTTAGAGAGTAACAACTCCTGATCTCATTATCAGCAGTGATTAAAAATTCTCTGCGCTGTTTGTTTCAGTTAGGGGTCAACGACATGAATGGAACACTTGTCATTCCTCCATGTTGATATGTCCAGCAGAATTTTTACAAGCTTGGCCAGGCCTGATGCTCTTGGCTTTTATTTCAGCATTTCTTTCGCCCAACATCAATGCAAACGTTTATCATATTTAGTAGTCGTGTGCCACTGCACACGTGCTCCTGACCACTCAGCCATGTCGTAGCCCCTCATTATCAGCAGTGATTATTCATGCATTAAGAATCTGCAGATAAAAGAACCACTAGGTGGCAGTGATCACAGTGTATTGATGTGGGATTTACTTAATGATGTAACTACCATAAAGAGTAAAGGGAAAGGGTTTCTGCGTTCGTAAAGAAGACTACAGTGGTCTCAGACAGATTTTAAATTCTGTACAGTGGGAACAACTAATGATGTTACCAATGATATTCTTAATGGGAAGCATTCAAGGCATTAATAATAATCAAGAAGCCACTAGGCTTTTCATACTGACTAAGAAATACTCTTCAAGGTATAGGCCTAAAAGGATGTCAGGTGAACTGATGAAACTTGTGGCAGAGAACATGGGATGAATATAAATTATTGGGCAACACAAAAGTCTATAAAAGCTAGATAAAAACTAGTCTGCAATCAAGTCACAAAGGAAGTCAGGCAAGCAAAAGCAGATGAGGACTCTTTGCCAAAGGATGCAAAGAAAAACAGCAAAGACTTCTTTACTTATGTAAACTCTAGAAAGAAGGGGATGAATCAAATTTTGATCCACTGCATATTGATTATTCAACTGTTGATAATCCTGCTCAAGTTTCTAACAAACTTCATATGCATTCACACATGAGGAATCTTTTAGGGAAGGAAGTGCCAAAAATTTATCAAGCTCTAACACGCCGCTTAATGAATTTACAATAACTGAGACAAAAGTGGAAGAGAAATTGTTAAAGTTAAACATAAGAAAGGCACCTGGGATGGATGGAATCTATCCAATCATACTGAGGAAGGCAGCAAAGGAGGTAAGCAAACCCTTAGCCATAATTATGAGAGAATTTTTGGATTCAGGAGAAGTCCCTGTGGACTGGAGATATGCAAAAGTATCACCAAAGAAAATAATGGAGTCACTGGTTAAAAAAGTAATGTAGGACCATCTAGACAGGATTGTAGTCATACTTCAGTCACAGCATGGGTTTGTTAAGGGGAGATCTTGTCTGATCATTTTGATTGGATACTATGACAGTAACAAAGAAACTGGATGTAAAAATAATTTTGACATCATATACTTTTCAGGAAAGCTTTTGATACTGTTGCACAATTAATAGACTGCTATATAAATTGCAGCAGTGTAGCATTAAGGGCAAGTTACTGCTATGGATAAAAAGATAACTGAGTGAGAAAAAACAGTTATCAATGGACACTGCTCTTCATGGACTAATGTTATTAGTAGTGAAGTTCCCCAGGTTTCTAATGTTATTAGCAAATTTTTGTTTCCTGTATTTATTTATTTATTTATGAAAGCAATGAAGGTATATCAGACTTACTGTAAGTTTGCAGATGATATAAAGGTTGGCAGAGTGGTTAATGACAGTAATGATGGTATATCTACTGCAACATGATCTATAAAAATTAGGCAGTTGGACTGAAATGGCAAATGAGGTTTAACATTGACAAATGTAAAGTACTGTATAGAGGTAGCAGTAATCCCAGATTAACGTACATTGTGTGGTACTACACTTAGGGCAGTGCCATCATGGTATGGTAGGCATACAGGCAAATGCCTAGGGCACCATTTGGGTAGGCGTGCTTTGCGGTCATGTGGATTATTTAAAAGGGCACCAAATGCTTGATTTGCCTAGAGTGCAAAAATATCTCACGACGGCACTGACTCAGGGTAATGAAAAAGACCTGGGTGGGGGGGTGTTAATTGCACAGTCAGATATGAAATTCTCTGAGCAGTGCAGAAAGGCTACCAGGACAGCACATGCATGGGGTTTTGTCAATGATATACAGGAATGTTGCTGGCATGGATAAGGAGGTGATTATTCCATTGTATCAGGCAATGGTCAGGCCACATCTTGAGTGCTGCATACAGGTCTGGAGGACTCATTTTAGGAAAGATGTAGAGCTGCTGAGGCAGGTACAGAGAAGTGAAAACAATATTGGTGAGGATAACAATGGGGTGATCTCATCAAGAAAGGCTTCAGTTGTGCAAATTGTAGCACCTGGAGACTAGGCACCTGCAAGGTGATCTGATTAAGGGTTTGAATGGATTGAGCAAGTTCAGTACCTTGCACATGGGGGGGGCATAAATTCAAAGTGAGGAAGGATGGTTGCAGAACAGATGTGCAGAAGTTTGCCTTTAGCCAGCAGGTGGTTGACTAGACAAACTATTTGAAGGAATGGATAAGTGAAATTGGAAGACTTTTTTTTTTGATTGATAAGCTTGCTTTCTTGCATCATTTGCCACTATTAATACTGAAATAGCATTTAATTTGTATATCTGCATTTGATTATAGTACTTTTAATTTACATTTTAGTTTTATCATGTATAAAATACAGGATAGAACTTACATATTCTGCATAACTTTTATCCTGTATTTATTACATTTTATTAAATTATTCTGCCATTTATTTGGTTGATATATGAGTATAAGTAGTGGTATATCGTGCAAGAAAACAAGCTTATAAAGCATCAACCAAAAAAAATTCCCAAATTACCTGTCCATCTCTTCAATTTTTTTAGTTCTTCCTTGACTTTATTCAAAACTACCCACTTCCACAACAACAGATGGAAGTTTGTTCTAACAATCAAACACACTATGGCTAAAGGCAAACTTCCACACATCTATACTGCAACTGTCCTTCCTCAGTTTGAATTTATGCTCCCTTGTGTATAGTCTAAGCAAGAAGAAGAATGCCATCAGCATTGAGCTTGCTGAATTCAAAACTACCCACTTCCACAACAACAGATGGAAGTTTGTTCTAACAATCAAACACACTATGGCTAAAGGCAAACTTCCACACATCTATACTGCAACTGTCCTTCCTCAGTTTGAATTTATGCTCCCTTGTGTATAGTCTAAGCAAGAAGAAGAATGCCATCAGCATTGAGCTTGCTGAATTCAAAACTACCCACTTCCACAACAACAGATGGAAGTTTGTTCTAACAATCAAACACACTATGGCTAAAGGCAAACTTCCACACATCTATACTGCAACTGTCCTTCCTCAGTTTGAATTTATGCTCCCTTGTGTATAGTCTAAGCAAGAAGAAGAATGCCATCAGCATTGAGCTTGCTGAATTCATTCAAAGTCTTAAACACCTCAATTAGATCACCTCACATGTGCCTAGTCTGCATACACTGAAGTCTTCATTATTGTATATATTACGACTATACATGACCAACTGGTACCACATGCAAACTGCTTCATAAGAAGGTCATAGATATAAAAGGAAACTGTGCTGTGGGTCTGGTATTACAAGCACTGCCGTAGAAATAAAACCGAGGTTTGAAAATGGTGCAACTGTCGGAGCCTGGTTTTCATGTGTAACAAAAAATAAAAAATGGTGGAACTCAGTAACATGTTTACAGTTCACAAGCCATGAATTAACGATGCAAGGACCAGGTTCATTAGGAAGAGGAGTACACGGGATGTAACATATCCAGGCCTCGACACAGACGGGGCCTTCCAAAATGTGTTTCAAACGATAATTATAAGGACATGGGGGGGGGATTCCAATACCAACTATGCACCAAGATCATAAAATACATATTTTACTCTGTAACTAAAAAAATTCATTCAGAATGTTCTACAAGGAACTCTTTTGTGATAATTCATCTTATATAGATTTCCAATTTTCACTTCAGGACCTTATAAATGCCAGTTAAAAACAACAAGATACCTGATTATAGTGGCCATTCAGCCCAGTATTGGCAGGACATTCACTCTTCCTGCTGTCCAATCCAATCGTTTCAAGAAAGCACAAAAATAGAATTTGATGCTCTATACTAAAGTTCATATCAGCTCACTTTACGTAACACTACAGTTTCTTGTATGGTAAAATTATTTCCTATCTAATGAGTAATCTATTTATCAGTGGTTTGGCTACTGCCATATGATGTAGTTCACAGTGTTCAGTGATGCTTCTGTTTCAGACAATCAGACATTTTTATTGCATTTAAAATTATGGATTTCAAAATGGAACAATAAAAATTACACTGACTGACACGAGATGAGTAGGTTTGCGTGTATTTTTCAATTTTTCAAAAAAGAAGTAACTTCTGAAATTCAAAACAGTTAGTCGAGTATACACTATGCTTAGCTGCTACTGAATGCATTTTTTCTATGATGAATAAAATTTTGGACTACTGAAACAATGAAATTTTATATTTACAATAGTGGGACACTGTTATAACTTGAATACATTATAACCAAGTGTTCTGTTTTGACAGTGAGAAAACCTGGTCAGCACAGATATGATACCAAACTTTTGTCACCTGAACCCTCACTTTAACAAAGTTGTTCATGTGGTGTCTATGTGATAGAACTTTTTGTTTTAATTATAAAAAATAAATTTTTAGCTTTTTTTTATAAATGGAAAGCAGTGATCTATTACTTATGATTTGCTAAACTCAAATAAAAATATAGAACAAAATTAAAGAAAGTTTTTATTCTATTTTTAGAAATTTTGATGGTCACATTCCCCCTCCAGCTAATCATGGATACAATGTGAATGTTTGTATTTTTGTCGGCTGTTTCCATTTAGCCAGCAATACCAAAGTTCAACAGCATAATTAGACACACCACTGGTGTCTCAAAGACGCTACATGGAAATGGGAATTTCCTAAAAGAAAGACAGACACTTTGGTCACCTAAAAAAATGAATGTCTTAATTCCTTGTATAATTAAATCATAATAGAAAACACTATTTGCTGATGCTATCGAGGCAGTGTTAGGTGGGTCGGAAAACTGATAGCTTGGGGGGATACAAGGACTAATAGTTTAACGGTAGCCGTAGGCAGAGGTGAAGGGGATTCTTGCACAACTTCTATTAGAATAAGTAGCGACCTGGAGCGAGGGGTGTTGGGGGTTTCAGGGACGGATGGCAGTCATTGTGAAACAGGTGGGTATATGGGATGTGTTAGAGTAACTAAGAATAAGAATAGGTGCATGTATACCAATGCTAGAAGTATAGTAAATAAATTTGATGAATTTGAAGTGTTGGTCAAGACATCAAAGGCGGATATTGTTGGGATATCAGAGACGTTGTGTCACACAGATATAAGGAATGACGAACTGGAATTTGGGGAGTACAATGTGTACAGAAAGGATAGACAGGATAGGAAGGGAGGAGGTGTTATGCTGTTAATAAAGAAAAACAAAATCAAAAGAAGTGCATCCAGTTGATATAGATGAACAGTGCACTGTTGAGTCAGTTTGGTGTGACAGTAACTCCCCGTTCCAGATCGTGGTGGACTGCTGATCTTAACAACAGCTTCAAAATGAAACAAGTCCTACATAAGAAATGGAAGCATACGAATGACAGTAAAGACAGAATCGCCTTTTCCCGTGCCAGGGCCCACTTTAATCGAAAGAAAGCTGACGCAATCCAAGTGAACCTTAACCGCACTCTGAGGAAAGGAAAGCCATTCTATGCTGCCCCACATGGTGGATTCAATCACATGCTTGATCCTCAAGAATGGCTCAAATACATCGCCAGATTTTCAAATACAACCACAGTCCCATCTACAGTTGTCCAGCCTGACTATGAAAACCCTTCGGATGTCCTAGGGACTATCCAGATCACGGAACAGGAGCTCATACGTGCCATCAATTCCCTTCCCACAACAGCCACTGTTGGGGAGGATGGAATTCCACAATTTATGATCAAATGCTTAAGCACATTCATCGTAGGCCCTCTTCTCTCGATCTACAACAGATGCCTCGCTGAGCATTATTTCCCACCCCAGTGGAATAAATACAGAGTGTACCCCATCCCCAAAAACCAATTTGCCACAAACGTCAGCCAGTTCAGACCCATATCAGTTGCCTCTTGTCTGTTAAAAACTCTTGAAAAGGCTTTGCTACCCACAATCACTCAACAAATCCTCCAGACGAAACCACCTGAAATCCACTATGCTATCGCAGGAAAATCATCAATCACTAACTTGGCAGCCACCACAGAATGCATTCTCTGAACATTCGAACAAAGAGCTGAGCTAGCAACCACATACCTCAACATAAGCGCAGCCTTTGATGCTGTGTCAATTCCGGCCTTGCTCCTCCTCCTACTTAAGGAGAATTTTCACATTCGAGGTGATATGCTGTGCTTTTTGGAATCGCTTCTCAGTCACAGAATACTTATTCTCCATCGGCAGCAACATACCCTATCCTGCGACATTACTGCTGGAGTACCGCAGGGGGGTGTCCTGTCTGGTGTCCTGTTCACAGCCATCATCGTGCCCATTATTGCCTCAATGAATGGTCTCCTATGCTATGCCGATGACTTCAAACTGCTGACTCCAATTAACCCTGGCGACAACCCCGCCCAGCTCAGCAACAGGATCAATTCCCAACTTAAGGATCTAGAATTGTACCTGGCAAACTTCAATCTAAAAATCAACCCTCTGAAGTCTGCTCAGGTTATATTCTCCCTTAAATCCATGCCGACAGTACTCAACGTTTCACTCGCAGGGGTACGAATACCAAACGTACCCTCGCACACAGACCTTGGCATTCTGTTCGACCAAACGATGTCCTTTGTCAACCAGATCGACAAACTCAGTACCAGATTTTCTCGTCTACGGTGGATCTCAAAGCAGCAGCTGCTACACGTCCGACATCCTGCCACTGTTAAAAGGTTCATCACCTCCACCGTCTACCCTGCCGTTCTCTATGGTGCAGAAATATGGGCCTCTGCTGCACATACAAACCTTAAGCGGGTGTACACTGCTGAATACTGGCTACTGAAATGGGCGAATAACAAGCTTCGGCTACCTCCCGCTACCACAACTACCATGATGGCACAAGCACTCGACATCCCGAGGTTGAAGTTCCTGATCGTTGAAAAGAGGCTGGTCTTCACAGCCAAACTCATCTCAGGCCAAATATCATCTCCAAATATTTGGAATGCTTGCTCTTGGAGGATTCCACAGCCAAGCCTAAGGTCGGTACCAGCACTTGTGGCTCACCACAACAGGCTTGTACTCACCGAAAGATTTCTGCCCAAGCAGATGCTCGCTGCCCTCAACCATGTGGACGCCGACATCGACACCATAATAAGTAAAAAGAAGGACAGACACAACTTTATCAAAGCTCTTGAAACCTGAATCACTGCCAAGTTGTATTTGTTTTTCTTTATTTGTGTTCAGCTCCTTGTTTTTATGATGTATTTGTATTTCTTTTTGCATTTGTAATCTGTATTTTGTAGCCATTTGAATTTGAACTTATGTTATCTATATGTGAACCCCTGGCGCTCGTTGCCGTGATGGGATATTGTGCTGTAATTCTACTTCACAATAAAGATTTATTTATTTATTTATAAGCACTGCGAAAGCAAAAATTAGAGTAGGAGTGTGTTATAGGCCTAATGACTTGAATGAGTACAATGAACAATCGTACAGAGAAATAGAGTGGGCTAGTAAATCGGAATGTCTTATAATGGGGGATTTTAACTTCCCAGATATTGACTGGAACTTGTGGGTTGGGCACTCACACACTAGTAAGACTTTTGTGGATTTATTGGATGATTGCTTTTCTGCAGTAGCAGCATGTTTGAGAGGCAACCAGAGAAAGTAATACTCTTGATCTGGTTATCAGGTGATCATTCATGTATTAGGAATTTGCAGATAAAAGAACCACTAGGTGGCAGTGATCACAGTGTACTGACGTGGGATTCACTTAAAGATTTAATTACCATCAGGAGTAAAGGAAAGGGTTTTTGCTTCCGTAAAGGCGAGTACAGTGGTCACCGACAGTTTTTAAATTCTGTACAGTGGGATCAACTGACGATGTTACCAACAATAAATTCTAAGTGGGAAGCATTCAAGGAATTAATCGTGGAAGCTACTAAAAGTTTCATACCTATTAAGAAATATTGTTCAAGGTTTAGGCCTAAATGGTCAAATGAACTAATGAGACTCGCAACAGAGAATAAAAATGCATGGGATGCATATAAATTATCAAGCGACTCAGAAGCCTATGGCAGATATAAGTTAATCTGTAATCAGGTCACAAAGGAGGTTCGGCAGGCGAAGGCAGATTACGAGAAATCCTTGGCAAAAGATGCTAAGAAAAACAGCAAGAATTTCTTTACTTATATAAACTCTAAAAGGAAGGGGATGAATCTGATTGGTCCACTTGAAATCGATGGTTCGACTGTTGATGATCCTGCTCAGATAGCAAACAAACTGAATGAGTATTTTGCATCTACATTCACACGTGAGGAATTTTTAAGGTTTGAAAATGGCAGAAGGTTATCAAATTGTAGCAAGATACTTAATGATTTTGTAATAACTGAGAGCAAAGTGGAAGAGAAATTGTTGAAGTTAAACGTAAGAAAAGCACCTGGGGTGGATGGGATCTATTCAGTTATATTAAATGAGGCGGCAAAGCAACTAAGCAAACCCTTAGCCATAATTATGAGAGCATCCTTGGACTCAGGGGAGGTTCCCACGGACTGGAGATGTGCAAATGTATCCCCAATTCACAAAGGGGGATCAAAGGGTGACACGAGTAATTA